>NC_133776.1:99940758-100240758 GCF_003597395.2 Chelonoidis abingdonii | reverse complement strand
TGTAGCTTCTCTGCCTCAAAAATGAGTCTTATTTTGTGTGTATGCAAGAGAGAGAAGAAAACTAATTGCTGAATCCAACACCCTCCTGGTGTTTGTCTATTGAAGGAACCTGTTCAAGGATGTTGCATAGGGCTTATCTAACTTTATTGAAGTCTGGTGCAGAAAGGCTATGAAAGTATTCTGCGCTTTAGGAATTAAAATGAGACATATAAAATTAGGGTGAAATCCTGGCTCCACTGAAATCAATAGGAAGTTTGCTACTGACTTCAGTAGGGCCTGGCTTTCAGCATACCTATCTGAGAAAAGAGAACTAGGGTGACCAGATGTCCCAATTTTATAGGGACAGTCCTGCTTTTTAGGTCTTTTTCTTAGATAGGCTCCTATTACCCCCCCACCCCATCCCGATTTTTCACACTTGCTGTTTGGTCACTCTAAACAGAAGGGAGGTGCAAATGTTTGTTCAACTGAGTTTTACTGGCAAAAATGTCCACAGAAAACAAATATCAACGTCACATGCATGAGACAACTGAACATTAATTTATAAGTGCATCTGTTTGTACCAATAGTGCCTGTTAACTCACTCAGCCAAAGAAAAGAGGCAGTACCACGTGGCTTCTCTAATTGCGGCTAAGCAAAAGCTTGAATTGCAAATGTTCATATCAACACATGGAGTAAAAACAAACAAACAAAAATCCCAAAACAAAAACCTAAGTGACGTGAATTGAATATATCAGCAGAACAAATATTTTTGCAGATCTCTCTGCTTGTGAATAATACCCAAGAGCACACAAAAAAGGGCAAAATCAACTTAATTGCAACTTATTCACTCTAATGTACAATACGTAATAATTCATCAGATACTTGTCAGTACTGGTAATATTGCAAATATGTCTAGTTCTCTTGTAAATTCTTTTAACCATCAACAGCACTATCCAGTACTGTATGTTGAAAGGAGATCATGCTAATGGCCATATTCTGTCTTGAGATCAGCACTGTGTATCTCTGAGAAATGGAATGAATTATATGGTTGAGGGGCTGTCAGCAGTTCCTGCACTTCATGCATGATCTCACGACATTTTGCCATCCACAGATCTTCCATGCATATGACGGCAGATCCCCCCAAAGGTGTTTTTTTATGATAAAAAATGGGCTTCTGGCATCAAGCCTGGAGCACTGATTCATGCTACCATCAGAAACAGGTATGTGTGTCAAAGCTCCTTTTAGCTCATAAATTACTTCTGACCTTACTTACTATCTTATGTCTTACATGCTTGAGGTGGCTAGATGTGTATCCAATAGGGAAAGCTGTCTGGATACATGTGTTTTCCACAAAGCTTTCACCTAAATCAGAGACCCATAAACAAAATCAAGTGGTGGGGGACCAGTGTGCATTTGACACTTCCTGTAGGAATTTGGATCTTAATAAATCAGGGAATGAATTAAAAATAACTGTCTGCAGGTCTGTCATTTAATGATATTCTTCATTCCATAAATAAGTGTATTTTTGTGATTCAGTTTTTATTGGGGTTTTTTTGGTATTAAAAATAATGAAAAGTACAAAAAGGTGAATGATATATAGCTTGTATGTGTTTCTGAACACTGCCTGCTTCATAGGAACTCCAATACCATTATGTAATTATACAATTGATACCCAATTTATCAAAGCAGCAAGACCAAACAATACAAAACCTGCCAATACTACAAAGACATACCACGTCAGGGTGGGGGTGACAGTAATAAAATAGGCAAATGAAGAGGAAAGGAATGAGACAGGCAGCGTAGGGTTAGATTTTAGATAAAAAAGTTTATCTGAACGTATCTAGAAATAGGGCCCAAATTTTTCGACAACAAGCTATTCTTTCTTTGACTGCTAATTCAGACGTGTCCAAATACCATTGCCCTATTCTGAGCTCGAGCTTTCTCTTCTGTTTTTTCTAAAATCATGTTCTTGGTGATCTTTGAAGTCCTAATTAGTGTATTTTTAATAAAATGTTAATATTAAAAGTTAAAAATTTCCATCATTTTACTCAGCTGTCTCAGAAAACCATATGAAAGACCACAACTGAATGGAAATGTTTGCATGGAACATATTCTATCAACCTAGGACACTAAATAGCATTGCTAGGCTATAAATATTTTTTTCTTGCAACATTCAGAAACAGGATGTATCTATCGGGTAAAATGTTCCATGTATTTTCAGACTGTGCATATGTTTGTTCAGAGGGCTGGACCCTGACTCTGGTTCTTTCAGCATGTAATACCAGTTACACTTGCTAAGTTGAGTTTATGCTTTGTCTGGTGAACAAAATATTCTAGGAAGCCTAGGTTAGACAGTCTGGTGCATATATAACGAGGAAAGTGCTTAAGGTGTACAGTTCAATGTGTGGGCTAAATGCTGATTGCAACTGTTAGAAATATGAACATGGAAACCCTGCGTCCACTGGCTCTCTCCACACAGGTCCATGAAAATCAAATGATAAGATGTGAGTTGATTTCTGCTTTTCTTATTTTAGATTAGAGAGACTTGCTGGAGTTTTAAAAAATCACTATTCTCTTGTTCCTCCTCAAAGGGCAAAATTTCACTTGCAAAACTGTGCATACATCTGCAAGATGTACAGTTTCATAGCACTCATAATTTTGTTCAGCAATTTTGTTTCAGCTATTTTGAAAATGAAGCATTAATGACAAGATTGAAAAATACTTTAAATTCTTTTTGATAACTTCAAAAATGTTTTCAGTAGCAACTGAGTCGTCAGAAAATATTTACATAAGTGCATCTGTGAAACTTGCTGCGATATCTTAAGATCTGGAGCAGCTTTGTCACTTCCTTACAAATAGCTGTGAGCGATCTATTATGTAAAAAGGTTCAGTTTAATCTAACAGGAAGCCTTACATTTTTTCCCAAGTGCCACGTTTATAAGATTTTTCTTTTTTTTTTCTTGAGCTGTTTGCAAGGCTTGTTGTGTGGCTTTTATAAGGAAGTGTATATAAGAAGAGAGAGACATAAAATGAATCTGCAATTTGTGAATGCTTCCTCTATCATAGTAACCAAAATGCTGAGATCCTGTAGAGCAGTTAATCCAAAGGGTTAAAAAAAAGTCTAGGGTAGACTGAAGTCGCTGAGATAGTATGTTACTCCACTGAAGGCAATGGAAATGCTCATGGAGTAAGGGACAACTCAATGTGAGTGAGGCTTGCAGAATCTGGCCCTCAGTTTTTACTTGCCATTTCTTGGAGAGGTTGAGCTTGTGATTAAAACACTGGATGAGGACTTGAGAGATCTAGGTTCAAATTCCCAGCTCTGCCAAAGACTTCCTGTGTGACCTCGGGTAAGTTACTTAACCGCACTGTGCCTCAGTTCCCCGTTTGTGAAATGGAGATAATACCTTCCTCCCACTCGACCTTTTCTATTTAGATTGGGGCAGGGACTCTTTCTTAATGTGTGTGTCTCCAACACCTGGTACACTGGGGTCCTCATCTCACTTGCAACCTCATGGTGCTTCTTTATTACAATAATAATAATCAGACAAACATCCACTGACTTTAATGTGATTTTTGCCTGTGTTTGAACCTTGGGATTTCATTGATTTCATCAAAACAGAGGACATCTTGTTCAAAGGGCTGCTAAACTAGCAACTATTGAACAAGATTGGTTTCCTAAAACTGATTTAGTTAGCTTGGTGCAAGTCTCTGTGTGGCCACTTTTATTCTGAAATAAGTGGTTCAAGATTATTTTAGCTAATGTTAGCTAAATTGACTTTTAGCCTCTCTTATTCCAAAATAAGTGTCCATCCACAGGCTTACACGGAAATAAATTGGTTTTAATTCACATTTTTTGTTATGTCAGTGCAACTTTATGTGCAGACTAGACCAAGACATTAGATGGTGTGTCAACCAAGTTATGCAGATCTGACCAACCCAACTTGAGAGACCTCCCCTAAAAGAGCCAAGGGACGTGACCCTTAATATGCACTGGTGAGTGCAGAAATGGTGAGGACACAGTAACCTGGGTAGGACTTTGCAGGGTGGCTGTTCACATGTAGACTAGGTTAATCTGGGTGCTCAGATCCACATATCAGTAACTTGCAGTGAAGCTGTACCCCATGGGAATGCATACTTAGTAACACTGTGGGAATGTTTCTCTTCTCTCTCCTTATCTGCATTGACAGTGTAACTATCTATTCAGACATCTTTCTCCCTTAAGTATAAAGCTAGAGACAATGATAATGGTAACAATTATTTTTTTCCAGCATCATGTCCCAGATCTGGCTTTTCCTGAGAGAATACAACCTTTAGTTCCTTCAATTCCCACCTTCTCAAACACTATATCACAAGTTACCAAGGAGATAGCCCAGGGAAATGAATAATCTTTGTTTCAAACTCCATGAAATGTAAAGAATCAGATACTGATTTCCAGTTGATGATGAACTAAAATAATACAACAACGAAGAGAGACCAGGAAGCGGTGTGTAATTCCCTGGAGAGAGGTGATACATGGGGTCTGAACCTGCCTTTCTTGGCATAAACTCCTGCTAATGTCAATGGGCATTTTGGTTGAGTAAGGAGTGTGATGTCAGGATAGCTCTAAAGATGCTGACATTTGGGTAGCAGTTTGTGCATGAAAATAAAACCTTTTAGTGGGAAAATGTTAATTTGGACAAATGGGGTTGTTGGGGTTTTTTTGGACAGGAAAAGTCAAAACAGACTTCATTTCAAAGCAATGCTTCAAAGCTTTGAAAATGTTTTGTTTTTTCATTTTGACCCTTTGGAATTGAAATATTTTGGATTTCCTGGTTCATGAAAATATTTGAAACTTAAACTTTTTGTCCCGTTTTTCAGGAGGAAATCAAACATTGAAATACCCAAATTCCCCCGGTGACAGAAATTCCCTAGCAGCTCTTGTGTTCAGCAGAGGTCTGACACCCACTAAAGTCACTAGGGTGGTTACCATGATTAGTTTTTTATTCCCAAATAATAGCCCCATTTTCCTGTACCCTACAAATAAGGAGCTGAAATAATTTGACCTTTTAACTCCCAGGGAAGTCCTGGCGAGTGGAGGGACCATGCTATAACACACAGCGGCTCACAATTGGAATAGGTGAAGTGCCTCAATGACAATAGCAAGAGGAACAGTACCTTTTAAATCTTTTATACAAAATATTCAGTGTAATGTTAGTTTCCAGTTTACTAGCACTCCCACCCACTGTCTCTCAGGAATTGAGATGGCAAATGTGATCCTCTATGCAGAACCTAGGCCCAAAGGGTCTTCAGTGTCCTGTACATGCAGCAGCAGCATGGCAATGGCCAGCTTTGTTGGCAACTTTAATAATTCAGGGCCTGACTCTGGAGTGCACCGCAGCTGCTTTATGCCACTCCGACAATTGAAAGGGAATCCTTGGGTGCCACAGAGCCTGGGTCGCTGCTCTGCACCTGATCCTCCTGTCCATCCCCTGGGGTAGGGAGCATTCCTGGCCACATGACAGTTCAACCGGTTTCAAGCCCCCTTCTTTCAAGGTGCAAAAAGAGCATCTAACAGTAGCACAATCCAGGCTGCAAACTTTTCCTTTAAAAAACAACTGAAGAGGAATGAGCAGCAATCAGAAAGCTGCTGAATTGTCCAGTCCTTTTCCAGCCTAGTAGATCAGTCCTGTTTGGCTAGATCATAATTAACCTCCCCAAATGTCTGAACTTCATTGCAATTTTTCAGTCTCTTCATCCTGGACCAATTTATCTATTCTCCAGGGTACAACGTCCTGTCTTGCTTTCTTGATGTACTCAAGTCTTCTCCTAGCTGGTTTTTCTGTTTAGTCCTGGATTAGCTTTTCCACAGGTAGATATACTGGGTGGCTGGATCTTTTTCAGCTACTGTGGGTATGGCTATACTTGCAGCTGTACAGCGTTGGGAGTTAAACCTGTCTTCGTACAGCTGTGTAGAGAAAGTGCTGCAGTGTGGCCACACTGACAGCTACCGCGCACTGTCGTGGCCGCATTTGCAGCGGTGTTGGGAGTGGTGCATTATGGGCAGCTATCCCAGCATTCAAGTGGCTGCAACAGGCTTTTCAAAAAGGGGTGAGGTGGGGTAGAGTGTGATAGGGAGTGTGGGGGGGAGAGAGAGTGGATTTTTGGAGCCGACATTCTGTCAAGCAGCTGTAAGTTCCGACCCCCTCCCCGACCCCTCTCTCGCTCACTGAAAGCAAATAGCCCTCTTTGTTTTTTTCCTCACAGACCAGATAAGCAGCCGCTCCGAAATGAACCCTCCTCCCTCCCTCCCGCACGCTGTCCTGCTTCTCTCCTCAAGCCCTCTCTCTTCAAGCAAACACTAGCTGTGGGCGTTTCAAGGGGAGCTCAGTCACAGCAAACAGGAGCTGTGTTTGTTCTTTTGATAAGCAGCTTCTGGAGCCCGGAGTTCACAACAAAACAAAAAGAGGCATCACAACAAAACAAAGAGCATAATCTTTACTTAAAAGCATTATGGGAAGCTTCCGGAGGTCAGTCACAGCGTAGTAAGATTATTCCCTGTTTACACAGCACCAGCGCTATTCTCTCTATTCCTCTGGTTGAGGTGGAGTACATGCAGTGCTGTAGCCAGGGAGATACAGCGCTGTATGTGCCTTGCCAGTGTGGAGGGAGTGAGTTACAGCACTGTAAAGCCATCACCAGTGCTGTAACTCTCAAGTGTAGCCAAGGCCTCTGTTAAAAAGTCCTCTCTTCAGGTTATTTTTAGGTTTCTAAACTCTAACGCACTTCCATGCAACTCCCAAGGTGTCGCTCCCACCCTTAGTCTTTGTTTTCCAATATTCCAGGTTATTTTTTTTGTCTCGTAATATCTGCCCTGATTCAGCATTTTAAAATATAAAGCCAGTCAGTAGAGAGAGAACTGAAAAGGGTTTTCCCCTCCCCACCCCCTCCAAAAATACAACTGGCAAATTTATAATCAAAAGATGTGGAAACTAAAATAATGTCCTTTTTAAACAAGAATTTTTAAAACTCCTTATTTTAAAAGTGACCAGTGATTCTGAGTGGCCAACCTGTGATGCATAAATTGTAAGCCACTCAATCCCTTAAAATCAGACCACTTTTAAGATACTCAGATTGGGCACTTAAACTCACTAGTCACTTCTGTAAATAGTGGCTATAATTCATTTTGCAGAGGTTAGCCACTGACTGTCTCAGTTGTGACTTGCTGTGGAGTACAATATCGCCATGTACATTGCTGCTAACAGTTGCGGCTGGGGAACTTTTTTGAGATGAGGCACGTATCACAAAACAATTCTTTCCACCTCGGCCTAATGTATAATTGATAGATTTTAAATTATACATTGGGCAGGGGTGGTCTTTATAGACTATTTTTAAATATGTGGTGAAGAATCTAAATTGATCTGTTTATAGGGAAGGAAGAGGAGTAATTCCAAAGTAAACAAAAATAGTGTTAAAAATCCAGACATTTTTTTTCTCTTCAGAGTCTTGGCGGCGGGGATATTTTGGCTTTGCCCTGCCAGGACTGCAGCTTTCCTTGCACTTGCGGTCATGCAGGGAGCCCTCCGAAGCTCTGCTGTTGTGGCCCTGTTCCCCCTCTCTACACCCAGGAATGTGAGAACTGCCCCCAGAACTGTAAGCAGTGAGGGAGCCTCCATGGTGGCCAGAGGTATCGTCCTCTTTGCAGTACTGGCTCGGAGTCTTTGCTTTGCCAGGCAAGGACGAATGCCTACAATAGCCTCCCCTACACCTGGCATCCTGGTGTCATGGGGGATGAGCCCATCAGCTGTGCAGGGACCCCCGCCTCCAGTCTTGCTGTCAGTGTTGCAGCAGGTGTGTGTGTGTGTGTGTGTGAGAGAGAGAGAGAGAACCTTACTGCCCTGATGTCAGAACTCGCCTCAACTGCTACAGTCATGCTCTGGTCTCACCAAACCATGGTTACGTCAGCAGCGCCTTCATAACGTGACTCCAGGACGTACTAAGTTGCCATGGTAACGAGGCTTCCTGAGGCACTATTACCTCTGCTGCAATTTGAGCATCACCCGCGGCATTGCATTTTCTGGCGTTGCATTTTGCTGCAGAGACAGAGTGAGTAACGGGAAGATTTAAATCAAATCCTGAGTGCTTCTTATGGACTTATGTTAACTTAGTTAATATATACATGCTTAATTGTCCTTAAAAATCTGTACATACACTAAAAATGTAGTGTCTGAATTCTTCGGTTTGCCTGTGCCTCACTTGTCTGGGCTGTTGAGGTGCCCCAGCTGCTAGTGAAACTTGAATATAATAATTTTTAAAGAGTGTATTTAAAGATATATGTTGGTGTCTTCGTGTTTTCCTGATTGGACTGTTTCTTCAGTGTTAATATCCAGATAAAATTTATATAGTCCCTTGGCTTGACCTTTCCAAACTGAGCCTCTAGTTTTGGGCAACCAAGTTTTTTGGTGCATTAAATATTTCATTTGCCCCAATACAATTTTGTCTGAACAATCAGCCTTTTGTGCCTGCAGACTGAACAGCTAGACATGAGCACTTGGCCCAAATGGGGCTGGCCATTGGACACCAGTGACCTGGGTTACCTGAATCCTAGTAACTTAGAGGTGGAAGCAGGGCTGCGTGGGGGGGCGGAAGGGGGGAAAGTGGGTCAATTTGCTCCAGGCCCCGGGCCCCACAAGGGGCCTGTGAGCCCTGGCCCGGCGGCAGCCTGGGTCTTCGGCAGTATTTCGGTGGCGGGGGGCCCTTCAGTGCTGCTGAAGACACAGAGCAACTGAGGGGCCCCCCTCAGCAGAAATGCCCCGCGTGCCTGGCCTGGCAGCGGTCCAACTCTTTGGCGGCATTTTGGCGGTAGGGTGCCCTTCAGTCACTCCGGGTCTTCGGTGGCATTAAGGCCACTGAAATACCGCCGAAGACCCGGACCGCCACAGGGTGAATACAAGCACTGCAGCTCCTCCACTTTGCCCCAGGCCCCCAAATCCTCTGGGCGGCCCTGGGTGGAAGCCTTTGTATTACCAATTCCCTGAGATAGCCATTCCCCCTTGTGGCCCACTGTTCTTTGTAATTTAACCATTCATTTTGATTTTCTGAGGTAAATTTTTCCCCATTTGGTAGTAATTGTGCAGTAATATGCAATTAAGCTTGGAGTTATGTGGATGTGTAAATGGCCTATCCCCAAAGACGGCCCAGATATTTAAAAATGTGGATGTTTTATTTATAATAACTTAAAATCAATTACGGAATGACTGTGAATGCTAAAGGAATACCTGTAATTAGTAATATTTAAAATGAGAGGAAGGATGGATAAAGCATTAGTTTGGGACTCAGGATATCTGGATTCACTTCCTTGCTCTGCCAGACTTCCTGTCAGACCTTTGGCTTGTCAATTAAATCTCTCTGTATCATAGTTCTCCTTCTGTAAAATGGTGCAATAATGCTTCCTTCCTCCCTCCCCTTAGTTACCATCTAAATAGTCAAGACAAAATCTCTTACTTTGTGTATGTACTGTGCCTGCCCCAAGGGGGCCCTGATGTTTATGGTCAGACAAATAACAGTGACCTAAAATGGATTTATATTTTTCATTTTCCTAATGTATTGGAATTGTCATATTCCTATAGTGAAAATGGAGAAATGTTTTGAGTTTTCTCTCCTTTGGTCAGCTTCGTGAAGGAACTTTTTACTTTTTGGCGAACTCCCATCTGAGAAGAGAAGTATGTTGGCTAAGTACGATGGTACAGTAGACATGTTTTTCTGGAAGGTCTCTTTAAGGATGCTGCCAAGATGACTTTTCAGTTTTGGAAGATCCTGATGAACCCATTCAGATGCATTTTTGCCTGGGCATTGCATTAAGCACTTGTGCTGAATTTCAGGCCTTCTGATGTGCACATTCAAAGTCTTGAAAGAACAACTTGAGCATTTTGTATTCCTAAGTAAAGTGTTCTGGTTAATTTTTTTTTTCACACTAGCACAGAGGCAGCCTAAGGAACTAACAGGATTTAGTAGCAATTGTTAAAATCAACCCATCAACTACAGTATGTATTGCCAAATCACCGTACCTTACCGAGATCAAATGTGGGATGCTTCATTACTATAAATTGGGGCTATGGGGGCAAGGGGAAAATGAGACTTGCAGTGTTAAATTGCACATGGTGTTGAAATAATGGTATATCTGGTGTAAATTGCACTTAGAAAAAGTGGGGAGTGGCAGCAGTTGGCTCCAAATGGGTGTCCCGTGTTAGGAAGTAGTGTTAAGCTGTGGGAATCATGCTATTTAATATTGTGAATTACAGCCAGCCAGTTGATATAGAATTGTTTAACATACCAGAAACATATGCCAACAAATTTAAAAGCTATATGCTGGAAAAGTTTCCTTTCATCAGTCCCGTTTCTCACACCACAAGGACTTGTGCTGTGAACTCAGTACGATATGAAAAAGTACCAATGACTTTGATCTGTTTTCTGTCTGGAACAATGAAAAATCATTGGCTTCTCCTTGCAATTCAGATTAAGGTTCTCTGGCTGTAAGCAAGTGAACTTTTGTGAACATGTAATTTGGACTGTTCTAGACAATTTTTTCCAACTGCTGTTTATCAAGTTTCCAGAAACTTAATCATAGAATCAAAAGGTTGGAAGGGACCTCATGAGGTCATCTAGTCCAACCCCCTGCTAAAGGCAGGACCATTTTCCCTAAATAATCCCAGCCAGGGTGCGGTCTAGCCGGACTTAAATATCTCTAAAGATGGAGATTCTACCACCTCCCTAGGTAACCCATTCCAATACTTCACCACTCTCCTAGTCAGAAAGTTTTTTCTAATATCCAGCCTCGACTTCCGCAACTGCAACTTCAAACCATTGCTCCTTGTTCTGTCCTCCGTCACCACTGAGAACAGCCTAGCTCCCTCCTCCTTGGAGCACCCCTTCAAGTAGTTGAAGGTTGCTATCAAATCCCCCTTAGTCTTCTCTTCTGCAGGCTAAATAAGCCTAGTTCCTTCAGTCTCTCTTTAATAAGTCATTGTGCTCTAGTCCTCTATCATTTTTGTTGCCCTCCGCTGGACTCTCTCCAATTGTTCCACACAAATATGAAAGTGCGATCTAAACGCTGTGAATTAAATAGTAAGAGGTATTTTTTTTAAATTAAGATCTTCACATACTGTAATTTTTTTTAGAGCTTTAGTCTCATATTCTAATACAGCCCAGTATGCTATTAGCCTTTTTGGCTACAAGAGCACACTGTAGGCTCATGTTCAACTTTCCATCTACCATAACCCCAAGATCCTTTTCTTCAGCACTGCTACTTAGCCAAACAGTCCCCAGCCTGTAGCAGTGCATGGGGTTTTTCCGTCCTAAGTGCAGGACTTTGCACTTGTCCGTGTTGAACTTCATGAGGTTTCTTGTGGCCCACTTCTCCAATTTGTCTAAGTCTCCCTGGATCCTATCCCTGCCCTCCAGCGTGTCCACCATGCCCCCCAACTTGGTGTCATCTGCAAATTTACTTAATGTGCAATCTATCCCATCATCAAGATCATTAATCATTAACTTCTGCGCATTCTACTAGTCTGAGGCCATTCTGAAAAATAATGGGTTGAAATGAAGAGAGGAAAAATTTTAGATGCATCAGAAAAAGTTCTTGATAGAAAAATCTTAGGCTGTGGAATAACCTCTCAAGGGTCCATAGGAATTGCCAGAGTGGATCAGATGCAAGGTCCATTTAGCCCAATATCCTGTCTTGGGAGAGGGGCCAGTACCAAATGTTTAAGAGGGAGGTTTGAGACCCCCACAGGCAGATGTAGGATAATATGCACCCTCCATTATCTCCTCTCTTGGTCTCTGATAGTTAGAGATCATCTTAAGCCCTGAAGCATGAGGTTTAATATCCTTCCAAAACATTTTATAATGAATGATGACAACTCTGGATATTCTTGTTATTCCTATAAATGTCCAACCCTCTTGGGAAAGGATAGAGTCCCCAATTGTATGAGATGTTTAAAGCTATCTTGGGCAAAATACAAGTAAACATACAATATAGAGCATAATTCTTGCACTGGAAAGAAGTATATTGAATGGTCTAATAGATCTCTCTTTCCATGATTTTGTAGTATTTTTCTCTGTTCCAAATTTTTAGCTGTTAAGACATCTTCTAAATTTGCATACGTATTTTTCATAAACTATGTAGCTGGACTTCTAACAGCCTGATCTGTGCATGCAAATGCAGTAACTGTACATGCAAAGTTTTTGAAAACATGGCCAGCTGTGTGATTTCAGCCTGCAATGAACGAAGTGTGGCTGCTGTTCAGGTGTGTGTGTATATATATATATAAAATATGTGCCATTATGCAATGTAGTTGGAAATGTATATTGCAGGTGTAGACTATAATAAAATACCCTTCAAATAATTGTTCTGTTATTAAAAAAAAATTCCATCACATCCCAAACCTCCATGAGCAGCCTTTAGACAGTACTTTGCTATCAAATATAGAGTAATTCTAGCTAAGATACAAGATTTAGCAGATGTTTAGGAAAAGGTTCCATTCCTCTTGCCATAAGCACATATGGAGCTATCAAGAGCCTAGTAAAGATTTTACAAGTCTTATAAGTCATAAGACATAGTTTATTGAGCTTGGGAAAGAATTTAATGTGTCATCATGATCTTGGAAGTTGTTTCTTTAAACTATACATTTTTATTTGTCTTTTAACAAAAATGTTATAGTTTTGTGAGCACTGGAACAAAAGCTAAATATCCTTTGTACATATTGATTCTCTTCTTCTCTGGTCTCTCTTAAGTACCTTAATGTCTGCTTGCAATAGCTCTTACATGGTTGTACATGAAATACTGCCAAGCTGAATCAGCACTTCTAAGCAAAATGGATTGGTTTAACTTTCCGTTAGGGAAAGTTCTGCACCAAATCTCTTAGTGATTCTAGAATTATGCAAATGGATGCAGTGAACCTAATTTATTAAGTTAAGTTTATTAAGCACATTAGGTGCTAAAAGTAATATTTTTATGATAGAAATTGTGGTGCACTTAAACACACAAATAATCAGTCTTGTGGCATGATGCGGGGGAGATATGAGGCATGATGGAAAAAAAAATCTAATTCAGGCAGAAGAAGGCCGCCATAGAACCAAGTTCTGCTAACATTTAGCATCAAGCATAATGCTTACTACTGTGATTCACAGGGATTAGTCACAGTAGTAAGCCTCTGCAAGATTTGGTCCATAGACCATTCTACTGTGTAAACTACCTGATGACCAATGGCCATAATTCTGTAGCTTTGTCATTTCACATTGAAAGTCTGTTGATCTGGTTAAGTTGTTTGAAATTCACTGCTGGAGTCACTCATGAGAGAACTGCATGAATGACTGCACTTCCCATCAATGTTATTGATGTGGATGGCCTGGCATTAGAGCTATAACAAGTCACAATAATTCAGGTGTGAAGTGAAAGGAAAACTGTTAGTGGTGGAACATGCAATGTATTGTACGATAGATTGAAAAGAACTAGCATAAACACGTAAATGATACCTAGCACTTACACTTTTAAAAGCACTTTAGTAACATTGCCTGACCCCGCCACCCCACTCCACAGAGATAAGAGCAAGTAGCATAGTCTGTTTCAGACCATGACTCCCCCAGAATTATAGAAAGGGATGAGACTTCTACTATCAACTGAAATGCACTTTCTCCAGCAGCATTGGTGAGAAACACAGCACCACTTGCTCAACAAAGAGAGGGCCCTCTCAAAAGCTATTAGCTGTGGCATGGTCAGAATCAGAAAGACACAAAAGGAAGCATTAAGAGCTGATAAAGATGTGTCTAACCCAGGATACACTTTTGCACATGGGTATGCTGGTCATACACACACATGCTGTCAAGACACTAGCAGTGCAGAGAAAGCTATTACATTATAGTTAGGTAAATGACATGACCAAACAGGACACAGCAGTGTAGAGAGCTAAATGTGGTACTCTATTTATTGTTTGGTTCTAAATTTGGAAAGCCCCTTCTCTTCCCCTCACCAGAATAAGGGTGGAGCACAGCTGAATTAAATTGTGGTTTGGATTTTATAATGAAGTTCCCCGGTAAATTATTCGCACTCTTAGATTAGCACTAATCTGGAGTAATTTTGGTCTTCCGCCGGTGTAACTGAGAGCAGGATTTGTTCGACAGAGTGTTATGAGATGCAAAAGTTCATTGCAAGAAGTAGAACTAATCAGCATGGTGCAGAGAATGGGTACAGTTCAGAAGAGTGATGAGTAACATAAAAGGAATGTGTCATAAAGGGGATGAGTGGGAGTCATGCATTGACTGACAAGACACACTGGATGACAAGTGTGACAGTTCACTGAATGCATCCATGTTGTTGCCTGAGTGAAGGACTGCAGGATTTCACTCTACATATACCAAAGTGCTTTCTTTTTAGTTAATAATTGGAAAAAAAATTGCTTTCATTATTGAACTTTTATATTTTGTGGGTATGCATTTTATTTTCATTATAATTATTTTATTGAGAATATTTGGCTCAATATGTCAAGGGCAAATATTCAAAGTAACAGTGGTGGTAAGTATGCATATGCAGGCAAATACTACCAGCCAGATCTTCAGCTGGTAGTAAATTGGAATACCTCCATTGAAGTCCATAGAGCTATTTTGGTTAACACAAGATGAGGACAAACCCACATTCTACAAAGTGAGTGTTGTACCCATTCATAGCACAAAATAAAGTGAGGGTGGAAGGAGGAAAAAGGAATACTATTCTTTAAACAGCAGCAGTTCACCTGAAACTGGTGTAGTGATGTGGAAAGTAAGGCCCCACCTTCTCATAAGAACATAAAAATGGCCATACTGGGGCAGACCAAAGATCCATCTAGCCCACTATCCTGTCTTTCAACAGTGACCAATGCCATGTGCCCCAGAGGGAATGAACAGAATGAGGTAATCATCAAGTGATCCATCCCCTGTCACCCATTCCCAGCTTCTGGCAAACAGAGGCTAAGGATACCATCCCTGCTCATTCTGACTAGTAGCCATTGATGGACCTATCCTCCATGAACTTATCTTGTTCTTTTTTCGAACCCTGTTATAGTCTTGGCATCCTCTGGCATTCTATTAGGATTTTCTTAGATTCAGTGAAACCCTGGTATAGATAGGAAAAGCCATCATTTTCACTGGTAGAACTCACCAGTCCTTGAAACTAGGGTGAATGCCACTGGTGCAAATTGTGGTTTTGATTATCTAAACTAGTTTGCATAAGTGGAGCAAATTCCCTGGGTAGACTACGCCTAATGATACTCTGCAACCAATCAGGGCATGATTGTTGCCAAGTTACACA
Source organism: Chelonoidis abingdonii (assembly GCF_003597395.2). Taxonomy (NCBI): domain Eukaryota; kingdom Metazoa; phylum Chordata; order Testudines; family Testudinidae; genus Chelonoidis; species Chelonoidis abingdonii. Next base: position 100,225,460 of record NC_133776.1, on the reverse strand, counting down.
GGCTTGTGGACATTATATACAGGTTATATCCAATAATTTATATCCATTAAAAGAACACTAAGGTTCAAGCTCTCAAATTAGGGTATTCCAAACTTAGGTTTGATTGTGAAACCTAAGTTCAGCTCCTTTGTGTGTATGCATTGTGATTAGAGCTGGGCAGAGTTTTTGTATGAAATTTTTTTTAATGAAAAATGCAGATTTTGGTTTACTGAAACAATTTGAACAATTTCAGCCAATTATTTTAGTTGAAGAGGAAAAAAAAACAAATTTGGAAATATCAAAACTCTTTGTTTTGGCATTTCCAGAATGAAACACTTTTTGACTTTTTGTTTTGGAATTTCCCTCAATTTTATTTTAAATTTTTTTAAAAAACATTTTAAATAACCTTGAAATTGAAATGAAACATTTTGTTTTGGGTTGACACAAGTTTTTTTTGACATTTTTGTATGCCAGAAATTTCATTTTCAGCTTAGATCATCTGAAACAATTTTTCTTCCTGATTTCTTTTCGGACCTGCACCCAGACTGAATCTTCAGTTATTTGGACAGCTCTACTTATGATGTAGTATGTGATCATGTAATTAAAGGCTTTTTTTTTCCACATGACCACTGCCCTACACAAGGAAAGGATAATTATTTAGTATTGCCTTTTATCCTGCACATTAAATGTGTGGATAAGTAAGTAAGCAAGCCCAGACCTACCTTATTCACACATCTTTCCAACCTTGCACTGAATACAACATTATTAATTTCCTCCTGGGTGTTTTTATGGTGCCTTTACCATAGAATCCGAGTGCTTCACAAACATGAATTAATATCTATTCACAACATCCCTGTGAGAATAGGTGGCATTATTATCCTCATGTTATGGGGATGAGGAACTGAGGCAGAGAGCTAACACATCATATGTTCAAAGCAAAGCTCCAGTTGACAGCAATTGCAGCCATTGAGCTTTCCGCAGGTCTGTAAATTTGGTCCCAGGTATCTCATGTTGGCCACCAGAAAATGAACCTATTCTCCCCCACCCCCACATACACACCAATCTCCTGGCTCTGCCCCTTTCCCCTGTGTGTTTATCCTCACCCCCATTCTTACCCATATACTGCTCATACCCATCCCCCTCCTTTCCGGCCTCTACTCCTATTCAACTCCCCGGCTCCTGTTCCTCTGCTTTTCTGGTGTCCCAACCTGTCACAGCTCCTGTCTCTTACCACTTCTTCCCCATTCTCTAGCTCCTGCAAGCCCCTCTCCTACCCCTGCCCCATTCCTCACATTGCTGCACTCTAAGGGTATGTCCACACTACGAAATTAAGTCAATTTAATAGAAGTTGATTTTTTAGAAATCAGTTTGATAGTCGATTATGTGTGTCTCCACTAAGGGCATTAAGTCAGCAATGTGCATCCACAGTACCGAGGCTAGCATCGACTTTCGGAGCATTGCACTGTGGTAGCTATCCCACAGTTCCCGCAGTCTCCGCCGCCCATTGAAATTCTGGGTTGAGCTCCCAATGCCTGGAGGAGCAAAAACATCGTCGCAGGTAGTTCTGGGTACATGTTGCCAGACTTCCCTCCCTTCCTCCCTCCCTCCCTCCCTCTCTCCATGAAAGCAACTGCAAAAAATTATTTCTCGCCTTTTTTCCTGGGTTACCCGTGCAGACAACATACCATGGCAAACATGGAGCCCACTCAGCTCACCGTCACTGTATGTCTCCTTGGTTCTGCTGACAGATGTGGTACTGCAGTGCTACACAGCAGCATTCCCTTGCCTTGCCTTGCCTTGCCTTGTGGATGGCAGATGGTGCAATATGACTGCTAACTGTCGTCATCATTCCGTGGGTGTTCCTGGCTGGCCTTAGTGAGGGCAGTTGGAGATGCCTGGACAAAAATGGAAATGACTCCAGGTCATTCTCTTCTTTAAGTTTCGTCTAATGGAGATTCAGTCCTGCCTGGAATATCATGCGAGTTGGAGGCTTCTGCCTCAGGCTGCTCTCCCAGTTGGCAGCACCGCGTGGTCACACCTACCCCAGCCTACCCCTGGCCACCCCAGCCTACCATGAAGCCTAGACAGTAGTAAGGAGCAGTTCAACTATAGGCTGAGCAAGTGCAGAATGGTGGTAGAATGTGCCTTTGAATGTTTAAAAGCTCACTGGTGCAATTTACTGACTCAGTTAGACCTCAGTGAAACCAATATTCCCACATTATTACTGCTTGCTTTGTGCTCCACAATATCTGTGAGAGTAAGGAAGAGACGTTTACGGTGGGGTGGGAGGTTGAGGCAAATCGCCTGACTGCTGATCACGTGCAGCCAGACACCAGGGCGGTTAGAACAGCACAGCAGAGCGCTCTGTGCATCAGAGAAGCTTTGAAAACCAGTTTCATGACTGGCCAGGCTACAGTGTGAAATCCTGACCCCATTGAAGTCAATGACAAAACTCCCACTCACATCAGTGAGACCAGAATTTCAGCCTAGAAGCTCAAGAGCAAACTGATGCATAAGGCCATTTAAAAATGTGTGTGGGTCATGGTTCTGGCTTTCCAGAGCTTAGCTCCCATTTAGGCACCTAAATAAGTGTCAACACCCAAGGTACTGGGATCTCTTGGAAATCAAGCCACTTATTTTGGAGCCTAAATGGGAGATGGGCTCTCTCAAAAATGTGGCCCTATATTTTTTTTTTGTAATGTGTGCAATAGACAAAATTGCAATAATAATGCAATGTTATAAAACATAAAGGCAATTGACAATCAGTTTCAACTTGTATAATGGTCAGAAATAGAAAGTCTCAATCAGGCTTGGTTAGGATATTTGGCTGTTTTGCAGAGTCTGCCCTTGCTAAGTTATAGTTCAATTTTTTCCAAACAAGATACTGTGTTGTGTGTGTGTGTGTGTGTGTGTATTCTCAAGAGATCTACTGTCCGTTCTGTAACTGTGAGTAGCTCTCATTAATGTTAATGGGAATTACATGGGCATGGAGAAGTAAGTGAACTCCCAGGTGATGTCTGGAGAATGAAGACTAATATCTAAATGGTGTGTAATTATTTGTGTAAGTGGTGTACTATGTGATGTCTCTGTTAAATTGTAATTATTCTGAGAATCCACTTGGTAAAATTGTTTAGGAAAATGACCAGTAAAATAAAATACAATACAATACAATAAAATCAAAAGGGACAGATTGGATTAATTGTTGCACTTAGCCTCAGTTTGCCCCTCTCCTATTTTCTAAAAAAGAGCGTGTATGTGGGGGAACACTAGAATTTAAATTTAAATGTGTTTATGGAAATTGCTGTTCACTAAGGAAATGTAAGATTTGTTTTTCTTCTTGTTCTGCTGTGTCCTGTTCAAGGTCCCAATTCAGCAAGGTACATGAGCAGTCCCATTGCAGGACTTAACCTTTGACATGTTATAAAGTACCAGGCTGAACTGGGTCCTTAGAAAGATATTGGACTTGTTCCTTTAATGCATTGAGAGCTTTCAACTGCCACTGGAGCTGAGGGCACTCAGGATCTGGATGGTTGATTGGTATTATTTTTGACATGCAATGCTGTTCTTATAATGGAATGTGTATCATTAATGAATAATTATCCATAGTAATTTTCTTTTTTGGTGTGCACAGGGGAGGAAAGCAAATTTTTGTGTATTGGCTGACATAAAAAACAGAAAACAGCTGCTAGGAGTTGTGTCCCCATGTAGGGACATGTGCACTGACAGTTTGCGCAAAAGAGAGAACAGCAGAAACTCCAGAAATTAAGGCCCGATTCACAGCTCTGTAATTTTGTTCTTTTTAAAAACATCTTGGAGGGGTGTGTGTACGCATTTAAATAAATAGGAAATGATGTTTGATGCCCCCCACTTTTTTTTTTTAACAATTATACAAATTTGCTAAATGCTGAAATGTTACCTTTGACAAACCTCTGGAGGATTTTAGAGGAAGCAAATTGGCTGGCAGTGCAGCTGCTTTCTGGTTGTTCTTGGCTAGTGCTGCTGAACAGCTCTACCTTCTCCAGAAATCCTCCCCAGGGCTTGGCTGTTTGGAAATCGCTCGGCCCTCTGGGCTCCCACTGAATGTAATGGGTGTTGAGGAAGCCTAGCATCTCCTAGGGTAGGGTCTCATTATCTGAGTGTTTGACCATTACCCTAACCTGTCTATGCTCAGTGAGTATATAGCCTGTGCAAAAATCACTCCATTAATAGAACATTCAAGTTGCAAAGTCAAGCTTTCAAAAGCTAGGAAATGCCAGAATTAATGCTGCCTGTGCAACTTGAATTTGGCCCCTTTGTGCATATGCTTCATGGCAGCCTTTCATTACATGATCACATACTATTTTTCCATTGTGTCATTCGACGCACAGGATGGATGGTGCTCGCTGAATGGGCAGCTATGCTGTACTTCGTTTTATCCTTCTCTTTCACTGGGTGGCCCCACATTTTGTTTACTGCACACCAGTCAAACCCCGTTCCAAATACAAAATGATTAATTTTCTCATGGGCTTTTCTGCAGTGCTTCTGATTTATATGAGTGCTTTTCAGACAATATTTGTTTTCTCTTCACAACACCATTGTGAGGAATGGGAGTGATATCCCCATTTTACAGCTTGGGAACTGAGTCATTAGGATCAATGTCAGAAGTGCCTATTAATTTGGTGCCCACTTTGAGAAGCCTTCGTCTGATTTTTTTTTAGTAGTTATTTTATGTTCAGACCAGCGCTGTCATTGATCTCAACTACAGCTGTGTGTCCTCAGAACAGATCTGAGGTTCCTCAAGTTGGGTACCCTAAAATGAGGAGCATGCAAGGACAATATGAAATAAGTATCAAAATAAATATCGATGATCGCTGGTGGCTATGCTTACTGGCTCTATCATTTCTTTTTCTATTTAATTAAATAACAGCATCACTTTGGAATTTTTTCAGCAACTTGGTTTAGATTTAAAATCTCTCACTGCAGCAGGGCAGTGTCCATGGATCCTTGCCAGTGTGTTTTAGACCAAGTAAGTAAGGCCTTGGTACTATCACATGGCACTGTGGTGGGTGCTACATAGAGCTGGATGGAAATTCCATTTCATGAAGAAGGATTTTGAAATTTGGCTTTGGTCCAAAAAAGGCTTGAAAATTGCAAATTTTCAAATTTTCCATCAAGGAAAATTCTGGAGGAAAAAAAATGCAGGTTATTCTAAACATTTTGTTTCAGTTTCAGCTGTTTAAAACCTCTGACTATGCTATAAATATAATTTAAAAAAAATTCAAAATGAAAAATCATTTCAAATGAAAAATTGAAATGGTCCGTTCCAAAGATGTCAAAACAGGTCATGTTAACATTGCTGGAATGCAGTTTTTCCAGGTCTTCCTAGATGAATTCCAACATAATTGTCCTGAAGCACCTGGCTTTGACCATTCTTAGAGATAGGATATTGGGCAGTTCCTATATTCAGAGTATCCAAAACAGGCAGACTAGTTAGGCAATAAAATCAATCTTTTCCCTCTTCTTACAGCTTCTTCTGCTCTTACTAACAGTTGGTGTTTTCACGGGAGAACAATATTCCTCCTTTTCCATGCTTTTTGGCTGGTTCATGTTGTCAGAATTAGAGCCAAGGCAGCTTGGCCAATCATGCATTTCTGATCACCATTCAAGGTAAGAGAGACAAAAGAAAGAGCTTACCAGTGAAGAGAGTACTAATGTGAGGAGGAAATTGCTTATTTGAAAGGCTTTTTCAGCACTCTTCTGTTTCTCTGCAAACAGAGTTTATCACTATCCTGTTATCCCTCTGTACTGCCAGACAGATTGTCCAGTATTTAAGAACCTCTTAAAAAGTAGTTGTTCTGCTATTGGTAATCCCTCTTTTCTCTCTCTTGTGCTACTAGTTGGAATGGTTTAGGACTGCGTATGATTGGCTAGTTGGCACGGACACTATTATTGGCTTCAGGTGTAAGTTGAAACCGAAGGGGAAGTTAGAACCAAGAATTCTATAAATGATGTCTCTGCTGTGTGGGCTTTAAGTGTTAATAAACATTAAAGCTAGTAAAAAAATTTCTTCCTATTTTCACCAAAATATTGGCAAATGTCAACCTCTGTAATAATTTTTTTTCTATTACAATGAAATAGACTGGATTGTTCAGTTTTATTTCTGCTGGAAAATAAAACTCCGAAAAATCCTGTAATTTCTTGGAAAGTACCTTGATTTTTATCTCCCTTACACTTAGAGTTTGCAATCTAAATAAACAAGTTAGACGCAGTGAGTGAGTGCAAGAGGAGAAATATCATTATCCCCATTTTACATAGGGGAAGCAGAGGCACAGGGAAGGACTCAATGATTCATTCAAAGTCTGACCAGAAGTCTGCAGCAGGGTCTCCTCCAGAGGCCCATCATTCCAGCTTCTGCAAGAGTCTGTGGAGAATAGCAGGGATGTGTGAATGGTTCACACCATCACCATAAACCACGCAATATTTGCTGTTTTGTTTCAAACTTGAAATTCCGATAAGTTCCATCTATAGCGCCTCTTTGCTTTGCAGAGCTTTCATATGAGCCTTCCTGTCTAGCTAGCACACCTCCAAACAGTTCTGGGTTTCATGGGACTGTCCCGCTTTGAGTCCCAAAATCCCCTTTCCTGGTTGAAGTGGAACATTTTCCACATTCAGGGCCTCATCTGCCTCTGTCTACGGAGGAGTGGATGGACCAAACCTGCATGGACTGCATCCTATTTTAGCCACTTGAAATGCTGGGAGGTATGAGCTGGAGTGAGTGATGGTTTTGCATTGAAACAAGAAATTATCTGTGGTTCTGTCATGAAACCAGGCTACAAATAAGTAGAGTTGAGCAAAATTTGGAATTTCTGTCCTGTGGGAAATTCTGACATTTCAATGTTAGTTTTCATCCCAAATCAGAACAAAATGTTGACATTTCAATGTTTTTTTTCAGAATGGAAATTCCAAAACATTTTGATTCAGAAGCATCTAAAGATTTTATTTTAAAATTTTTGATCCAAATGAAACATTTTTGAAATTCCAGAAATCAGAATGTTTCATTTTATCGTACTGACTTTAAACACTTCTTTCTAAATCAGTCCAATATTAAACTTCATTTTCCCACAATGGTGAACTGTCTCCTGGGAATTGTTGTTTGGGATCCTGATACCCTCATTCTCCTCTAAGGGCAGGCTCCCTGGTAGACTTTCTCTCCCAAGATGCGCCACTCAGCTCAGAGGGAGATCTGCACTGCATTACAGGAAATGTAGTTCCCTGGGGGGACCCAGCCATAGGAGAGAATGGAGGCCCAAAGTATAACTCTGGTGCGGTAATGTGACGACAGGGAAACGCAATTTAATGTTTTTTACTGAACTAGTTCAAACCAAAATGTTTCAGGTCAGTTCAACAACATGAAATATTCCAATTCTGGCTGAACCAACCAGAAACAAAATATTTGAATTTTCCTAATGGAAAATCAAAAATTTTCTTCAACTTTTTCATGGAAACTGCATTTTTCGTCAGAAAAAATCATTCCAATCGAAAATTCCCAGTCACATGTACAAATGAGTTTTGCTTTGACTTGTTAAACCCCCAAGTACAAGAATGTAAAACCATGTGACTCGAAAGTGGAGAACATGTTGGTATGAACAACTTGCAAATAAACCCAGTGAATTTTACTTGCTTCTACACCACAGGCTATAGTCATCCAGACAGAATATACAAAAGGTTATAACTGCTATGGGCTCTTGCTTGCCATATGGGGAACAGAAATGCCCCCAATATCTCTTTCTTCTTTATGCTATGTCTATAAGAAGTGCAATTGCTCACGGACTTTGGGCAAAGTCCTGGTCCTACACGGAACACCTAAGTAACTCGGCTGTGCACACGGGATCTGTGTGGTGAATGTTGGACAGAAGGAATTCTCCCCAGCAAACCACAGCAGGATGTGGTACATATGTACAACCCAGTTTTGGGACTCCTGTAGTGGCCATAGCCAACTATGCGATCACTATGCATGTACTTTGGTGAGATGATGTGTGCACTCACTATGTTCTCACTCTGGCTACAACCTCCCTGCTGCCGCCAGGGACAATGACATCCCAGAGCAATGCTCCATAGTTAATTCACAGTAGGTGCTTGGTGGTGCCTTTGCATGACCTTTTAATGGAGAGATGCTAAACTACGCATCAAAACTGCACCAGTTCCACTGCTTTTGAGGCCATCCATGGCACTTCTCTGGTCTTTAGGATTTGGTCCTCATTGGAGGGACTGTGTGTGGAAAGTGTAGCAAGCAAAGTGTTCTTCCAGTTTTGAACAGCAAGGATCTATTAAGAGAGCGTACTAGGTTAAATCTCCCTGCCCTGAAAGAAGGGAGAGTCCTACTGGCGCAGTCCAAGACAGAGGGCAGACTTCAGTGTTCATAACTCACAAGTCGTGGAGCAGAATTGTAATAATTCCTAAGCAACTTCTCAAGGGCATGGCTGTTTCAGACTATGTAAACCTGTGTTTTGAAATAGCCATCTCATTTTTGTTTGCCTTAGACATATTTTTAAATAGCTTGCTTCCCAGAGCTCTTTCCTTTGCAATGGCAAATTTATACATTTGCTTTATTAGAAATATTATCCTTCTGCAATAATATGGTGGCTTTTTTGATCTACAGTTAATTTTTCATGAATATTATTATATAATGATGGACTTATTTAAATAAAAATTCCCTCTTTGGGCCCAATTCTTCAGTCCTTCTGGATGCACAGCTCCCATAGTACGACTGCAGAGTCAGGAATATTGGCTAAATAAATCTTGGAGTCAGAAACACTGGGTGGTATTGTTCTTGGCAACCAAATAAATGTAGCAATTGAAATCCTGATAGTGATGTATTAACCATTTAAATGCTGCAGCCCATTAAATATGGATTCAGGACTATAATACTATCAGCCTATGTTCCTGAATTGTAAATAATAAGATTTGGTATGACATTCTTGTCAGTTAGTGAAAGTTTAGTTTAATTGGCTCCAGTAATAATTCTGTATTGTTCAGTGTAATCTGAATTAAACATTGGTTTGACTGCGTACGTAGCTTTATCTTCCTTGAAGAAATAGGGGTTCCTTTCAGAATGCTCAGTAGAGTTAGACAGTTGGATCAGCTTTGAAGTTTAGCTATTCCTAGCTCAGAAACTGATTTTGACATTAATGTTGCTTTCTTACCTTTTTCCTCCTGACTGTTTTGCCTTCCCCCTCTTTAATTTCTTTGCTTTGACATAATTTAAAATGTGCAGAATTACAGAGCAGAAAAAAATCATTACTACGGTCAGCCCCCACATAGAATCTTAACATTTAATATGCAATTAGGCCAATTAAGAGTGAGTTATGTTCCTCCATGAAACTTTTAATTACTTTACATAAAACTATTCCACTATTCACTTACAAAAATGTTCAATAGCTAGATCTTTCTAATCTTTTAACTATCATATGGATTGATACATTGATGTAGATTTTTGTGTTTTTTCCTGTGAAAATGCTTTGGTGCCTCTTGGTTAAGAGATGTGGCATAAATATGTACTGCACATGTATTTAGAGTCCAAGCAACACTGATATTAGTATTTTACTTAAGCTCTTCAAACCTTATCCTGATTAATTGTATGTAGGCAGGGTAGCTTAAATTCACTCTCTAGAATAAATAGATCTTGCTTTTAACTGACAGATATGATTGAGTCAAGTGACATTCTCTTTTTTTGGGGGGGGGAGGTTGACTTTATTCTGAACTTTCCCCTTGTTTCTTGAAGAAACTTTTGTGAGAGAGACTTGTTGTCAGTGCACAAAAAAATGACTTAAGATTTGCATTCTTTTGCCACAGGAATAAATGAACAAAGTTTGCAACTGAAAAGGCAGTTTTACACCTTTTGTTGTTTAGGCACATAGAAATCTCATTATGCTTCACGCATAGCCCTAAGGAATGTGCAAACAAGTATTAGATCAATGGCATGTCTTTGTAGCTTCCTTTATCATGAGTATTTAAAACTGAATATTCAAACATTCATTCATATTTCAAACATCTGTCTCGAATAGTGCATTTGTATCTGAGTATGTTCTATTGCCAATAGCTAGGTTAAATGTAAGGCTTTTAAAAATAGTGTTTTATTATAAAAATGCATGAAAAGATTGTCATGTAATTAAGCGATTGTGAGCACATAGCTACAGCTTTTATCAATAATAGCTGTGGTTTTATATGCTTTCTTGAGGGCCTGCTATTAAAATCTTCTCTGTCTCTATAGAATAAAGCATGAGGATTAGATTCTTGTTTTCATTAAGGCCCATTTACACCACTTTGGCTATGTAAAAGGATTAATATTAATGACAAATAAGGTCCATGAATATTCACAATGCTGATGACAATTGAAGTGTGATAGGGAAGGTTTCTCACCCCAATATTTCCCATTCTTCATTAATTATGGACTTTTATTAATTACCCTGCCTCGACTTCTGGAGGCCTGTTTGTGTGTAGAAGGTGGCAGGACCAAGCCTCGTGATTGAAAAGTTCTCTGTAACAGTTCAGAATTTGGGCCAGTGTCAACAGCATTCTCTTATTGATGTGCAAAGTCACTTGGATGCGTTTCACACTGTCTTGCAATTTTGTTTCCTCCACAAACACAACATTAAGGTAATGGGGCAAGGAATGCAGTGAAGACCTCATGATTTCAGAGATCAAACCTGGACACCTCAATTTGAAAAAGAATAATCCTATTTCTGAGACCTTATCTACCTTTGAGAAGTTTGCATTGGTGTAATTACAGTAGTACAAATTCCTAGTGCAGACGTGCTGCATTGATTTATTATTATTAATGTTTATTACAATAGTGTCTAAAAGCCAAATGAGAATGAGATGCTTTTGTGCTAGGTACTGTACAGACACAGAGTGGATACACACTTAAATTGTCAGTTCTTTGGGGCAGAGACCATTTCTTGTCCTGTATCTGTACAGCTCCTAGCACAAGCCATCCCAGGTTATGACTAGCGCTCCAGCATGCTATGCTGGTGGTGGGGATGATAACGAAGTGGAATCTGCACTGGTGCAGTTTATTTCAGTAATTTACCAGATTGTCACATCGGGGTAATCCTGGCTTTACTTTGTTGAAGTTTATCTACCCCTTAGGGGTTTGCACTAGGACAGATTTTCTTCATGTTGAGAAGCTCATTGATTCTTCCAAAATTTGATGAAAAAGTTGGGATGATTTTTTTTTTTGTGATTTCCTCCTCCCCATTTTGATGTGGGAGGCATGGGACTGTTAATTTTTTGTTGAAAACTTTCCCAATTTTTCAACCAGCTGGTAGGTAGGCCCTCAGATTGGAAAATAGTGGCAGAGAGTAGGTACTCAACACAGCCCTGAACCCACAAAGACTTTATTCAGGTGCTAAACTGCTCAGAGGATGAGTAGTTCTACTGAAGTCCCCCATGTACAAATCTCAGCCTTATTTGCACTAGGATAGGGTTACCAGATAGCAACTGTGAAAAAACGGGCTGGGGCTGGGGGGTAATAGGCACCTATATAAGAAAAAGTCCTCAAAAATGGGACTGTCCCTTTACAAATGGGACATCTGGTCACCCTACACTAAGAGATCTAACACAAATTAAGGAACTTTGGAAATCAGTAAGTGAACAACCCCACTAAAAAGCCCAGGATAATGCACCCTCAAAACCTTTTTGTCCTCTAATTGAAAAATGCAGTTTATTTGTAATTACAATAATAATACTTATTAAATGTTCCACAATATGTTCTGTAAAAGTAATGAAGACATAGTAACCTATGACCTCACATCAACACTTTGATTTCCAGGCAAATGATGTGGCCTTTAATTTTGCACCTCTAATTTTGTGTATGTGCAATTTAGAAGATTAGACTTTTCAGTACCTGATTTGCAGGCACAAAAATGAAGATCAATATCTAAGTGAGCATCTTCCCTTAATTTTTGATGAGAAGGTGGTGGAAAGACACCTTCCCTGTGGGGTTGTCTACATAAAAAGTTGCACTAGTTTAGTTAAACCAATGCAAAAGACTGTATGGAGTGGCTTATTTCAGTTTAGTTTAATTCTGTCCCTAAATCTACTTTAAACTAAGCCAAAATAAAACTCAAATCAAAATAAGAGTGTTCACACAGCCTGTTGCATTGGTTTAACTAAACTGGCTTAAAATGACATATTTAGTTAAACTGGTACTACTGTGCATGCGGACAAGCCTTGTATGTGGGTGAAATATAGTGAATTTATTAATGGCATTAACAACACAGCAAGATTAACAAATAGGCAAGTTTCTGTTGGATCCTGGTCTATATCAAATGCAACACAATACATAAGTAAACCGTGGAACTCATTGCCACAGGAAATAGATGAAACCAAAAGTTTAGAAGAAAGTCAAATACTCAAAAATGAGGAAATGCCAGAACTAAGGTTGCCTGTGAGCTTTGCCGGTGGTTTCTTAGTTACTTGCTGACAGCAGAGGAATGGTGAGACTCAGGAATCTTGGGTTCGTGGAGGGCAGCCCTTCTGCCTCTGTGTCATGCCTCCCACCACCACATACAGACTCCTGAGCCCGTTTGCCTGTATCATCTTTAGCCTGCCCCTGTGCCATGCCAGTCCTGTCTCATCCCCATCCCAATCTCTACCCCACCTCCTCCTGGGGTCTGCATCCCAGTTCCTCTCGTCTTGCCCAGCCAGTTACAATCACCTTTGCTCTCACAGCTCCTCATCCATTCCCCCAGCTGGCTCCCAGTCGGCTCCCAGTCCCAATCTCCTTGCGCAATCAGTACCAGTATCCATCTCCTCTCCTTTCCAGCCCTCAGTTCTCCATCTTTCCCAGCCAGGATCCTGGTCCCAATCTACTCTGCCTACTGCCAGACCTGGCTCTTTACCCCCTCTGCATTTCAGACAGGTTGCTTCCTCCTCCTCGCTCTCTTGGCAGCAGCAGTGGGAGCGTTGAGAGCACAGGACAGAGAGAGGCTCTCAGTTCCTATGCCCCTGGCTACCAATAGGAGGAATTAGAGTGAAAGTCCAGCACAGCAGCTGTAGCCCTGGCTGGAGAATGCCCTGTACAGAAAGAATCTTCAGAGAATGTAGCTGTCAAACATGAGCAAACCTTTAGAGAGCATGTACAAAGTGAGATCTTCACAGGCTTATAATCTGGTCAAATTTGGACATTTTTTCACCACCCATCCCTAACTGCCAGGGTGACTCTGATGCCAAATTTCAAACTCTTGCTCCAAAGCATGGATGGCTTCTCAACAAAATGGTTGCAATAATTTTTTAACCTTGGCAAAATAACATTTATCCCTAACCTCATTCTCAGAAATGGTTGAACTGTTTTTGCTCAAACTCCCCCTTCAGCCCGGCGCAAACATCTTTAGGCCAAGTGACTACAGTTTGACAAATGTTTAAGGAATTGAAAACATGGTCTGAAAAGAGGGGATACTCAGTTCTGCCTATAATGTGAACATAAATTTTAGAACAGATATTGAACTAGAGCAGCGATTCTCAAACTTTTGTACTGGTGACCCCTTTCACATAGCAAGCCTCTAAGTGTGACCCCTCTTATAAATTAAAAACACTATTTAATATATTTAACACCATTATAAATGCTAAAGAAAAAGTGGGGTTTGGGGTGGAGGCTGACAATTCACGACTCCCATTATAATAACCTCACAACCCCCTGAGGGGTCCCGACCCCCAGTTTCAGAACTCCTGAACTAGAGATTTGTGAATAAATTTTGTGATGGGGGAGGAGGGGGTTGATGACTGAATTGGAAAATAAATAAATCATTTTGAATCAGACACATTATTCTGTTTAACCCAAAATATGGTTGTCTATTTTTCACATTTTTAAAAAGATATTTAAATAAATTTGAGGTAAAATTTGAAAAGTTGTTTCATATTGAAAAGTCAAAGTTTTGTTTAGAAAATGTCAAATAATTAAAAATATGTTTTGGTTTGCTTTTGACCAAAACAATGTGGCAAATGCACAAAATGTTGTGGACAACCTGAATCTGCATTTTTCACACCCTCCTCCAAGCCCCTCCAAAAGAAAAAAAATTTGCATGAAAAATTTCATCCAGCTTTATATTGAACCTCCTGCTTCAGGTTTTAAGAGATAATGAATGTGAGGGATAGATTATCCCACATCTGCCTACTGTGGGGTTTCCTGCCACTTCCTCTTAACATCTAAAATTGGCATCTCTCAGAGACAGGATACTAAACTTTGTAAAACAAGAATGTCTACTAGTTTATCCTTATTTTGTGCATCTGTTCTTTATAACTCATTGGTATAGGCCAGACTTACGTACGTGTGTGCGTGTGTGTGTGTGTGAGAGAGAGAGAGAGAGAAGCAAGAGCCTGATTGAGAAAAACACTTAATTCCATCTAGGGCTTAAATTCAACCGGAGCAGTCCGGAGCAGAGCTCCAGTAAATATATTCAACCCCCCCTGGAGTTTTTATAGCATGTTGGGGGAGGGTGTGGGGGGCTCCAGGAAATACTCTATGAAAATTTAAACCCGAATTCCATCCTTATCAGCAAAACATGTAAGCATATTCCTAATTGTAAACACATGCTTTATGGATTTAAGCATGTGCTTAAAGTTAGGAATGTGCTTGAATGTTTTGCTGAATAAGGAAAGACTCCAGGCTGTAATGAATTTGGCTCAAATTTTGCTTCCCAAGATGAGGTCCGAATCCTGTTAAGGGTCAATTACAGTCTGAAGTCAATAGGAAACAAGGATGGTTAGCCCCTTGTAGGATCAGGCTTTAATAGTATGACTTTACATTAGCAATCACTAATATATATTTAAATTCTGGTTGATGGAACTTCATATAATAAGCAATGAGACTGGACTAAAGTTCAGATTTAAGTCCTGCTTCTGTTGAAGACAGTGGGGATGAAATCTTGGGTCTGCTGAAAACAAGGAAATATCAGTGGGGCCAAAGTACCACTCTGGGGGTGTCAGAGTAGCAGCTATGTTAGTCTGCATCAGCAAAAAAGAACAGGAGTATTGTGGCACCTTAGAGACTAACAAATTTATTTGAGCATAAGCTTTTGTGGGCTACAGCCCACTGTTTACCATTGATCAGTGCTAAGTATTTTTGAAAAGCCAGCCCTTGATTTCAAGTTTCTTCATGGTGTTAGGTCTCTTCGCTCCCCTCTATTGAAATAGAACATTTAGGCTCTTTTTTCCTTTTCCCACTTTAAATATCTGGATTGTTGTACATCTCTGCTGTGACCAAACGTAATAATCAAAAGTAACAAATAGTGACTTTAATTAGAGTCAGCTACTTTTCCACTCTTCCTTTGTGCAGTAGAATAATAACGCCAAATATGAAAGTGCGATCTAAACGCTGTGAATTAAATAGTAAGAGGTATTTTTTTTAAATTAAGATCTTCACATACTGTAATTTTTTTTAGAGCTTTAGTCTCATATTTGAAAGGGCGACCTATGGCGGATGGGGGGAATCAAATTATTTAGTTAATACAAATGGATGAGCTGAAATTGAAAGCAATTAAAAGAAGGGATGGAACATCTAAGGAATATGTTGTCCTTAGTTTTATTTTAGTTAAAATGATTGTACATGATTAGTTTTAAATGAAGGAAAAAAGTACTTTGAAATATAATTACATTTAGCAGTCTTGTAGCTTTGTACTTTGTGTTATAAATTGCGTTCCCAGCTGTTTTTCATCTCCTGTAATTTAAATAAGTAAACCTTTTGTTCTTAAAAACTCACTTAGTTCTTTCTAATTCTGTTGATGGACATCCATTTCTACTGCCTTATTTTATGTTAATATATAACAATGCAATGCTGTTACCCTCCTGCTGGTCAAGGCTCCGCCTCCTTTGTTTTTGGAAACTCTTTTTTTCTTTAGCCTTTACTTTTATAGAAGACTCTAAACTTCCTGTCGCAGCTCTAGTCAAGAGCCGGTTTCTGCATAAGCTAAAAAAATCCCTAGGAAAAGGCTATAGCCCCCAAGTGTGGAAGGTGGTGCTTAGCTGTCAATTCTCTTTTGTTATTCGCTCAGATGGAATTATGAAATGTATGTTGCTTTGTAGGGCAGAGCAAATTTATGCCAAGGAAATGCAAATCCACTAGGTGTGCCCAGGTAATTTAAAATGTTCATGCTGGCAGCTTTTCTGCATGAGTAAAGCTGTTTAATTAATGCACTTCCCCCTTTTTTTCTGATTAGTTGATTCAACTATCCTTTGAGTCATTTAAACTGTCTATAACGTGTTTTCCATGGCTCTCAAGGAATAGTAACTCCTATCAGGAAAAGAAAATTGAAAGGCATTCTTCCTTATATAGTTCTGTCTGTGACCATAGCTTTTTCCAGAAAGCTCATTGGGGAGAGTAGTAGACTGACAGGAGGAGAACCTGTCATTTGGCTTTATAATGCCCATTTGCGCTGTAACAGATTAAGGCACGTTTTTTGTAATTGAGTGGTACATTTCCAGTTTGATGTACAGGGAGTTATACATGTGACTTCGGGTAGCAATAGCAGGAGTCGTGGGCTCACCTTTCTGATCACCATTCAGAACATTCACCCTACCCACTTTTACCCCTAGAGATGGAAAGCAGCCTGAATGTAAAGGGTGTATCACACAGAAGTCCAGTAAATGCCCCCACCTCCAGAAGCTCATTTTTAATTAACTTGCCCCAGTGGTTTCAGAAAAGTGTAACATTTGCCATATAGGAGACCTGAGTTTAGGAGTAACAAAGGCAGCATGGGGAATTTCAGCCACTGCCTTTGAAATGGGCCTTGACAATGAGGGAGTGGGAGCCCCACTGTTCAGTCGTCTTTATAGTGTTAATATACTGTCCAGAAAGAAGGGAAGCAAGAAATTGCTCAGATTTCATCTCTGATTTCATCTCACGGCTAGAGTGCCGAAACAAATCAAACTGAAATGGGCCCCTTCCTAGCTTCTGAGTTACCATATGGAGCTGCCTAGGGCCTCTTGCTCTTTTTTTTTTCCTCCTTTCGGTGAAAGTTATAATGTATAGCAAGTGTTCAGGAAGCAGGTTGGTCAGGAGAGAACATACAACACTTATTTATTGCACAAGCATCCTCCTAAGACTGAGTCTGCTCCGGCTTCTGAAAAGAACTAGGTCATAGTGAGCATGCTCAGAGGCTTGGGATAGATATTAGGACAGTCACAGCCATGCTAACATCACATGATGTCAGTGCATTCACACTTGTACAATTATAGCTCTTCCTGCCGAGCTGAGTTGCATTGTGAAAGTGATGCATTGAGGCTTCAGAGAGAGGCGATATCTGCTGGCTGGACTCCCTGGATAATTCTTGAAACTACACAGGTGCTGGTGCCTACTCCCCTTGCATGCTGCCAGGGCAATTTAAAAAAGAGGTTATTGAAGTGAAGATAAAAGGTGCTGGCTTGGAAGTGAAAGGTCTTGGCTGGACTCAGCTCGTAGCCAAGGCCAACGCTGGCAAAGAGACCAAACTAAATGGCCACCAATAAAATAAAGGTAATGATTTGTTCATGATGGTTTAATGGAAAAGAATCATGTACATTATATTTCTAAATCTGCACTATATTTGCACTAAATCTGCACTATATTTCTAAATATAAACTGTTCATCACCAAGAAACTATTTTATTGTTTATTTGTACAGATGCTCCCTGGGTTACGCAAACCTGACTTACGCAAATCCGGACTTACGGAAAAGGTTCCATAAGCTTTTTTTGTGTGTGTGTAATTGTCAGGTATATGTTCCCGACTTACGCAAAATTCGACTTACGTCAGGCGTTCCGGAATGGGTAGCGTCTGTACAAATGGCTCATACATGCCAAGAGACCTAGTCATGGACCAGGACCCATTGTGCTAGGTGCTGTGCAAACACAGAACAATATTACGGTAGAATCTTATGCCCCAACCAAAACTGAAACTGTATTAACCCATCATAAGAGACTGTCCCTTGATGATAATTTTACAGACAAATCAAAGTGTAAGAGTAAGTGAGTGGTGGGGAACTGAGGCACACGGAGATTAAGGGAGGTTGCCTAAGGGAGAGCCTTTTGAACCCACGCCTTCTGATTCCCAGCCCTGTGCCTTAACCATGGAAAACATCTAAAGGCCTGGTTCTGCAACTGACCTGTACTCGAAACTCCTATTGATTCCAATGGAATTCTGTGCAATGAACATTGTAGGCTCAGGGGAAAAATGGAGACGAAGGTTTTCTTGAATACACAGCATTACTCACGGTAGGTTTCCATTTCATTGCCAGCACTGGGATCACTGGAAAAACGTGGAAACTGTATCTTATTATATGCAGAACTATTGTGGTCCAGTGTAACACTTACAGTCTGCAATTGTTGGTTAAAGCTATTTTATTATTATTCTAATGTAACATTTTTTGTTGTGATAAGACCTGGAGGCCAGCCAGGTTGGGTCTCCATTGTGGTCGGTTCTGTACAAACGAATAGCAAATGTTAGTCCAACGAGTTTATAAACTGACATAACAGGTGCCTGAGACACACAAATGAGCTGAGATTAGGGTGGGGAAAATGGGCTTTTCAGGTGCAGCAATCACATAATGCAAGTTTCTATGTGGGATGCAGTTGACCAGATCCTCAGCAGTTCAATGCCGTGATGGCAATTTATATAAGCTTAGGATCAGGGCCAACGCATTCTAGGGAAGCTCTGAAATCTTTCCATTTGCATTCATCATAATTGTAAATTCAAATTCCCTGCTTGCTCCTCCATTCTACTGGCATCTCTGTCCTCTTAAACAGAAGAACCTATTAGCTGGCATAAAGAGGAGTGGGAGCAACCCAAGAAAAATCTTGCAAAGTAGTGAGGTTGTATTGAATTCTGGTTCTACTCAATAATTTTGTGGTCTTCATGAAGGATTTTTGAAAAGAGACAGCACTTACTTAAGAGGTGGTTTTTTTTTTAAACTATCTGTGCATATACTTGAGCAACAAAAGTGAAAGCAAAACTTCTGGGAAGCTGCGTTGTCCCTTCATAGGTGAACTTTTGTTGCACATAATTATGTGTTCCACAGCAAATCTTCCTTTTTGCCCTCATCCAGCTCCATTCTTTTCTTTCCCCTTTCTCATTTCACTTGAGTTCCATGCCTTTCTTTCCTTTTCCCCCATCTCACCCTATTCTTTCTTGTTGTGTCGTTGCTCATAGTAGTTCTGGAAGTGCTGATTCAGCAAAGCAATAGACAACCATTCTTAAGGCTTTTATAGGAGCATCCTAGCTTCGGACAGGTGTCCAGCAGATAAGTTATGAGTCCATATTACAGTTTTGTTTGCCAGCTTTAAACAGGGACTAGCTTTAATTCTTCTCTTGGTATCTTCCATTGCAGTTTCTGGATGCGATTGGAAAAGGGATTTAGTGGTCAGATAGGTAAATGCACATAGTCTAGTCATAGGAAAATGAATACTGTGCATGAAGTTACACTTGAATAATTTGTTAGTATGCCTGCAATAAGCTTAACTTTTTAGTGTAAATGTGGAGAAGGGAGTTCACATATTTAAAACATATTGTGCCGTGTATACACAGACATGATAAGGCACAGGGGATAAGCTCAGACGTGCAGATGGAAGCAGGACCACACAATTCTGAGAAGGGACTGCTGGATGAGGAAAGTGGACGGTGGAAGCATGTGACTAGGAGAACCAGGCAGAGGAAAAGACGGGCCAGCGACGGAGAAATAGAACTCAGGAACAGGTTGCTGAGTTGGAAAATGAAGATGGAGCACAGCAGGTGCTCTCTGAAGGAGAGAGGGCAAGGAAAAAGAGACGAGCAGCTAGTCCTGCAGAAGGAGGGGAGGAGTCAATGGAGGCAACACCAAGTATGAGCCCCAGGAGGATTGCAAGGGCGAATACAATCGAGAGGACTTGCAGCCAGCGGGTGCAGGGATAGACCGGAGAATCACACTGTCACCAGAAAAGGCAGGTCTACGTGATTGGAGACTCCTTACTGAGAAGAATAGACAGGCCTGTAACTAGAGCTGATCGGGAGAACAGAAGGGTGTGCTGTCTGCCAGGGTGCTAAGATACAGGATGTGGACCTGAGGCTGAAAAGGATCCTAGCGGGAGCGGGAAAGAATCCGTTGATTGTCCTTCATGTGGGAACGAATGATACGGCTAGTTACTCGCTGGACTGTATCAAGGAGGACTATGCCAGACTGGGAAGACGCTCAAGGAAATCGAGGCTCAGGTGATCTTCAGTGGGATTCTGCCGGTTCCTAGAGAAGGGCGACGAAGGAGTGACAAGATTATGACAATTTAACAGATGGCTCAGGCAGTGGTGCTATAAGGAGGGCTTTGGGATGTACGGTCATTGGAAAGCATTTACGGACAGACGACTGTTCTCTCGGGATGGACTTCACTAAGTAAGGAGGGAAATAGACTTCTAGGATGGAGGCTCGCCGACCTCATTAAGAGAGCTTTAAACTAGGAAGTTGGGGGAGATGGTTGGGAGATGTCCAGGAGATCTCCCACGCCGGAATTTAACCTGGAGAGGGAAGTAAACAAAGTGAGAGGGGATACGCTTGTGGACCGAAGAATTGACCCAAGGAGGAAAAGCGGAGTAGAAACTAGACAACTAAGGTGATGCTGGTGGTAGAAGTCTGTGCACAATGGGGTAAAGAATGTCACTGAACGCCAAACGCCAAAATTAAAAAATGTCTGTACACTAATGCGAGGAGCCTAGGTAACAAGATGGAGGAACTGGAGCTACTGGTGCAGGAAGTGAAACCGGATATTATAGGGATAACAGAAACCTGGTGGAATAGTACTCATGACTGGAGTACACAGGTATTGAAGGCTATGTGCTGTTTAGAAAAGACAGGAAGAAAGGCAAAGGTGGTGGAGTAGCATTGTACATCAATGATGAGGTTAACTGTAATGAAATAAAAAGTGATGGAATGGATAAGACAGAGTCTGTCTGGGCAAAAATCACACTGGGTAAAAAAGCTACTAGAGCCTCCCCTGAGATAGTGCTTGGGGTGTGCTACAGACCGCCGGGATCTGATTTGGATATGGATAGAGACCTCTTTAATGTCTTTAATGAAGTAAACACTAAGGGGAAATGTGTGATCATGGGAGACTTCAACTTCCCAGATATAGACTGGAGGACAAGTGCTTGCAAGAATAATAGGGGTCAGATTTTTCTGGATGTGATAGCGGATGGATTTCTTCACCAAGTAGTTGAAGTACCAACAAGAGGGGATGCCATTTTAGATTTGGTTTTGGTGAGCAGTGAGGACCTCGTAGAAGAAATGGTGGTAGGGGACAACCTTGGTTCGAGTGATCATGAGCTGATTCAGTTCAAACTAGATGGAAGGATAAACAAAGTAGATCTGGGATTAGGGTTTTTGACTTCTCAAGGGCTAATTTTAAAGAGTTAAGGAAATTAGTTAGGGAAGTGGATTGGACGGAGGAACTTGTGGATTTAAATGCGGAGGAGGCCTGGAATTACTTTAAGTCGCAGCTGCAGAAACTGTCGGAAGCCTGCATCCCAAGAAAGGGGAAAAAAACCATGGGCAGGAGTTGTAGGCCAAGCTGGATGAGCAAGCATCTCAGAGAGGGGATTAGGAAAAAGCAGAAAGCTTACAGGGAGTGGAAGAAAGGCGGGATTAGCAAGGGAAGCTACCTTAGTGAGGTCAGAACATGTAGGGATAAAGTGAGGAAGGCTAAAAGCCATGTAGAACTGGACCTTGCAAAGGGAATTAAAACCAATAGTAAAAGGTTCTATAGCCACATAAATAAGAAGAAAACAAAGAAAGAAGAAGTGGGGCCGCTATACACTGAGGATGGAATGGAGGTTAAGGATAACCTAGGCATGGCCAATATCTAAATAAGTACTTTGCCTCAGTCTTTAATAAGACTAGTGAGGAGTTTAGGGATGATGGAGGGATGATAAACGGGAATGAGGATATGGAGGTGGATATTACCACATCTGAGGTAGAGGCCAAACTTGAACAGCTTAATGGGACAAAATCGGAGGGCCCGGACAATCTCCATCCAAGGATATTAAAGGAACTGGCGCATGAAATTGCGAGCCCGTTAGCGAGAATTTTTAATCAATCGGTAAACTCGGGGTTGTACCGTACGACTGGAGAATTGCTAACGTAGTTCCTATTTTTAAGAAAGGGAAAAAAAGTGATCCGGGTAACTATAGGCCTGTTAGCTTGACGTCTGTAGTATGTAAGGTCTTGGAAAAAATTTTAAGGAGAAAGTAGTTAAGGACATTGAGGTCAATGGTAATTGGGACGAATTGCAACATGGATTTACTAAAGGTAGATCGTGCCAAACCAACCTGATCTCCTTCTTTGAGAAGGTGACAGATTACTTAGACAAAGGAAATGCGGTAGATCTAATTTACCTCGATTTCAGTAAGGCATTTGACACGGTTCCACATGGGAACTGTTAGTTAAATGGAAAAGATGGGGATGAATATGAAAGTTGTAAGGTGGATAAGGAACTGGTTAAAGGGGAGACTCCAGCGGGTCGTACTGAAGGGTGAACTGTCAGGCTGGAAGGAGGTTACTAGTGGAGTCCCTCAAGGATCGGTTTTGGGACCAATCTTATTTAACCTTTTTATTACTGACCTTGGCACAAAGAGCGGAAATGTGCTAATAAAGTTTGCGGATGACACAAAGCTGGGGGTATTGCTAACACGGAGAAGGACCGGGATACTATACAGGAAGATCTGGACCACCTTGTAAACTGAAGTAATAGTAATAGGATGAAATATAATAGTGAAAGTGCAAGGTCATGCACTTAGGGATTAATAATAAGAATTTTAGATATACATTGGGGACGCATCAGTTGGAAGCAACAGAGGAGGAGAAGGACCTTGGGTATTGGTTGATAGCAGGATGTCTATGAGCCGCCAATGCGATATGGCCGTTAAAAAAGCAAATGCGGTTTTAGGATGCATCAGGCGAGGTATTTCCAGCAAGGATAAGGAGGTGTTAGTACCGTTATATAAGGCGCTGGTGAGACCCACCTGGAATATTGTGTGCAGTTCTGGTGTCCCATGTTTAAGAAGGATGAATTCAAACTGGAACAGGTTCAGAGACGGGCTACTAGGATGATCCCGAGGAATGGAAAACCTGCCTTATGAAAGGAGACTCAAAGAGCTTGGCTTGTTTAGCCTAGCCAAAAGAAGGCTCCGGGGGATATGCTTGCTCTATATAAATATATCAGGGGGATTAACGTTAGGGAGGGAGAGGAATTATTTAAGCTTAGTACTAATGTAGGCACAAGGACAAATGGGTACAAACTGGATATTAGGAAGTTTAGACTTGAAATTAGACGAGGTTTCTAACCATTAGGGGAGTAAGAGAGAGATTGAGTTCTGGAACAGCCTTCCGAGGGAAGTAGTCGGGCGCAAAAGACTTATCTGGGTTTAAGACTAAGCTTGATAAGTATATGGAGGGGATGATATGATGGGATAGTTTATATGGGCAATTGATCTTGGATTATCAGCAGATAAGTCTGCTTAATGGTCTGTGAGGGGATGTTGGATGGATGGGATCTGAGTTACTGCAGAGAATTCTTCCCGGGTGCTGGCTGGTGAGTCTTGCCCACATGTTCAGGGTTTAGCTGATCGCCATATTTGGGGTCGGAAGGAATTTTCCTCCAGGGCGGATTGCAGGGCCCTGGAGGTTTTCGCCTCTCTGCAGCGTGGGCATGGGTCACTTGCTGGTGGATCTTCTCAGCCTTGAGCCTTCAAACCACAATTTGTGAGGACTTCAATATTCAATCATGGTTAGGGGTTGTTATAAAAGTGGATGGGTAGGGTTCTGTGGCCTGCTTTGTGCAGGAGGTCAGACTAGATGATCATATTGGTCCCTTCTGACCTACGAGTCTATGAGTCTAAAAGAACCTGCAGCTCCTCGTGTGTTCTTTCAAGGTTCCCACAGAAGTGAAGCCACCTGTATTAATCTAAAGATAGTTCATATTATGTAACCCCATCCTCTGAGAATATCTCTTGAAGATAGGGCTGTGTGTTTGTACAGAACTAGTAGAGTGAAAGCTCTTCAGAAATTGCCCTATTGTCTTTCATAATTAGGAAATGGAATTTGGTGCTTGAATCCTTTTGCATCCAAGGATATTTAGCTCTTAGATGACAGGAAAATGAGTATTAGTACATTATTTTGCCTATGTGTTTTCCCCTATTTGAATCCCACAATGGCACTAAAGGAAATGCCAAATAAACCTTGCTCCAGCAGCAGGGACTCCTGCCATTTATTTTTCGAAGTGCATACACGTTCAGAGTCACCACTGCCATAGGGGCTCAGAATCTCTCTTCAAGAAGTGTGGGCAGAGAGAGGAGAGGAAGAACACATGCTATTTTGTTCTCATTGGCCCTGATGAACAAAATTTGAAGTGTACAAAGTCTTTCCCATACAATTACTTTAAAGAATGTGGCCTAAGGTAAGCCACTAAATGGAAAACCTCTTGAGTGGGAAATTTAAATGATTACAAATGTCATAGTCTTACGCCTGGTCTACACTACAGACCAGGCAGATTACATCAATCTAACTATGTAAGTGTCTACAGTAAAATTTTTCTCCTGGCAACACATCTTCTCCTCTACAAAGACTTAACTGCACCTCCACAAGAGGCGTAGAGTCAATGTCAATGTAGTGAGATCAATGCTGTATCAGTGCAGACACTGTTTTGCTTATGTCAGCTGTTAGTAGCTTTCAGGAGCCATCCCAGAATGCCGAACACTGACCGCACAATCAGTACAAGTGTACCTTGTGAGGACACGCACTGCCAGCCCAAGGAGCAAAGTGCAGACATGCACAAGCAAGGTAGTTATGGTGGCAGCTATATGCCGACATAAGTTAGATCGACTTAATTTTATAATGTGGACGTGCCCTCAGTGCACTCTGCTTTAATAGTTTCAAATGAGAACAACATACTCCCCATGATCTGTAGCTCCTTTTGGAGAAAATGTCCTTGTTCTAGTAACTGAGGCATACAATGCATAGCAAGTCATGTGCAATGTAAGTGACAGCGATGCAATGTAAAATAACCGTGATTCAGTTATCATTTAAAAGGAAGATTGGACAGCAGCTATTAATTCACTGCAAGCTTTTCTGGGTAAAGCAACAGTCACTGATAGATATTGATTCACAAACACATTATTGTTGGGTCAGGCAGCGCATTTCTAATTTGAATTTATGGCTTTTGGGATGTGTCTCCGTTGGATCAATGCACTTGCCCTTCATCTCTGAAGGCCGAATTTCCAACTCAATTTGACTAGGACCAGGTCTAACTAGCACTTATTTGTTCTGATGTGCTCAGAGGCCCACGACTTGTTGTTGTGTTTTCAGGCCACTTGAGAAGCATTGGCAGCGTTGTGTGGTGAGGCTTGTCTGTGCTGAATTGTATTTGGAGCTGTCCTGAGCTATTAGCTCTTCTGTATAATGATCTCACAGCTCACAGCAAAGTACAAAGCAAGTGAGTGTCCTCACTGTCCAAGGCGCTAGCTGCCAAAATTTCCACTTCACGTCGAGAGGAGCTGCAGATGCTCAGCTCTTCTGGAACTCAGGCCCAACATCTTTTGTTGCGTTGTAGCAGATCTTCCTTCATTAATAAATGGCTTGTTTGCCACTGCTTCTGAAATGAACTGGGGCTGCATTCCTTCATTACTAATATATAAGAGCAAGGATCAGCTTAGTGCTGGGAAGACTGAGGATGAATTGGATAGACATGACGACGAATTCCATAGACCGAAAAAGGTTTAAAGATGAACAAAGCCGAGAAGTGTTGCAAGACTTATTTGGCCCCATCATTGCTGTTGATCTGATGATTAGAATCAAAGAAGATCTGAAAGCAAATGTATGCTCAGGGTGCCAAAAAACCTGTGCACAACCAAAGAATAGCTACCACCAGTAGGGGTTTCCCCTATGCAGATACACAGGCAGGCCATGGATCACACTACCTGTACAGTATGGGTTGGATTTGCAAAAGAGTGCAGCCTGTCACAAAACTCCCACTGATTTCAATGAAATCAGAGCTGGCCCAGACTGAGTACTTCTGAAAATCTGTCTCATTCACATATGCACATGAGTAGAGCTCCTATGAAGAAGTTCTAACTGGTATTTGTATGATGTCACGTCATAGTTCTACCTTACTGATTGAAATTAGTTTGCAAACTGAATTTCACTGAAAGAGAGTCACACCTTTTATTTTAATACATCTACTTGTACCATTTTGAGGCTGGCCTGTAGAACACTTCTCCATGTTATATTACTGCATGACTGCTGGATCTGTAAGCAATAAAGATGTTATTGCATTAGCAGCCCTGCCACTTATACTTGTGCAGTACTGTATTTGCAACATGAGGGCACTTGGAAAGAGATGTTATGGTTATAGAGCTACCACTGATCAATAACTTTTAGATTGCCCTGTCCTGAACAGCAGATTGAGACATGGAAAGCCAACATCAATTTAGAGATGATAGATTTTTAGAAAATAAATCAGTAGGGAATGCAGGCAGATTGGTTTCCAGTTCAAATCCTTCAAAAATCATGGAGCCCGTTTATTCAAAAACAGCACTCATTCTTTGATATCGAGGACATTGCTTTTCATTAGGGTCAGCATTTTTGATGAGGCGGAGGGAATCCAGTGTATTGGATGCTAGACTGGAAATCAGATGGGGGTTCCTGGAAGCCATTTCCCTCTCTCTTCACGAGTTTCCCCATCTGCAAAATGGGGCCAATCGTCCTACTTTGTCTATGAAGATTGCATATAATTTGGGGCTGAGGGGATGTTCATACAGTGCCTAATCCAATGGGGCTCTGATCTCAGATAGTCTCTTGATGCTACTAGTATATAGATCAGGGATATAGGCCACGGTTCGCTGTTCCAGGCCAATGGGGGCTGCGGGAAGTGGTGCGGGCTGAGGGACGTGCTGGCTGCTGCTTCCCACAGCCACCATTGGCCTGCTGCAGTGAACCGCAGCCAGTGGGAGCTGCGATCGGCCAAACCTGCGGACACGGCAGGTAAACAAACTGGCCTGGCCCGCCAAGGGGGCTTACCCTGGTGGGCCATGTACCAAAGGTTGCTGATCCCTGATATAGACAATTAGCAGGAAAAAAAAATCTTAATTTTCTTAATGTAGGTAACTTTGCTTTCGAAATGCCTTTTCTGAATGCTTAAGCAAATGGCCTTGAGTTAAACTGTTAGATTGCAGTAGTATGCTCTGTGCATAGATAGATATGACAGACAGCTGGAATGTCACTAATGAAGCACATGTTTTCACCTCTGCAAGGATATGTGCCTAAGTAATGAAGAACATGTCTGGAACTCCTGCTGTGCTCCTGCTCCCCCCACGTACCTTTAATGCAGATAGAGCCACATCTTAGCCATGTGTGTTGAGTTGAAACCGATGGAAAGGTGTAAAGAAAAAAATATTGTAATACCCTTTTTGAAAAATATGGTTGTATTTTTATAGCAGATTATTCTTCCTTCTCCCAAAAATTTCCTTTGTGAGAAGGGATGTGTGAAAAAGAGAGAGAGACTAGAGCCAGTGGATTTTTCTTGACCAGAAGCAAGTCCATGTCCTGCCATCTGTTCTTTGCCACCTTCCCTGGGCTCCCGTTTATCACTGAATCCACTTCAAATTTTCCCTCTTGGTTTGCAAAGCTTCCCTCTGCTCATCACTCCACTGCCGATTCACCAGTTTTGCTCCAACTGCTCAGAAGTTACTCCGGATTTACTCCAGGGTAAGTAAGAGCAGAATCAGGCCCCATAGCTATCTACCTTACTGCCTGCTGACTCTGCGTCTCCAGTCTTGGCCTCCTCTTGGTCATCTTTCTCTTATATTCTTCACATTTGGAGGTTTCTTTCTCTTGTGTTGCTCCATCTATGGCCTCACTCATGCAAATACTCAGTTTGCACTTTACAGTAAAGTATGTATAAAGGAGTTTGCAGGATCAGGGCTGATGTGAACCTCCCATGCTGAATCACTTCTATATGTTTTGCTTTAAAACTTTCTAACTCTCTTGCTTGCAATGAATTTTCTTGAAAGCTTTTTATGATACTGTGTTTTAGGGACAATTTATGGAAAATAGGCTACATTTTATTTTCATACTCCGGTGGAACAATAAGAGCAAAGCAGACAGTGTGAGATCCTCAAGCATTTTTCTTGTAGGTTGCAATTTTATTTCTGGATGCGCAGTAAAACGGTTGCTGCCAAGGTTGGGAGGCTGCCATGCTCTGCAGGTAACTGTGCACTGAAGATGCATGAAGTATGCAGAAGGGCTTTCCATAATTGTGTAGCAATTCTGCAGTGGTCGCCAGACTTGTTTCTGTTCATATGCCAGTACTTAATGGAACACTTGGGGCACCGTCAGTGAATATCAGGCACACTGTACCTTGAGCTAGCTAGCTGCCATGTCATCAAAGTACAATCACAGGGCACACTTACATCTCTGGTGAGGGTCCCACTGGACAAACTTAGGTGAAGGAAAAGGATAGAGAGTATTTGAATGTTGTTCAGGAAGCGTCATTCCTCTTCTTCTGAAATGCCAGACTTGAACTCTTGCTGCTTCTGTTGTATATAGCTGGCTCTACACAGACAGGAAGATGGTTCAGTTGGTAGGATACTAGCTTTTTGTCTTGGGAGATGTGGGTTTGAGTCCCTGCGCTGCTACAGACTTTCTGTGTGACCTTGGGTAAGCCATTTAGCCTCTTTGTGCCTCAATTCCCCAGGGATAATAGCACTTCCTTACCTCACAGGGGCAGTGAAGATAAATGCATTAAAAGACAGTGAGAAGTTGCTCTGTATCTGTATTCAAGGCTCAGTGTAAAGCCCATCTCCTCAGGACAATTCATCTTGGAGCATTCACAGGCTCTTGCTTGTCTGAGTAGGATCCCCTCCATCAATAGAAGACTTGCGTGGAAACTCCTGTGCAAGGAGAGACAGAAGCATCTATTCTTTATTTGAACCCAAACCACTGGTTAGATAAATAGCATGCACATGCCCTGAGATTGAGACAGGCTCCTATTTAAGTTAATGCAAAACTCTCCTTAACTCCAGTGTGAGAAGTCTCAAGTGCCAGGTCACAGCTTATTTCATCCAGGAAGGTTTCTAAAATCTTTCTCCTGGGGCAAGAGAGTTCATAATCTATTAGAATAGCTGGATGAAAGAACAAGGGCTCTGATCTACATGACCACTTACTCATACTGTTGCTATATATTTTTTATATCGTGAATATTTTAAAATGATAATTCAAAATGCCCATGTCAATAACTAAGATGTTTAATATCACTGTGAGACTGTTGCTTATATGAATAACAATACAGTACTTCTGTTTTTATATTTCTTTTCATGGGTTACGTTGTGATGTGCTATTGTTCAAAAGTGGGTTTAAACACAAACGGAAACATATGCCCCGAATACATTTAACGTTCATGTAAGTCACTTGGTCATTGCACAGTATTTGTGTTTCTGATGTAGCTTTGCCTTAAATTCATATTAACCAACAAAGGATACTCGGTACATAATGGGACACTTGGACCTTGTGTGGGCGGGAGTGGATAATTCTATAGGAGGGGGAAGAATGAAGACAGATGTGGATGAACATCCTCAAACAGGCACAAAATGCTGATTCTAAATTAAAAAAAGTGGAAAGGTCAAGTGCTCCCAGAGTCTTCTGTTGTGACAGGCATTTAACCCCTTCACTCCTGGTTATCTGCTTCCACTGCTGTGCTTGCACAGAAGTGCTGCTAACGTCAATGTGATGTTGGAACCAGCTAAGCACATGCAGTTGTGCAGGCGACCGTTCTGCTAGACCCACTGCCTGTGCTAGGTGGCAGTCAGTGGTATTAGTGGGAAATCGTTCTTGTAGACATTGACCTTGTCAGTAGCAAAGTCTAGAGATAATTAATTCCCAAGGATGACCTTTTCATGGTCAATTGCTTTAGTATATTAGGCAGACACATGATTTCCTTCAGGTTGCAAAGCTTCTTGTCCTTTCTGTTGGTTTTTTTTCCGCCACAACATACTTATTTTAGCAATTGCGCAGAAAGTTCCACTCTCCATTAAATGGGAAAGGGCTGACTACGTAAATGGGAAATATGTTAGATTCTCCACTCATAGTCTAGCTGAAGGAATGAAGCGTGTGGGTTCACTCCTACATTTTTTTTGTCAAGGAGGGATTCCGCTTTAAGAATCTAATACCAAAAAGGCAACTGTTAGCATTTAGTAATCTTCTGCACCACCAGATCCATCTATCATTGACTGAACTTGGCTTACCTCTTCCTAGCTTTCTGATGAAGTGGGTATTCACCCACGAAAGCTCACGCTCCAAAACGTCTGTTAGTCTATAAGGTGCCACAGGATTCTCTGCTGCTTTTACACATCCAGACTAACACGGCTACCCCTCTGATACTCTTCCTAGCTTGTGACATTTCAGCGTATGCCCCTTGAAACATCACACAGATGTCTAAAGTAGCAAGATCAGTAGAGTATGTCAGTGCAGCAGCTCTAAAGGCATCAGACTTGATATCATAAGGAACAATGATATGAGCAGACTCCATTAAGACAGTTCTCTTGCATGAAACCATGAGATCAACCTAGTCCTGGCTGAAGTGTACATTGATGGAGGCTGTTTGAGTGTTGAGGAGCCCAGCAAAGTGTGGCAGAGAGCCATACATTATACCCCAAATACTTTCTTGTGACTGCAGTCTGCAAGCACAGTCATTTAAACCAGACCCAAGAGCCAATACACAATCATGCATTTAAGAGGATCTCTTTTATAAGCATCATAAGGGAATTAATTCACCTGGCCCCTTAGAGGAATTACACAGACCCACCTGTGCAAACAGAACAATGTATAACCAAGGAGGACTGCTGAGCATTAATCATAGCTAATAGTTTTACAACTTCTTTTCATTTTGTAACAATATGTAATTGATTTAAGGAAAAAAAACAACAAGCCAATTGTCACTGGGCCTTGCAAGAAAGATTCTTCAGCTAAATCCCCAGGTTTTAGCTGAGCATTAATGTAAAGAAGGACTTAGGGAAAGTATAAATATACCACGGTCTCGCTTGATAAACGTGTAGACTATGATGTGGGATTCACTAACATTTTCATATTCCTAAGACTAAATTCAAAGCCATTGTTTAAAAGCAAATGAGTACACAGGTGTGTCCTGATCTTTAGTTAGGAAAACCCCTGTTGACATCAATAGGAGTTTGACTTGAATAAGAGTGGCAGGATCAGGTTCATAATTTGGTATCTGGGATTTGATTAAGCAGCAAAATTATGAGAGTGTTTTCCCCAAGGGTATAATTGCCTAATTAATTTTTAAAATAGCTAACTTCAGCAATGAATATGGCAAAGGAATGAACATTCAGCATACAAAGCACTTGGTGTAATCGAAGCTAATGTAGCTATTTGCAAGTGCTTTGTTGAGGTTTTTTGCATGGTTAAATAGTCATATTTATTTACAGCTCTAAAGTGTTTCACATCTGGTGACCAATAGCATGGTCCCAAGTCTTTTACAAAATGTACATTTGTAATGGCGTCTAGCTGGAGTCTTAGCATTTTTAAAGAACATAAAAGTGCACATACATTAGTAGCCTCTTGTAATTCTTGAGTTCTGGCTACTATATTGTTTTCTTTATTAAAGGGGAATATGTTTTTGAAAGCTGAATTAAACCAGTCCCCTAAGTGAATTTGCTACATTCTTTGAATTTAATATTTTGAAAAGACTTTCATGTCTGAATGAATATTTTAATTATGTTGTTTCTGATGCCTAAATTTAACAAATACCTGATTTTGTTGTAAAGTTCCAGCTCATGGATCTTAAACTATAACAAAAACAGCTGCTGAAAAAAAGACTTAACTTTCATAATTTAAAACAAGACTTTTTAAAAAAAAAGAAAAAATTTTATTACGTGTACAGCATAAATGCGATAGGGAATTGATAGTGTGGTTCCCATAAATAGAGAAAAGCACAGAAATGCTTCAAAATAAGTAGAGGCTTCTCTACTTAAAAATGTAACTCATCAGCGGACACAGTGCATTTCATTACCAACCCCATCTAGTTACTCTCTACTGAATCTGGTCAGGAATTTTTTAACCAAATGTTTTTTGATTGGAAAATGCTGATTTGTCAAAACTAAAATTTTTCATAGAAACTGTCTTTTGATGAAGATTTCATTGGGAAGGTTTCTCAATTCAATCCTGGACCTTCTGGAGAGACACTCACCCCAGAACTGCCAATAACCTGAGTCCAGCAGCAGGCCAGCGATTTGAGCATGGCTCATCCACATCCCTGCCAAGTGTCCTAACCAGCCTTTTGGCTATTCTAGGCTCACTTGCTCTCTCTCACTCCCTCCTGCTTTTTCCCCAACCACAGTCTTTGGGTTATTCTTTCTAGGCTTTCTCTCTCTCATGTTTTTTTTCCATGAAAAATTTATCAGTTTCATTTTCATTCTGATCTGGAATGAAAACAAACTTTGAAACCTAACACTTTTTGGAATTCTCATTTGTGGGCCAGCCTTACTCTTTAATACACACTTTTCTGAATGTTATCAAAATTCTTAAGGCAACCGCACAGGATCTGGCCCTGCATAAGGACCATATTAGAAAAGGGGACCAATTTGCTTCTAGGGCTGGTTGCTTCTAGAAGGCAGGTATTTGTGGATTGACCTGAGTGGTCCTTATTAAGGACTCCAGGCAGAATGCCTCCTGCTGAGAGGTGAACCCCTAGCTGTCATTACAGTAAATACTTAGCCTTGCTGGAGGTTGTCAGCACCCCACAGCATCAGGCCCTCTCTTTCCAACCAAAGTTCCAATGTGTGAGGGCCCAAACCTTGACATAATTGCCTTCTGCCCTATTCAAAACAGTAGATCTAGGTAAGACTAAAACTATTGTAACCATGTTAAAAGCACTTGGACCAAAGATGCTATCCAAAGATAAGGGCTGAAATTTTAAGAAGTGACTGTTCTACGTAACTAAGGTCTGGGGAATTTGTATTTAACATTACATTATTTTTGTTTAAGTATTATATAACTCTAACACAGTGTTTCCCAAAACTTCTTCCACCGCTTG
This sequence comes from Chelonoidis abingdonii, assembly GCF_003597395.2. Classification (NCBI taxonomy): domain Eukaryota; kingdom Metazoa; phylum Chordata; order Testudines; family Testudinidae; genus Chelonoidis; species Chelonoidis abingdonii. The sequence goes on along the minus strand of NC_133776.1, from coordinate 100,192,413 downwards.
TGCAGGGAAAGCCCCTGGCGGGCAGGGTCAGTTTGTGTACCTGCTGCGTCCGCAGGTTCGGCTGATCGCAGCTCCCACTGGCCACGGTTCAGTGCTCCAGGCCAATGGGGGCTGCTGAAAGTGGTGGCCAGTACGTCCCTTGGCCCGCACCGCTTCCAGTAGCTCCCATTGGTCTGGAGCAGCGAACCGTGCTGGTCTGGAGCTCCAGACCAGTGGGAGCCGTGATCGGCAGAACCTGTGGAAGCAGCAGGTACACAAACTGGCCGGCCCCGCCAGGGGCTTTCCCTGCACAAGTGGCGGAACAAGTTTGGGAACCATTGCTCGAACACAACAGCTCTGACTTGGTGTTCCCTGAAGCCTGCAGCTCCATGCAGTCTGGTAGCCCACCTTCCAAAATGGCAGATGAACTTTGGTGTTTCCTGCCACGCCTACATTGTTAGACAGTATTCCCAACCCCATGTGCTGAGAAATCATGAATCAAGTCCCAGAAAATCACGAGTTGTTTGGTTTTTTTAATTGAAGTTCTTTTTATTTGCCTTCTGGTTTCTGAGTCTTTAGTTTGCACTTGCTTCAAGTTTTCTTGAAAGCTGAGATCCTCATGCAGTCTCATGATTCCAACAGCTGGGCCTTTAAGAAAAAATATGTAAAATATCGCATGACTCACAATAAGACTGTGCGTGTCTGCAGTGTCACCAACTCTGGCACAGTGACCACAGATGTTTGAATGCTTTGGGTCTTGGATCGCTGCCCAGCTTTTGAGACGCCTTCATTTTCAGAGGTGCTGAGCACCACAGCCCTTACTGACATCATTGACGTAGGAGCTATGGCTACTCAGCAGCTCTGAAAATCAAAGTGGAATGACAGGTGCCCCAAAAGTCACTTTTAATCATTTAGGCCTTAATTTGCCTTTCTACCCCATCTGAACACCGACTCTGGTATTCAACTGCAGCACTCTGTCACCCCCTAGTGGTGGCTGGTACAGAGAGAGGCTGACAAGCCAGCTACAGGGATCCCAGGTTTGATATATGCTGCCAACAACCCAACCAACATGCAGTGTAACACCTACCTCAGGATCAAGAGATGTTGACTCTTCATTTCCTGTCATAAGCTCTGCTTAATACAACACAAAAAACTGAGCTTCCCATCAAACTTTGCCACTCAAAAGAGCCTAAGGACTGCATAGTAATGGAAATCCAACAGATGCTATCAGCCATGCGTATTTTTAGGCGAGGATTATAATAAAGAAAACCAAGAACAACAAATACCCAGAAGTTTATTGTTAAAGCAAATAGGGAGAACGGAGTCAAGTTTCCATTTCTACTTCTAACGTATGCACTTTTCTTCCTAGCCATGGACACTGGAAAATCAAGACTAACTTTTCAAAGGCAAGCACTGCATGAGTGTGGATCGCTGAACTGTTATTGTCATTGCTGTGCCTTTTTATAGTTCACTATCCTTATGGTCTGTAAAGAAAGGAAAAGAGCTTTTTAACTGCTGCGGGAAACAAAAGTGAGCTAGCCTTGTACACATAACCAAGTGTTATCAGGAATCCAATACCACACAGACATCAAGGGCTGCTAGCCCTAACATAGCTGCAGAGGGGAGTAAGGTCAACCACAACCCTCTACACAGCTCTACTAGAGCTTTCTGAGTCTGGGGTCTGGGTGGAGCATAGGGGCTTCGCTCTGGATTCTTTCCCCAGGGAGCAGGTAGTGGTGATGGGGGAGTGGGCAGAGACTTGTTGGTCAGTGGAGTTGGTTTAGCAAATGTGAGGAAAAAATTAAACTGAACTGCAGCAAATTATATCCCTCCAACCCCAGAGCAAGAGGGGAATGTGGGAAGGATTGTGACCCTGGGTGATGGTATCTGCCAGGCGCCCTTGTTCAGGGCTAATTGTAAAAATCCTTACAGTGGCCTTCTGAAGTGAGGTATTATCTCCATTTTACAGATAGGGAACCTGAGGTGAATGGAGATTAAATGGTTTACCCAAAGCTACACAAGAATAAGTGGCATAGCTGGGATTATGGTGGTGTCCTAGGTTGTGTTGTTTCCAAGACTAATAACAAAGCAAGAAATAGATCTGGGTTACTCAAGTTGCAAGAATTGTCTCATGGAGTGACTGGTTCATGAACAGTATACGTTCTAGGGACCAGTGCCTGCTCACTTCTTTCCAAAAGCTCCAAAGATTTCCACGCTTAGTGAAATGATCAATGTTTTATCAATGTAAACACATCCTGAGTCTTAAACAACATACCTGTGCTTCTATGAACTCCCAATGAGACCTTAAGAGTCTACAGATATTTTTCCTTTTTTTGGTTTTGTTTTGAGATTTTGCTGAGTGAGAAAGTTGGGTTTTATCACAAGTAAAAACTTAATGTTAAGCTGCTGATTAATTTTTCCAGTATATATTTGTCATCTTTTTACCAAAAACAATTTGTACCCTGCAGTCCTGTAGAAATCCAAGAAAGTAAAGATGGCTGCAGATCTCCACTATATATTTGGCTGTGGAAACAATTGGCTTAATCTGACTGTGAAAAATTAAAGGGCCAAATTCTTTACTCATTTCTTTAGCAGTGCAAATCAGGAGCAGCTCCATTGAGATCAATGGAATTACGCCAGTTTAAAAGCTGAATGTGGGTGGCGCCAGCCTCCTGCTCCCCCCACCCCCAAATCCCTGATCACGATATGGAGAGTATACTAGGGTTATTGGGACAAATTCTTGTCCAACACTTGAAATAATATCAGGGGATGGGGAGAGGGTTGTTGTACAGAAGTAATTTAGGGAAGAATCTTGGTATTGCTGGCTCTTGAAATTTTACGCTGTCTTACAATACCTGGCCATTTTTCTTAAAGCTTAACCTTAGTCATATGATCATGTGAGAGTTTCTGTGGTTATTATAAAAAAATTAAGTTCCTAGCCCTCATGGGAGCAAAGAATAGCTCGGAAACATGAACTCTAAAGGATAAAAAAGAACAAAGAATTTTTGAAGCCAATCTTGTGATTTTTAAGGAGGGGGTAAGATCTGAGTCATGATTTTTGACAACGTGATGTTAGCAATGCTGGAATCTGGCCATGTGACTTCATGTAAATATTCCTATTTTCTACTGGTGCTCGACATTGTTAATAGGAATCAGTGGCTGTGCTGGCACAGCTAAGGTCATTTAGCTTCTTCGGAGAAACAAGCAGGCCAAACTTGTCTGAGCTATTCATTTCCCAAGTGTCCCGCCTCTGGCTGACCATCCCGCGTTGGACTGAGGGGGCCATGACTTTGCAGCACAAACTCTTGTAGGATGATGGGAAGAAAGACAACTTCAATCATCTTGGAAGAGTGCTCTCTCTCTCCCCCATATAAGACCATTAGAGGATTCCATAAACATGCAGAATCAGAATCCCTGCTGTAAGAAATCTGTTGCATGTTTGAGACCAGCCCAGGAGATGAGAGACTTAATTAACCAGAAAAAAAAAAACCTATCCAAAGTACTTTTATTTAAATTTTTTTGGGGGAGGGGGTCATATTTGGGACTCATGACAAAAAAGGGGGAAAAGTTTTGTTGTTACAAGACAAAAATGAAACATCATTTTGCTTGAAGATTTGAGGAATTTAAAATAAAAAATCATATAACAACAGAGAGAGAAGAATGAGAGGCGGCACAAAATGAAACAGCATGTTGTAGTACATTTTTCTCTGAGCTTTGCATTCTACTCCTGAATCCAGTACTTTTATTATTTCCTGTTGCTATCCTTTATTCCCATGTTAAATACTTCTGAATTTGTTTAACCTTCTTAGCTTGGAGGATTTAGGATTCAATTCCTTCCCCCATGAAAAGAGTTTGCTTACCTAGGCAGGTTTTCATCAGCACTCGCTTGTTCCAGTTAACATGGATTGAAGTGTTTCGCAGCAAGTCAGTTTTGGGAACATGGGGCCAGCATCTCAGAGAGTATAAATTGACATCACTCTGTTGACTTCAGTGGAATCCTGTTGATTTTATGCCAGCGGCAGTTTTGGCCCACTGTCAAGTCTGATCAGGTTAGGTTTGTAATCAAAGACCCGCATAACCTGATGACCTGATCTTGCAACCAAAACTCCCAGTGAGGCGAGTGAGTGTTTGGAGGCAGAATGAGGATTCCATCCGGCAAGGCGCAAAGCACCTTCAACTCCCAATGACCTAGGGGTGCTTGGCAGCCTTGCAGGTTCAGGTCCTTAACAGAGAGAACTTATCAAACCCATGTGTTAAATGGCATTAGCATCATATCCCTGTTTGCTTTCCAGTTCTGCCCTCGTGAAAAATACCTTCATTGTCACTCATTATAAAGCATGTTTAAAACCTTTGCAGCTTTATCTCTGCTACATTTTGTTAGCTCTTTGGAAACCAGCAGAATCCCAGGTTACTGATATATGTGAATAGGTTGATTTCTGGGTTGTGTCTGGGTTGATCACCAGAGAAGGCGCATATCTGACGAAGTGGATATTCACCCACGAAAGCTCATGCTCCAATATGTCTGTTAGTCTATAAAATGCCACGGGACTCTTTGTTGCTTTTTAGGGAAAGGTTGTGGCCACTAGGAGATGAGCTTGGGCTAGTACTAAGTTGGAGCAAACCTTGCCAGTGGTGGGTGGGAGTCTTGCATTTAAAGTTACTTAGGAAGAAGATTACGGATTGGCTATGAATTACGCACATTCTTATTATGATTTAAAGGTAACATTATTTTTGTTTTTTTTCCTTCCACTCCTCTACTCTGCTTACTGACGCACTGGCCTGCCTCCTCCACCTGTTCACGTCATGTACTATTATAAACTGTGTCACTTTGGGGCAAGGACAGTCATCTATTAGTACAGCACCTGGCACAATGCAGCAAACCTGATAGGCCTCCAAGCTCTGTTGCAATATAAAGGTTAAATAATAATCAGAAATCAGTGTTGCTTTAAGCTGTGTGACACCACATACTGATGAGCTCTGGGATGTGGCAAATGGACTCATTTTTTAAATTAAACTATAATGCAGATTGGATTAGAAGGATTCTCTGGGTCTCTGGTTGGGGTGTGCAGTGCACTTGGGCTAGGAATAATGTGATCATAACAATGTATGGTTCCCAAAATACACTGCTGGTTAGAATATGTGGCCCCCTCTATGGTATTTTTCTCATGGCCTTTTAAAGCTGTGTGAGTTCCCAAAGCTTAGCAGGCAGAAAAGTTCTTAGAGCTCTCAAAGGATGCTGCTAGCTTTTCTCTCTCACCTCCGACACTATCTATCTTTTTTTTCCCTAGCAAGGCACTGTGTGCAGTCTTCTGTGAACCTTAGTGGGCTAGCTTTCTCCCAGGTGCCTTTTTTCCTCCTCAGCAGTTGCAAAAAGTGGCAGCAGATCTTAGGAGGAGATGTGTTTTATGATTTCTGACATTTTAAAAAGTGCATTTCAGTGTTGGATTGACAGTGCTGGAGACCAAAGTCTACTGCTTATCTATACTCCAGGTAGTGCACAGGCAGCTGCAGGACCGAGTTTCCTTGAAGTGCCCTATCAGTCCACCTTAAAGCCTAATCTCTGAAAGAGTGGTTCAGTTCCCGTACTAATTCAGTCCTTGGCTTCCCTGATGACTTTCCAACACGGAGCAAATTAATCTCTACTGAGATCATGACTCTTCCACTAGGAACAGGACTGAGACTGGCAGTTTGTTTCCCATAGACTGTACCTGACCAGATGCCATCAGAGTATGTGCTAGTGACCCAGGTGTGAAAAGTTTACTATCAATCCAGCCACCCACAAGTGGAGTCTCTTTCAAGAACTCTACTTTCTTCTTCTTCTTCATTTCTACTTTCTCAGTCACTACTTGGCTACAGCAGGCCTGACTCCAGAACCCAGCTCTTTTGGTTTCTGATCCAGTGCCCTACTTGTAGACCGTGTTCCTCCTGCGGTGTGAAATCCTGCTGTTCTCCTTTACCTGATGTTTTCCTTATGCACCCAGCACTAATGTTCTTAATATTAACTAAGAAAAAACGAGGAAATCACATCTATATTTAATTAACATTTTATTCATATTTTATTGCCAAGAGCTCTTAGGTGAAGGAAGATTCTTAAGAAGAACAATAGTTTTTGAGTATTAGAGCTACTTCACAGTATTCTGTAAACTCTTGAACTCCGTAGTTTTTTTTTTTTAATCTGGGGAATTTCAGAAACGAACTGCCATTCACTACTCAGCCTGTGGCTAAAAGAAGCCTGCAGCAAATCTGCTGGTATTTGATTAGCTGTAATATCTGATAAATTCATCAGCAGGAGAAAGAGGCTAGGAGGGCTCAGGACAAAACTATAGCAATTAAATATTTTCTTTCTTCCTTTTGCCATTCTATAAGCAAGCAGGCTTGGAGCGACTTTCTCTTCAGAGCACCGAACTTGCTCACCAGTTTCAGCTGCATGCTCTATTCCACCCCCCACCCCCCTGCTGTTAAGTCTTGTTTAAAGGCCCGATTCTGTATCCCTTGCTTCAACACTCAGGCCTCCCTCTGTGAGAGTTTGACTGAATAGGGAATACAGAACTGGATCCTTGCATAGCACAAACAATGCAAATTAAGGGTGCAATCCTGCTCCCATTGACTTCTATGTCAACCTTCACTGTCCTGAGGAGATGCAAGAGGAGACATTTTACAGAGAAGCAAGCAAAGTGTAAAATATAGACTTAGATCTGACTATGTGCAGTAATAGCACGTCTTTTAAAAGCTATGTACAAATACATCACACAAAAGTGTAATATCAAATGTATATATTACACTTCCTTTTCAGCAATGCTTTTCCTTGATGTGTTTTTTACTATAACAAAAGTTAACAATAATTCAAATAGAACTAAATGTAATTTCACTTGAATTCCTCCTCTGGCATTCTCACTCCAGATTTTTGACTGTGTCTAAAATCACAAAAGAAAAATAAACTTAATTCATAGATAAATGTTTACAGAAAGAAGGAACATTTCTGCCTTCCTAAAACTACAGAAGAAACAGTTTGTTGCCTCAGATAACTCTTAAGTAAACTGCTGTCAAAACAATTAGTGTTATTTTTCTATTATCCTCCTATTTGAGAGTAAATAAGCATTTCATGAATATGTTAATTACTTAGAAGGTGCTGAAGATTAAGTAGGATGGCATATCTCCAAATGATGATAAATCATCCATTGTATACAAAAATTTCCAACAATAAAGTTTCCCAAGTACTGTGATCTTGCAATCACACTTAAACTGTTGAGAATTAAACACATTTCATTTTGATAACTTTAAATCAATTTTTTTTTAAAGTAACACCAAAAACAAATGCGGATTGCTTTGAAAACAGAAAAGTGTGAGCAAGGGGAACTGAAACGCTGCAATATTCTAATATTAAAATATTGTTGTATTTTTATATTAATCAAGTTTATAGTTTTAAAGGAGTCTGGAAAGATTAATGAAAAAGTCAAATATTTTAATCGCATCTTTAAGTGCTGCCTGTTAACATATCTACATGCCTTTAAATACATGCACTTTTTATTTAAAATGGATTTAAAATAAGAGTTGATTATTCAGTTTAAATTGTTTGGATAATATCTTTGTAACAGAAATGATTTCTGAATATATTTCTCTGAATGTACCACAGGTCCCTAGATAGATTTGTTTGAATTTTTTTAAACCATCCAAAGATATGTTTAAAAAAATGTTTTATTGAGAAAGTGCTCATTTTGGGGCTGGAGAAGCAGAGAAGTGCTGCTTTTCTCCTTGGAGATATGTACATATAAAAAATTCAATATTTTGAAAAGTTGAATGCACCATTGTGCCAGATAATTAAAATGTAAATTTAAGAATCTATGCCTGCTTTGTGATTTTTGTTTTAATACTTTTAAGTTAGTTGTCTTTTAAAACATGTGGTCAGCTGTTGTATTCACATATGGTCAAATGATCAAAGTCTGAACTCCTCTCTAATTGTCCCCTGCTGCTTGTCTGCTCTGTCCATGATCAGGGCCTCAGCAGGTGATAAGAAAGGCATGAGAACAGGCTGGAAGGAGAATGAACTACTGAGGGGCCCAAGCTGAAAGAAATAAAGACTTCCAGTACATCACCCTGACAGTAAAGAGCCAAGGAAAACTGAAGTCTGGTTAGTTCTTATTTTTTTCATTCACCAATCTGCATATTTTTTTAAGGCAAAATGCAAATGTGGGAGCCTGTGTATTCTCAGCTTGTGTAAAACAGAACTAAGCAGGCCACTGCAGACTGTTGTGTTTGTTTACTTGACTAGGGGAGGAAGCTGCTAAGTCACACAGTTTATAGTATTTCACATGTTTGTGGAAATCATTGCAATTCTTTTCACTTGTGCTTGTCATTGTCTGCCTGGAGTTCACTTTGCCAGATGGCTCTTTATTGTCACTAGTGTCCACACCTCGGGATTGGATCACTTCAAGACCAAATGGTGTGAAGAGCTTTAATACTGAAAGGATTTAGTAAAAGTAAATCCACACTTTGTGGAACCTTCATTCTCAGCTATTCAAGCAGGTCTAGCACTAATTCATAGCTGGGCTAGTCGATCCAAGAAATTAAGAGAAGAGAAAATAAATGTACAGTCTTTTTGTTATTTATTCTCCATTCATTTACAGTCAGAACTATGATGGGAAATTAAGGATTAAATTTGAATTTAATATAAAAATTAATAATTGTATTTAAAAAGGAAAAATATAAGAGCAAATGTTTTTCCTTGCAATCAATGAGGTATAACTTAATTGTATTGATTGCATTTCGTAGGTTAATTTTCTTAGTCTTACATTAGTATTAGTGTATTTGTGTGTGTGGTTATTGTTTAGAATAATATGACTGTTAAATTTTTACACTCATTTGCATGTGAATAGAACACAGCCTTAGACTTCTGTAGGGTCCTTTCATTGGAGGACCTTGGAGCTTTTAAGAATGTTTGACTCCAGAATATCCATAAGCAATGTGATGGGGCCCCATTTTACAGATGGGGACCCCAAAGCGCAGAGAAGTTGCTATTTTCCCAGAGTCATGCAGCAAGTCTGTGACAGAGCTGGAAGTATGAGCCTAGCTCTCCAAACTCCCAGTCCTATTTGCTGGCTGCTGAATCATGCTATTATGAAAAATATGTTGTCACCTTGGAGCATGAGAGATCATTATGACACTTAGGGGGATTTAATAATTCCTAGTCCATTGTAAGTGAAGAGATTTCCTGTTTCATATGGGATTAAAATATAGACTGTATCACAAATGGACTTGTTTGGCCATCTCAAGGTCTCTGGTTTTAGAATGGATACAGTATTTGGATATTTAAAAGTACACGACTCAGTTCTGAAACATATTCCTCTACTGTATTCTAGCTAACTTAGGTACTTATACAGCATGCATTACTGTAATATCTGAATGCCTCATTATTTTTTTAAAGGTATTAATCTTCACAGCACCCCTGTAAGGTAGGGGGGCATTATCCTTCATTTATGGATGAGAAACAGATCACCTAAGTGGTTTGTCCAAAGTCAGACAGGAAGTCAGTGGTGGAGTAGGGACTTGAACTCAGATCTCCTAAATCTGAGGCTAATGCCCAACCCATTGGGCCATCCTTCCCTCTTCCTGTTTGTTTGGTGTATCCTGAGGCTCCATGCATGTGGAAGAATGCTTTTATTAAAAGCTAAATTCATGGTCTCGCAGCAGTGAAGGGAGTAAGCAAATAAAGTGCTGATACTACTGCTTATTTATTTGTATTTTGTCATGCTGTGCTATCTGTTTCACTATTAAATATAAGTTCAAGCATCCATGGCCCTAATTGTTGTAGGTAGTAGCATAGAATTATCCTAACAATCCAAAGCACTGTAATTGTAAGAAGGAAAAGAAAGAGAATGAATGTGAAGAATGTGCGTGTGTGTGTGTGTCTTTGGTGGGGGCTAGAACAGGAGGCAGGTGCTAAGGGATTCAGATGATGTTATAGAAAAATCCTTGCAGCGATCAGCCTCCTACATGGCGGCAGTAAAATAAGCCAGTGAGTTGATGGAATGTATCTGCAGCAGGAAAGAATACAAATCAAAGTAGTGCTATGCTGTAGTCAGTGTACGAGGCGCTAGTTAAACTTCACCTAGAATATAGTATTCCGTGATCTATTTTTCACCAGAATAATACTGAGGACTTGTGGTGGGTACAAGCAATAGGACGTCAAGAGTGATCCCAAGTTTTAAGGTTATTTTGTTATGAGGCAACATTGAAGAAGGTAAACTGATTCTCAATAAAAGGAAAACTCTGAGGTGTAATATTCAGAAGTTTGTAGAGGTAGCGTTGAGGCTGATAATGGAGAATGCGCTCAGCTGTCCACACAGGCATAGGGATAAAAGAAAAACCCCAAATAAAGGATGTAACACATTCTGATCATGAAGATTTACAGGGCCCGATGTTCCAGTGCTGAAATGAGCTCTGTGTGCGGTGCCTTCCACCTTGGAAGCCAATTTTGTGTGTCTAATCTTTGCACTTCAGTTTTTGCACATTTACTTTCTGGTGCTTGTATTGCTGGGCAGGACCGCCGTCAGCTTTTTTGGTGCCCTAGGTGACGGAAGGTCCTGCCCCACAATACTGCCCCCGACAGAGGCGGCGGAAGGTCCCGCCCCTGAAATACCGTTGACGACCGGGGCGGCCGAAGATCCGGTCACCGCCCCCCAAATATTGTGCCCTAGGCAACCACCTAGGTCGCCTAATGGGTTGCGTTGGCCATGTTTCTGGGTCTGGAAAAGCATGGGTTTGCAAACTATGGGGCTACTCACACACTTAACTACCTTCCTGAATCTGGGTCTTTTTGTACATGCAGTGTGTTTGGTGTCCAGGGTTGGCTCTTTTAAAATTAAGAATAAATGGAGCTTTTCCTTTCTAAGTGCAGTAAACCTATAAAATAGGCTGCTGAGCAGGGCCGGCTTTAGGAAGTGCGGGGCCCAATTTGAACGTTTTCGGCTGGGCCCCAGCAGGGATGACTTAAAAAAAAAATGTTAAAAAAAAGCCTTTCATTTCTTAGCAACCGGTTCCCTATAAAAAGTTCTGATTTAAAAAAAGTGCCACAGTATGTATTTTTTATACCAATAGAGTTACCATACGTCCATATTTTCCCAGGAGGAATTTTTAAAATTTAGCCTGACATGTCTGGGAAAATACAGATGTATGTTAACCCTACCTAAAGTTCTTTTTTAAAAAGATGGGCCTGAACTAGAAATGAGCTCCATTTCACATGTGTGGGTCCCCACCACTCTCTGGGGGTGTGCTCAGGTGACCAGATGTCCCAATTTTATAGGGACAGTCCTGACTTTGGGTCTTTTTCTTATATAGGATCCTATTACCCCCCTACCCTCGTCCCGATTTTTCACACTTGCTGTCTGGTCACCCTAGGGTGTGCACATGTGGGGGTCCCTGCCACTCCCTGGGGGTGTGCAAATGTGTGGGTCGCAGCTGCTCCCTGCCCCTCTCATTGAAGCAGATGTGCAGGGTTAGTGCCCTGGGAACTGCAGGGCACCAGTGGACATGAGGCTGGCTGGAGGCAGGACAGGGGCTGACTGAAGGTAGGATCTGGCTGCAGGCAGGACAACGGGTGCGGGGCTGGCTGAAGACAGGGGTGTGGGGCGGGCTGGCTGGCTTCAGGCAGGGGAGTGCAGCAGGGGCTGGTGCGAGAAGGGTAGGGGGTGCAGCAGGGGCTAGCTAGAGATGGGCTGGCTGCAGGCAGGGGGTGCAGGGCTGGCTGGAGACAGCGGCTGGCTGCGGGCAGGGGGTGTGAGGCTGGATGGAGACGGGCTGGCTGCAGACAGGGGCTGGCTGCAGGCAGGGCAGGGGGTGCAGGGCTGGTGCCAGCAGGGGGTGCAGCAGGGGCCAGCTGTGGGCAGGGGGTGCAGCCCACCCTGTATGGTGAGTGCCCCCTCCTCCTCCCTCCCACACTGGGGTAGCAGCAGCAGCCTGAGGCTCCCCTGCTTCCACCGCCCCGGCCCTGTAAATAGCCATGGGAGCCCTGGGGAAGCAGCAGGGCTCCAGCAGCTATTTAAAGGGCTGGGCAGTAGAAGCAATGGGAGCCCCGGACTTTTAAATAGCCCCCAGAGCCCCACAGCCCTACCCCTGTACGTGTGCTGGGACCTGGGCGTGGGGCCCTCTTAGGGGCGGGGCCCGATTCAGGGGAATTGGTTGAATTGGCCTAAAGCCAGCCCTGCTGCCGAGTAAGGTCAACGAGGCAGTGAGTATAACTAAGCTTAAGAGACAGCTAGCGGTTTTTATGTGGGGGTGAAGTGAGGGAGTTGAAGGATACAAAGTTGAAGTGACAAAGCAAGGAGGAGGGGATAAACTCAATGCAGACAGGCCAGTTGGGCCAAGTGGTCTTTTCCTGTCTAGTCATTTCTTATGGCAGATTTGAGGAAAGTGTAACAGGTCTAGTTTAATTATAAAAAAGGACACACCAGCATTCTAAAAGTGCTCCTCAAATATGGTGTCTGAATCTAATATGCATGCAGTAGTGAATGTAACACTGTAATATTGTATTATTTATTATGCACATACTACTGTAATAATAAATATTACTGTGTCTCTCAAACCCTTGAGCAGATGGGAGGGTGGATCATGGGAGATTGCTGTAGTTTGCTGCTGTGTGCTTCCCCATTCCTGTGTCCCTATGAGTATTTAATGCAATAATCTCTGAAGCCATAGGATGTAGCAGTTACCCAGCTCTTCCCCCATTCCAGCTTGATACCCCCAGAATAATCACAGCTGCTCAACTGCATGGTGCTAGCTTAGAAGGCATGTGTTCTGGGGAGCCTGTCATGCTGGTTCTGCTCTGTTCTGGTGGCTCCCTGCTCCTTTGCTTCCCTCTGTGTTGCAGAAGGGGAAGAGGGCATTAGATCCATAGTTAAATGCTCCAGTAAAGGGCCATATGATACCATTTGAACCACATGTGATTTTTAGTTCCAAGCACTGAGTTAGATTAGGAGGGCTTTGCTAGCTGGAATGATTAATTTATGCTCTGTGGGACTCTACCATCCACTCAAAACGTGCTTAACTCCAGATGCTCCCGCTTTCTGCGTTTCAGACACAGGAGCGCCAAAAAGGCTATTGCAGACCCACAGCTCCTGTTACTCTAATGTTGCCACTGGAACATAACATGAGCGTGTTTCATCAGTTAAAGCTGACTATTTAGCTCCAGACATTAAAACGGGGGTCACCCCTTCCTGCTTAAAATGTTTCTGATGACATACCTCATAAACCTCTGTTTCTGGGCTTCCAGGAGAGAGACCAATGGCCAGACTCGCCACTGGACGTTGAGTGATATATTACCTCTCCATCAGGATCTGCCCTGCTCTAACGACACACCTGTAAATATTTATTATCTAGAAAAGAAAATCTTTTTGGAAGGGGGACACACATGTTGTTGAGAATACAGGCAGAAAAACTTGAGCAGCCAGCTTACAAAACTTGTCTTGTGCTATTTGGTCCCAGCCTTTTTCAGAACTAAAACTGTGTTCCCCTTTCCTCTTCCCCCCACTCCCACCCCCCAAAAAATCTGCATCCTCTGGACACTTTCCAAGCTGTTGTTTGTAGGACCTTCAGAACTGCTGAGAGGTCCATTTCCCATCAGAAAAATACAGCCTTGGTCATAGACCCCTACTGTTTGTAATGGTAGGTTTGGCAGAGCACTTTGATTTGTCATAGCAAATATACTGCAAATTACGGCATTGTGGTAAAACTATTGAGAACTCACGAACCAGAATATCACCCATATGACACTAAATTAAATTTACAGATTGAATTATTTAGATGAGGACTTGGACACCCATCGTTTTAACCATTGTGGGCCCAAATCTCTTTATTTTAGGGTCCTTCCCAGGCAAAATTAGCCTTCATGATGTCCCATGGGAACTCCATGAGCAGTGAAGAGCACTCTTCATTTGGGAACTCCATGAGCAGTGAAGAGCACTCTTCATTTGGGAACTCCATGCCTGCCATTTATGGCAGTTGGTGCTGTGTTGTTTTCTTGGAAACTGTGGTGGACAGTATGTCCCCCAAAAGAGTAAGTTAAAGTGGTCACCAAATAAAATAGATTCTTTCTGCTTTCCTTCCTTCCCGATATGTTCATAACAAGTAACTGAGAAAAAGATAATGGGTTAGTGCATAATGCACCACTGCAACATGGTGAAGAAATTTATGTTCCCAGTAAAAATCCGGTGCTGAATTCCAACACTGAGTAAGCCAAGGAACAACGTACAAAGAGAAAATGTTGCCTCTCAAAATAGACTTTAATGTAAAGTAATCTATATTGTAGGAAATATACAGAAAATGCAAATTGTGTAACATTAATACCTTTACTCATGTGTCTCCCTAAGATTAGCTTATTTCATGATTATTGCCTGCAGAGGTGCAGCTTAGTGATCTGAGCGCAGGACTGGAAGCCATGCACTTCAGAGGTTAACTTCAGCTCAGACGTTCTCCCTATCTGGCCTTGGGAAAATCCTTAGCCTCAATTCCTCAGATTACCCTTCTGTGAAAAAGGAATAATGACATTTATTTAATGACCTCACTGAGGTCTTGTGACAAATTATAATGATTTATTATTTATTTAGCACCATAGAAGTGAATATTGGTTCAGATAAATGGATTGATTGCTGTCCAAGAGAAACTTACAATCTAGGGCCCTGATCCAGGAAATTGCTCCTCCTGGGGGGACCTCTGGTCCTAGTAGGGTCCCACTGGAATCAAATTTATCTCCTATCAGTCTCGGGGGCCTACATTAAATACCACCTAATGAAAAGTGATAAACAGAGGGCAATGGGTTTATAAGGACGATGGGTGCTGCAACTGTGAGAGATAATGAGACACACCCAGTAAGTTGCAAATCTCATTAGCACGTTTTTAAAAATTAAAAATTAAAATGTAATTTGAGTGAACAATCAGCTAAGGGGTTAGAAGCAAGAAGGTGCTTTCCCTCCTGCTGTACTGGAACAACTAAACACCAAAGTAATTAAACTCCCAGACTAGAGTACTTACCCACATCTTTGTGTCATGGTGTGAGAGTCCTGTACCATTGTCTGTAGGTGATGTTTCTTCCATCTCCCATTGAAAGCTATGTTAATACTGTAGCCACAGTCCTCAGGATGTGACACCTACCTCTTGCAGAGTACTATCTATCTTCTATCTCAGTTAGGTGCCTATCACCTTGGAACAGAGGAGTTAACTAGAAATGCAGGATTAGTAAAGGCGTTTGACATCACTGTTCCAATTTCACAATTTCAAAGTTTCTCAGAGCTTTCTCATAATGTTATCAGATCTCTTGAAGCATCTGAGTAATGAGGTTTAATGTTAAGCATCTTTCATTTTCTGTTTTTTCCTCCCTTAGCTATCATTTTAATTATATTAAAAGTCCATTCAAAGAACCACCGAGGGAAATATTTTGAGAAGGCACAAATAGCCATTAGCTACGTAGGGTAAAATTTTCAAAAGCACCTGAGTGACTTAGGAGGTTATATTCCATTGAAAATCATTGGGAACAGGCACTATAGCACTTTGAAAATGTTGCCCCTAACTTCCATTGGCTATTGAAGATACGTATCCAACTTTGCCATTTGTGCCTCTGATCATTTCCCCTTGTGCTTGGCTGTAGGGCCAAAAAGAGTAACAAACCCAGTATCTGATGGAGTGGGTATTCACCCACGAAAGCTCAGGCTCCAAAACGTCTGTTAGTCTATAAGGTGCCACAGGATTCTCTGCTGCCTTTACAGATCCAGACTAACACGGCTACCCCTCTGATACTTGAAACCCAGTATTAGAAATTTAAAATTTAAAAATAAGTAGAGAGAGAAATCCACTTGTAACACTTTGCAAAATGACACAGAAGGTCCAGAGGAAAGCTATGAAACACATTTAAATTATAGAGTTACTTAGTCACAATGATAGGCTGAGTTACTGAGGCCTGTAAAGTAAGGAGGAAAGGAGAGTAAAAGCAGTGGAGTTCATCTTGCCATAGATAACTACCTAAAAGAGGATTTGAAACTCCTAGTTAAGGACTGGGGAGGAACATGTGAGCTCTCTGAAATCAAAAGTCAAGTAATATGATAATGAAAAGAATAATCATTATGTGTACAAATGCTACATTTCCATAGAAGTATTTCTTCACTGTAAACCTACTTAAAAATAATTGCCTGTATGCCCCCCAGACACACATCCAACAATTAAATGGTAAGGTTAAAATATGACATGTACCAAAGCCAGGAAGTTCAGTGTTAAGGTTCCCATAGCAACCTTGACTCCACCCTCTTGTGTGTATATGTATTACAATAGGGTCATTCATTGCATAATCACATAATATATTCACAAGGATGCAAAACGCTGCAAGTGTGATATCAAAGGTTGTTGAAAAGATGATAAAATATTTAAAATAAAACCAACCCTTTCATCTTATTTTATAGTGTTGATGGAGGAGCAGTATAGTAAAAAGTGCAGTTCATTTCCAGGATGCTTGTTAGAGGGTATATTGCTTTGCTAACTGTCATAGGAGAATAGGAAAGACCCTGTTGTAATGTAGACACACAAGTGGGCAAGTCTGCCTTCTCAGCTATTATTATTTCTGGCTGTTAACAGCATATATATCCCTCTGGGCACTGGAAAGGGTTATTAGATGTAGGACTGGTATTCTTATTTGACTCAAGTGAGCCCCTGTTTCATAGACCTCTGTTTCCCTTGCATACCTCCCAGACAAGACCCAGCCCAGCTCACTTTAGAAAATCAGCTGAGATCAAGCGTATTCAAACAAACATAGCACCTGTTTTCTTAAATCCAGCGACTACATCTTAAATTGCAACTTCCCACGGCTCTCCTAATTTATTATCCCTGGCGACACGTATGTACCTGCAATGTCATTTAATTGAAGGCGAGATGTGTGTTATCATTAGCTTTATAATTTCATAAACCACTTCACAGTTGGCAAGTAACCATGGCTGCTGTTTCAGGAAAGGGTGCGTGTATGTGGCGCATGTGCACAGGCATATACATGAGTCTGTGAGAGAGAGAGAGAGAGAGAGAAGCAGTGAGTTTTCTCACCAAAAGTGTTGAGGGGGTTAGCTCTTCAGATCTAAATGCTACCTCAGCTTCACTCATTCTCCCTTTTCTAACTTCTTGGAGGATTTTTCAAGATGTAACTATTGGGCGTAGGTTTTCTGTGCATCAGGGTTATGTATGTAACAGTCACAAGGTGGCAGGACTCTGCTGCTAACCTGCCAGTTGAAATCCTGCACGATCGATTCTTGCCAGCTTAGTGCGAGGGGTGTAGCTTGTTACATCCGCATGGGGATGAAGGGACATGGGCATGAGGATGGGCACAGACCCAGGGGTTTTGACAATTGGGGACTGGTTAGTTTCCAGAAGCTGTCACTTACAAGTCTTGTGCTGGGTAAGAGGTTTTTGCTGTCTGGCAGGCAGGCCCAGTTGGGGATGCTTGTGTAGCGTAAGCCCAGCCCTGGCTTCCACTGCTGCTATTGCTGCCCTCTTCTGTGGGCGAGTGGGTTATAGGAGGCAGTCAGGTCAGGGTGTGACCAGTATGGAGCCCAGAGTGGCTCTGTGCAGGGAGGAAGTGAGGAGCATTCTAATATCAAGCAGGGGAGTTTGCAGTGGTTCCATGGAGGCAGAAAAGCAGGACTTCCTCTGCTCTGGGGGAGGGAGGAGTACAGACGACCTGTATCTGCGAATAGTGGGTGGGGGGCAGGGTGAGGGCAGCGGCTTCAGCAGATGTTACTGAGCATGCTCAGTACAAGCCAAGCAGCAATTTTGGGAGGGCATATGACCCCATGTCTTCTTCCTTCCTTCCACCCCCTCCCTCGCATCACCTCTGAAGAAGATGTAGCCAGAGTCCCAGTAGCTTTCTCCTAAGTAAAAATAGTTCTGTTAAAGGAGTGCTTCATTTAAAAAAAACCCATAGGTGCAAGAATGGTCTTTCTGCGCCCTGTAATCCAGATGTGTTAGGAGTCCCTGGGATTACAACTTCAGTCTAAATCCTAGAGTGAGGTTGCAATCTGCAGCAGAAATGCAACTCCCTGGAGCAGTGTGTGAGTGGCTGGTGACCTCTACCCAACCACCGAATGGCATTATCGTCCCATTTCACTTTTTGTTGTGGTTTGCATACTCTAGATAATCTACACTAGGCTGGGCACCACAGGCTGGCCAAAGACTGCAGCTAGAATTGCTGGCATCAGCCAGCGGCCATGTTGCCTGGCCCGAGAATGTGTCTTTTCCTTGTTTGTCAGTCAGGGCTCTTTCTCAGCATCAATATTTCCTAGATAGTTTCACTTCAGACTTTGAGCCAGATTTCCCTCCCCTGCTGGCACACCGAGGTGTAAATGACACCTCCTTGCACCAGCCTGGGCTCCTGTGGGAGGGATTCCCCCAGAGGAAGGCTGGTTGTGTTACTGTCACCTTCCTCGCTTGGTGCTTCTGCAGTGGATGAGCAGCTGCAAGCTACACAGGACCCTACTGAGAGAGGCTGCCCGAGGATGGACTGAATTACTGCATCTCTGGCCACGCTGGACACTTGCACTCCCCAGCCAAGAGGGCTCCCTGTTTTTGTGGGCTGCCCCATTGAAGCTCCTTTCCACTACTTCATCTCCCCCTCAGGTAAAATTTTTGCTGCTGGGGATTCTTCTGAGGTGTGTACAGGGAGGAAGGCTCAATAATCAAAGTGCAGACCAAGGCTTTGGGAGATCCAGGTTCAATTCCCTGCCTTGCCACAGAGTCATTAAGGCCACATCTACATTCTGGGGACTATAGCTATGCTGGCACAACCATAGTGTAGGCACAACCTATATTGATAGAAGGGTTTTTTCCATCAGTGTAGGAAAATCACCATCTTGAGTGATGGTAGCTAGGTCAACAGAAGCATTCTTCCACTAACCTGGCTGCATCTACATAGGGGTTATATCGGAATAGCGATAGCACTGCGGGATGTGGATTTTTCACACCTCTGAACACTGTAGCTATGTTGACCTAAGTTTTAAGTGCAGACCAGGCCTTATTCTCTCTGTGGTATGTTCATGGCATCAGGGGCTTTAGGGGTTGCTGCCCAGGGCCCTGGCTCAAGGGGTCCCCAAAAATAAATTACAGGCAGCCATCTCCAACTCTGAGCCTCTAAAAATCTCATGGCAGAATGGGGCGCTCTGGCAGACTGTCTGCATGCCATGGACCCATGCCACTCCTGGAAGCAGCTGGCTGCTAGCATGTCTCTGTGGTACCCAGGGGCGAGATGAGGTGGCTCCATGCGCTGCCCCCACCCCTATCACTGTCCCTGCAGCTCCGGGGGTAGCACTTGTAGGTGCAGGCAGTGCACGGAGACATGCAGTCCCCCTCCCTCCAGGAGCTGCAGAGATGTGCTAGCCACCAGCTGCTTCGGGGAATGGCGTGGGGTCATGGCATGCAGTGGCCAGGAGCAACCTGTGGTAAGTGCCTCCCAGCCAGAGCCTGCACCTTGCACCCCCTCCTCCACCCCAACCCCCTCCCCCAGATCAGAATCCCCCTGCTGCACCCAAACTCCCTCCCAGACTCTGCACCTCCCAATCCCCTGCCCCAGCACCCTCCTGCACCCAACTCCCTCCCAGGAAAAATACTTCTATACAGGTGCCCCACAAAATCTAATAGTCTGGGGCCCACAGGAGAATTAATCTGGCCCTGCATGGCATGCACACAGAGAATCCAGAGTGATAACACACAGTAACCCCAAAACAGAGACAAAACAGGCTGCTCCCTAAAACAGAGAGGCACAACTCACCCCACCTTACTGTAGCCTGGCAGTCTGCTGTCTGACAACTGCTAGGCACAGTTCCATACAAAGCGTCCTAGTCTGCAAGCAGGACCAGGAAAATATCCTGAAATTTAAAGTGTTAGATTAGAATTGTAACAGTTTTCTCAATACACTATGTGCCTTAGCTCCCAGCCTGTATAACAGGGATAAAATCTCATAGGGGTATTGTGAAGAAAGCAGATTAAAGATTTTGAAGGTCTCAGATAACATGGTAGTGGGGGGCGAGGGAGCACAGAAATACCTAAGGAAGTTATGTCAACTTCTACCCTGTGCTGGAGCTAGTTTGTAACTCCAGACTGAAAGACTCCATGACTTTGCATAATGCTTCCTCTGTATTAAACCTGACAGACACTTGGGTGCTATATTATTTACGTGGCCATTTGCAGACTATTTAGAAAGATAGCACTAAAAATGCATATCTCTTTTATAGGCCTTAATGATTTTATTTTCATTATCAGTTTGATTGAATTGTTGCCTTCCTGAGATAAATTTGGCTAGAGCTCGGTTGGTTACAGAACTGACCTGGCTTATTACAATCCCTTTTAAAAAAGGGATACCCAATTTAATAGAAGCCGATAATGTTCTCCAGCATAACCCACACTCATGTTCTCACTCTGATCCTCAGCAAAGTGGTGCAAGCAGTGTAAATGCCTCTGTACTCAAAATGGAAACTGGGGTTTTAAAAGAAAACTGGATGTCCATAATAGGGAGATGAAAGAAAATGAGAAATGGCATTTGCGTTTCCTGCCTCTGTAAATGCATGTGGAAAATCAACCTTTTATCTCATATACAGGTTCCAGTATCATCATTGGTCTGTCACCATAAAGTGGTGCTTCCATAAATGTTGATGCATCCGAGAGAGAGATTTGTGACCCAAACACAGGCATTATGCTGCGTATGGTACCTTACAACAGGCAGAGGCAGCATAGAGAGAGCAGTGGGGAAATCTTTCCCTATGCTGGCTGGCAGTTAATAAATTTACTTGGGGGAACAAGAAATTCATTTGCCACCAATTAGCCATTGGGCTAAGAGACAAATTCATCTATTGAATAGAGCTGGATTACAGACAGACAGACAGACACCCACCACTACCATCACTACTAGCATTTTGGCAAAATCTGAAAATTTCCTCAGAAAATGGCTGCATTTGCCTTTTTTTTTTGCATTTTGACAAATGAACCTCTCCCCAAATTGCAAAATATTTTGTTCAAAATTATTTTGCAGAAAATAAGACATTTTTGGAGCAGCTGTACTAAATTTTGGCTGGGATTTGCTTAATGGAATGCGGTTGTGACTGTAACTAATAAAAGCGCTGGGGTAGATCCTCAGTTAGCATCCATTAGAATCCTTCCAATAAGGTCAAGTATGCAGGCCCACCAAATTACACCAGCTGGGGATCTAGCACTGACTCAACATTTTTGAGGGGTAGAAGTAGGCAGTCTTTTTCATACAGTGCTCAAACTTCACTAATGTCACATAGAGACATTTATGACACAAATGGTCCTTTCTTTTTCCCAGTATTGAGGCCTGGCACCTCAACAATCTCCAAAGAAACAGCATCTTTCTGAGGTGGAAATTGTTCCTTTTTTTTTTTGTGAAACTTTGGGAAGAGAATCACTGGTAAAGAGAATTACTATGTAAAGCAGCTAAATGACAGTGTCAGGTGCTTCCTGGCAGATATTTTCCATTTGGACAAGACTTTTGGTTATCCCTGCTGAGATAAGGCAAACAACTTGAGCAAATGAAACACTTGGGATGTGCCCTACAAACCTCTCCCTACAGTACGCAAAGTGACTGCAAACAGTCTGTGTTCCAGCAGCAAGTTCTGTATGAAAGGCAATGGTATGGGGAGGGGGCTGGAAATACTTGGAGCTGACTGTATTATTTTCAGAACAGCGCAAATATGCTTACTCTCTAACAAAAAGAAATTGAGCTGTGATAATATAATTCTGGTTTCCATGGAATGTTGTGGCTCTTAGAGGCAGGAGATAAAAGACTCAAAAACAAGAAAACGGTTCATTTCAGGTGGTTTATTTTATATTAAAACATCATTTTTGTAGCAAATACATACCAAATGTGAGTGAAAAAGCTTATTGTGTTTCTAGGCATCAAACATGCATGTAGATCATTGGGATTACTTTTATTGCACTGAGAGCCCATCTGAATATCACTTCAGTTTATTTGAATAAAGTACCTTTATTTGGCAACCAAACTGCAACAATCTGACATGAGAAAAGTCAGCAGAGGTGTGTGATGACAATGCCATGAAAGGCAATGTTCATGGAGAAGAAATATTTATATACCATCCTTCAGTGGCAAAACATGTTTCTTCAATTTACATTCTTATTTTCTTTAGGAGAAAAAAAGTGCATAATAAGTTAGAGTAGCACTGAAACATGGGCCAGATCTAACTTCAGCAGATTTATCCAACTTGTTCAATACACAAGCAGCCACCATAGCAACTGCTAGATCACAAACTGTTACAATACCTCCAAGAGACAGGTTGTCTTTTAAAAGAAACACAAGTGCACAAATTTGCATGTCAACTTTATTTAACAGTTGCAATGGTTTTTTTTAGGGTGAAATTATATTTAAAAATATACATTTTTTTCTAGGCTCTTCTAGCTTATTTTGATGGTTGGTTGTTTTTTCCTTTCATTTTACTGTGCATTTTTCATTATGCTATTTATTTTTATAAACTTGTTTAAAGGTTAGTTAATTATACTGATAATAATTAATAATTCATATTATATAAAAGCAGCAAAGAGTCCTGTGGCACCTTATAGACTAACAGACGTTTTGGAGCATGAGCTTTCGTGGGTGAATACCCACTTCGTCGGATGCATCTACAGGACTCTTTGCTGCTTTTACAAATCCAGACTAACAGGGCTACCCCTCTGATATTTAATTCATATTATGGTAGTGCCTAAAGGTCCCGACCAAGAGTGGGGACTCATTGCCCAGTCACTGATAAAAATATTAGCAAGAGACACTCCCTGCCTAGACGAGCTTATAATATTTATAGATAAGATGTGTAAAAGCAACAAGAGGCAAAGTGACTTGCCCAAGGTCACACACCAGACTAGGGAATAGAACCTGTTGCCTGAGACTTGGTCTGGTGCTTTGTCCTCTGGATAACACTGCTTCCTCGGTGAGTTCTAATCCTGGCTCTGTTATGGAAACCATCCATTATGGGATTTGGTCTTTGCTCCAGTGTGTTGCTTCCTAAACACAATAAAATAGGGGCTTCTGTTAGATAACTGAAAAAAGGAGAAAAGCAGTGGAGTGTTGACCAGAGTATCTGCTATATCACATACATGAATAAATTTATCCTCCCAGTGCCTCTGAGTGAGGTATAATTCCCATTTTACAGATGGGTAAACTGAGCCACAGTTTAGAGGTCTCATAGTGAATTCGTGGCTGAACCAACAGCTCCTAACTACTGTCTGTGCTGCCCTCCAGTGGTACGAGTTGGTGGGCGGAGAGGCCAGAACAGCATAAGGTGGGTGAAGAAGGTGGTAGTAATGGTTTCATAACAAGCTTTCCTCTGTTTCCATAGGCATCTTTCTACCATAAACAAGCTGTGATGGTGCGGGTGCTTTTATGTACACCCATGAGTGTGCTTGGCCTATAGACACTTGGATAGTAAAAACCTAAAATTAAGCTGATTCCCAAATTAAAAGGCCAAGGTTGATCTATCCTGAGCTATATTATACATGATTTGTATTTGGAGATCTACCAGGTAACTGTGCAAGCGTCCATGAATCCTGAGTGTTTCCCAGATTTTTCTCTCTCATGGTGATTATAGCGCTCAGCAGCTCATGAATCACAATTCATTATTATTCTCTTTGAAAACATTTCCATCACCCACTCAGGGAGCAGAAGGTCATGTGAGTTAGGTGATCCGTTGCACAACATGTAGAACAAATACTTGCTACCCAAAAGCAGAGAGTTCCTGAGTGAACCATAATCTGGTTTTCAGATTGATCAAGCCTACTCTGAGCCACCAGGAGAGTTGGCAGAAGCCATTTTGAGTCATATCCTCACAGTTGTTACTTTTTGAGCTAATCTGAAAAATGCTGTCAGCGGTATTGGGTGAATTCTCCTGGTGTTTCTCCCTAATGGGGTATGTAGGGACTGTTGTTTATCACCTCTTATTCCCCTCTAAATAGGACCTTCCTTGATTTAAGGGAAAGGCTGGTCTGCCCACTGCACCCTTCTTCCCATTGGAGACATCATGAGGTAGTTAGGTAGCAGCCAGTGAGCTTAAGCAGCCAGCAGGCTGCACCAGATGGAATTGGGGAAAGGAATTATGTAGAGAGGACAAGAGAGAGATACAGAGAGGCAGCCAGACTGTGTGGACATCTCCTCCTAGCTCCAGATATGTCATTTGGCAATGTTGAGACTGGTTTGCAGTGCACTTCTTCCATGTGGCTTATACTGTCTTGCCAATCTTAAGCATTCAAATTTAATGGGGCCAGCTACAAAATGTCATAAAGTTCATTTGATTTGTCAGCTTGTTTATGAGCTTTTAGGTTCGCCTTTTCAAGCTTTTCTCCGCAACTATGAGTGCTAGAATCTTACTTTTTATACGTGTGTGATGGGTTGCCCAGGTCCCAATCCTGCAGTATGGATCCTTGCACCCCTACGGAGCATCCTTGACTTTAATGGGCATTCAGAGGGCATACACATCCACCTGGATGGATCAGTTTTCAGGTACTGGACCTTACCGGGTGACATAAAACAAGATTTATTTAAAACAGTTTACATAGATGAGCAAAGGGTCAGAAATCTTTTTCCAGAATAGCCAGGGGAATGGGAATGAATAACAAATTTACATGAACTTTAACACTTGTTAGAGATCCTTAAAGAAATTGAATGCCTTTCCTCTGTGCAGTGCTCCCAATTATTTGATTAGACCATCAGTAACTTGAGGAATATTCAGTGAATTTATTTCCAGACCATGGGAACTTTCCAGGAGTTTCATCCAGTTTCCCTTCCTCTTCAGTCCTCTCTAGGTTAAATCTAAGACCTCATCTAACTCTTTTTTTGCTCACCAGCCAACTTCTGTTCATGGCTGCTCTTGATGTCACCTCTAGAAAGTCATTGAAACTTCAAAGTGTGCATCTATCATGTCTGAGTCAGGAAAATGTATTAATCCCATTTTACAGATGAAGAAACTGAGGCAAAATGAAACAAAGTGACATGCCCGAGATCACACAGTGCTAAGAATAAACCTCTGGTCTCCTGATACCCACTCTTGAGCTTGGCCACCAGACCATCTCTATTTTCCACTAATCCCTAATGGAAATTCTGTCAGACTCAACCAGAATCCTTCAACTAGCCTCTGTTACTTCCTACTTGAAGACTTGTAGCACTATATAGAAGCTACTTCTATAGATATCCTTTTTACTCTGTTTCAAAATCTACCTGCTAAATAGAACCAATATAAAACCAGCTGGAGTTTCCACTGGTGACAGACAGGAACAAAGGGGCATTGCTGAGCAGCAGTAGTTGAATTGTTCCTGATGAATTTAACATCAGTCCTGTAACAACCTACTCCCTCGTCCCCATGGAAGGTGGCGTGAAAATGACTGTGATCACGAAGCCAGCCACAGGAACCACCTGCGAGAGGGTGACCATTCACCCAGACATCCGCTCCCTCTCTCAATTTAGTAGCACCAGCCAGCATGGGAAACCGTTGAGAGGATGGTGATCTTGATCTCACATGGGCTAGCACAAAGGAATCATCCAGTGAATCTGGGGGTGGCGGTGCTATGGTGTTAGTTACAGCAGGAGTCTGATGCTGTGGAAAGCAAACAGTGGGAATAAGGGAACTGGGGCTGTCATCCTAAAGAGCCTGTGCAAGCAGTGCTGGCAGTGACTGCAGAGGGAGGCATGTAGCCATGTGCGACATAGCCAGGCCTCTTGAAAAGAAAACCAATAGCACTGGTGTGGAATTTCCCCCTCCTCCCCACCTCTGTCTCCGGATCAAAAAAGGCAGCAGCAGCAGCAATGCAGCCTCTGGCTGTGTGAGAAAAGTCTGCAGAAGGAAGTTAGCCACTTGGGACATTTCTACCTTGTGAAGATACTTTAAAAATAAACAATGGGACATCAGTTCAGTGTGAGGCAGGCTAGCTGGAGTGCAGAAAGGAGGAGGGGAAATGAAGAAAGGACAGCTCCAAGCATGCCTGGGACTCAGAGTGGCTCAGACTCAGTTATCGTGTACTTGATCAGGCCCAGGGTAGTGCTTACAGAGAAGTCAGTTTAATAGAGACAGGTGCTTCAGGCAATGTAGGACTTTGGGAATATGTTCTGTCACATTCTGACTATTGTAAGCTAACAAACCACAGCACAAATCCTCTCGCAGTTTGCATGGTGTGAGTGAAACATTAGCAAAACATGCTCGCAGTGTCCCTTGACTTGTGTGGAAGGCAAATGTTTTGGGAACCCATGGAGTATCCGTTCCAAAGCAATAACCTCTGACAAAGGGTAACTGGCATGGCATAAAACTAGAGTGACCAGATGAGATGAAGAAAATAGCGAGACACATGGGGAGGGGACGGGGGGAATCCGCCGGCAGAGCAAGAAAAACAAAAAGCTGAGTGCTGCTGGCGGAGCAAGAAAAACAAACAAACCAGTGCTGCCGGTGGAGCGAAATATTAGGACAAACTGCGTCCCGACCAAAGATCGGTTGGGACACGGGACAACCACCCAAATATTGGAAGGGCTGGTCACCCTATATAAAACATGTCTGAAAAGCAGGGATAAGGCAAAGATAGTTTCAAGAGAAGGTGATGGATGTTACTGAAATGTGCATTGGTGGAGAATGTGCATGGAAATACTTATTGGGTTTTTTTCTCTCTGCTTCTCACCAAGCTACTTCACTGGGCATCCAGTGTTCATCACGAGCCAAAACCTTGAATAAACCCACGCTGAAGAGTGTGTCTGAGAAGTTTTATATGACAAGATCACCGACTGGGTTGTCCTTTGCTTTCCCCCCTCTTGTTTGTTGCATCTAATAATGGGCACAAATGTGGTTTGTGCCATAAGCACAGGGCATTTGCTCATGTTCTGTGGTCTCCATGTTCTTTTAATTCGCGAAAGGGGAAATAGCTGTAAATATCAAACCTCAAGAAAGGACTGATCCCCAGCAGTGCTTCAGCCCCCCACCCCCAGCTCTTTCACCTCTCTCTTTGCAGATTTCCTGGGCCAGACCCTTACCTGGTGTACATTGGCATAGCTCCAATGGTGGATCCATCTGTGTCTCCCGTGGCAGCTTCCAATGGTACAAAATGGTGACTGACTGTTTTAGTGGAAGGGTATAGAAGAGAAAGTGGCCAGGAGTGAGTATACTCAGAACACCCTCATGAATATGCCCTTTATTCTATAGTAAGGTTCCAATTCACTATAATTTCCAGAGATGTTATTAAAACGTTTGGCATTGTTACTTTAGGGTATTGAGAGTTACTGTAGAGTAAAGAAACTATATTAGCAGTTTGTTTTTTAGCATGCTTGGAGTTAAGGTCACTAACATGCTGAAAAAATGAACAACTTCTATATAGTGCTAATTACAGGACTGGTTTTACCCCATTGAAATCAATGTGGGGGTGGGGGGGAGGTTGCCATTGCGGTCAGCATGGTAGATTTTGGAGTCTGTTCCTTGGAGGAGAAGGCCCTTGATCCAGGCAGGAAGAGTAATAGAAAGTAAAAATGCAGAAGGGTTCTTTTTCCTTAGTTCTGAATTCCTAATGATCTTTTCATTCCCGTGGTATTCAGTGGGAGTTGTCTGCACATATCTGATGGGAGAGCAGTCTGTAGGGCTCTCATAGCTGCCCCCGGTACATTTGCTATCTACTTCTTGCAGTAATGTACACTCTTCTTTTCACAATCACTTTCCATCCTTTTGCCCACCTTTCCTCCCAGCCTGCTCTCATCTTCGTAATGCTGTGTGGAATAAATATAATATTGCATCTGGCCATGAAGTTTTCCAGAATATTAACACTGTGATTGATTTTAGAACAATTACTGGAGCCAAAGAAGCACATTCATAAAAATACCAATTTAATTTCCATCTATTTGGAGTTTTATGACTAGGAGCTTTGGCCAGTCATTTCAGAAAGGTTTGTGGCTGGAAAGGATGCTGACAGATATGCTATGTGCTCACCTTGAATACCATGGCATTTTGATTGGGTAAATACTGATTCAGGACAGCCAGATGGATGCTTAAAACTAAGGCTCAGATGGTCTAAAATATGTTTTGTTGTCTATTCCTAGGAAAACGTGGACTGGAAGAAGAAGAATGTCAGAAGGAAAGGATGCAGTGTAGTTGTAGCCATGTCAGTCCCGGGATACTAGAGACAAGGTGGGTAAAGTTATATCTTTTATTGGACCAACTTCTGTTGGTGAGAGGGACAAGCTTTTGAGCCACACAGAACTCTTCTTCAGGTCTGGGAAAGGTACTCCCAGGATCACAGCCAAACGCAAGGTGGAGCAAAGTGGTTAGCATAAATAGCTAGAACATATTGTAAGGTACCATTCAAGGTAGAGTGGAAGTTATGGGATTAATAGATTCTTCCCCAGATTAGGACAACACTTCCACTTCAGTCTGTCTTGATGCTGAGTCCGTAACTTACATAGATTTAGATGTTAAGGGTAAAATTTTCAAAAGTGCCTTAGTTCCTTTTTTGTATAGTAGCCTAAGTCACATTGCCTTTCAGTGAGACCTTGGCTCCTAAAGCTCAGTCCCTCAAAGGTATTTAGGCATCTAACTCCCATTGGTGCCAAAATATTTCTTATGTACCAGAGGGGTAGCCATGTTAGTCTGGATCTGTAAAAGCAGCAAAGAATCCTTTGGCACCTTATAGACTAACAGCAGCAGAGAATCCTGTGGCACTTTATAGACTAACAGACGTTTTGGATCATGAGCTTTCGTGGGTGAATACCTACTTCGTCAGATGAATGACATTCACTGGGTATTCACCCACGAAAGCTCATGATCCAAAACGTCTGTTAGTCTATAAGGTGCCACAGGATTCTCTGCTGCATTTACAGATTCAGACTAACACGGCTACCCCTCTGATTATAGACTAACAGACATTTTGGAGCATGAGCTTTTGTGGGTGAATGCTGCATCCGATGAAGTGAGTATTCACCCATCCATGAAAGCTCATGCTCCAAAACGTCTGTTAGTCTATAAGGTGCCACAGGATTCTTTGCTGCTTTTACAAAATATTTCTTGAGGATCTGAGCCTGTGTTCCTAAGTATCTCCTGAAAATGACACTTAAGTTCCTAACTCACTTAGGTGCTTTTGAAAATTTTACCCTAAATCTGATTTTTTAAACTCAGAATTTGAATTTTTAATATTTAGAAATGTTGGTGAGAGAACCTGCAAAAACAATATTACTTTGCCTTTCCATTCAGGAAGTCTATTCCAGCTATTTCCATCTCAAAAATCTTTGCAAATGTTAATGACTTTATTTTCACAACACCCTTAGGGGGAAGGTGTATTATCCCCATTGTACAGATGGGGAAACTAAGGCATAGAGAGGCTGAGTGATTTGCCCAAGGTTGCACAGGCAGCCTATGAGAGAGTGGGAATTAGATTAGATCATTAGTCTCCTGTGCAATAACTACAAAAACATCTTTTTTTTCTCTGGGAAATAATTGGTTCTCCTTCAAAGATAGTTCCTGTGGTCCCTTGCTCAGTTAGTTCTCATAATTAGATGGTCGAAATGACAGACTGGACTTCTATATAGAGTGCTTCCGCAGACATGCACAGGCTGAAATTGTGAACAAACAGCATCATTTGTCCCATAACCTCAGCCATACAGAATGCAATGCCATCCACAGCCTCAGAAACAACTCTGACATTATAATCAAAGGGGCTGACAAAGGAGGTGCTGTAGTCATAATGAACAGATCGGATTATGAACAGGAGGCTGCCAAGCAACTCTCCAACACCACATTCTACAGGCCACTATCCTCTGATCCCACTGAGGAGTACCAAAAGAAACACAACCATCTGCTCAAGAAACTCCCTGCTACAGCATGGGAACAAATCTGCATGGACACATCTCCAGAGCCCCAACCAGGGGTATTCTATCTCCTGCCCAAGATCCTAAAACCTGGAAACCCTGGGCGCCCCATCATCTCAGGCATCAGTACTCTTACAGCAGGATTATCTGGCTATTTGGACTCTCTGCTCAGACCCTACACTACCAGCACTCCCAGCTAACTCTGAGACTCCACCGACTTCCTGAGGAAACTACAATGCATTCGTGATCTTCCTGAAAACACCATCCTGGACACCATGGATGTAGAAGCTCTTTACACCAATATTCCACATGAGGATGGACGACAAGCTGTCAAGAACAGTATCCCTGATGAGGCCACAGGACACCTGGTGGCTGAGCTTTGACTTTGTCCTCACCCACAACCATGTCAGCTTTGGGGACAACTTATACCTTCAAGTCAGTGGCACTGCTGTGGGTACCCGCATGGCCCCACAGTATGCCAACATTTTTATGGCTGACTTAGAACAACGCTATGCTATTCAGGGATGTTCTATATAAGGATCAGAGCCTCTGGAATCAGTGTAGTTCCATTGAAGTTAATGGATACACCAGCTGGGAAGCTGGCCCACTGAGTGCATATTTTAGACGATGCCAAGACAAAATCAGTAGATTGCATCATCCCTTCATATTGGAGTGTTCAGTTCGGAAGAAGACTCACTTTGCTCTTTGCTGCTAGCTCAAACTGTGCTTCTTGCTGAAATAAAACCAGACCAAACTGAGTTAATTTTGACTACTTTGTATTTGCAGGGAGAGAATTGTTCCCTGAATCAGTGCAGGGAGTGGGCACCAGGAAGAATTCATGCAGGGAGGAGCCTCTTTGAACTGTTATCCTCCCTGAGGTGTTCCAAGAGGAGAGGACCACTTTCAGTTGTGTTGAGCATTCCATGGAAGCACATTGGTGGAAGCTGCCTGGAAGATATATGAAATCAGCTATTTCCCTGGCTATCCAGGACATACCCCTCCTTCACTAGTGCTGTCCATTTGCAGAGACTGGAGCAGAGATTGCGGGTGCTTTTTATGGCAGAGTTGGGGTGGCAGGCTTCTTGCAGTGAAACCTTTCTTCAAGAGGAGCTTTGAAGAAAGTCAGTGCATACTTCTTAACATGTGTTATCCAGCTTCTGGATACATCAGAAAGTGATGTAACCAGAAACTGAATAAAGTGTGTTAAGAAGAATGATGTAATCTGCACTGACTTGCACTCTGTGTGATTTAAATCAATGGATGGAGCTGCATGCATGGGAGAGGTGAATCTTCAATGCAGAATTTGGCTCCGTGGGGTCACTGCTTGGTAAGAGTTTTGTGTGTAGTCCAGTTTCAGAATTCTAATAGAGCCCACTGAATCCACATTTTTTCTGATTTCTCCACTATCTTGAAAATTTCTCAATGAAAGAGTTTTCCATTGAAAAATGCTGATTTGAGTAAATCTAAATGTTTTGGCGGGAATGTCTTGATTTTGTAGAAAAATGTTTCATTTTGACTTTTGTTATAATGTATAACGTAATCAATATGTGATTATAACGTATAACATGATCTATTATGAAATAAGACAAAAGGATAACATTGAAATGAAATGTTTTGACCGGATCATAAAAAATTAAAATAAAACATTAAGGTAAGATCAAAATGAACATTTTAAAATTTTGTTTTACAGAAAATTCTGAGAGTTTGACTTTTTATCCTAATTTTGGATGAAATCAAGTGTCAAACTCTCTGAATTTCCCAGAGTGGAAATTCAAATTTTTTTTGACCACCTTTAGCTATGAAACACCGGGTGTAAAATATCATTAGGTAGCAAATATGAATCCAAGTAGAAATTCACATTAACATTATTTTGAGAGGAACAAACAATATTGTCTCTGTTATTCTATTTGTGCTTTGCAAGTTCAGACATATGAGGGATAACATCAACAGCAATAAATATAGAGGAGGGGCTTTGGTACCAAGTAACTCTGAACCAGCCAATAGTTCAGAAAAATAAGGTTATTTGGTCAGCTGACCTTGTCTTAATTAGTCAGACTGTGTTTGGCAATCAGAATACATGTAGTTTTGTGTGTTGAACAAACAGACCCATCACTTTCACATTTCTGGGCCTTTTTCTCACCTTCATAATAGATTATTTTTCTCCCCATCACCTTTTAGCAAGTAGTATTTTTTCCAAGAGAGACAATTTGGATTTTGCTTTGCATTTGTAACTCTTGTCCTCTTCCAAAGGAAAGCCTGACACTTTGAAACCTGTTAAATTCAGCAGTCATTGAGCAAGTGCTTGTAAGATGATTATTCTCTGTCACTGGGGCATGCATCTTTTTCTTCTAGTGGGAAGTACTTCTGAAGGTTTTTGCTGTCATTAAGGAGAGCTTCCCTAAAGATTGTTGTATTTTTACCTGATTTGAATTATGTCCTGCAGATTCTTTCTTTAAACCATGTCTCAAAGAGGTATAGATAATTTTACAGAGAAATCTATAAGGTAATATATGCCTCTTTTGTGAGTCACTTTTAAAGCTGTGCATTAATTCTTGAGAACTGAGGTTATTTCGTCTATGCTGAAATCTATACGATGACACACCTATGCTATGATTCATTTCATGATGCTATGAGAAGCAAGAAGTAATATTGACTCCTTAAGATACATAATGACTTTTAATAATAGTTGTAATAGGGAGACAGTGTTGCCTAGTAGATAGAGAACTGGGCTGGGACTCTAGAGACCTGTGTTCTATTCCCAGTTCTGCTATGGGGTTACCTTAGGCATGTAACTTCACCTCTCTATGTTCCATTATTTATTCCATTTATATAGTCCTGCGCAGTAATGTAAAGATAAAGTCTTTAAGGGAATCTGAGCAATCTTCCCGACTGTGTTCTCACTTCTGTTGAGTTTGTGTGTTGAGTTCCTTGGGCAGGGGGCTCACTGACAGAGTATCTGCAGGCCCCAGACCCTCTCTCTGTTGGGAAATATGAAAGATGAATCCAGTTCCTCTAGAGATGTACCTTTGGAGTCTCCACTAGGTAGGATCTAGGAATATCTGCCTGGTTCCAAACAGTCCCTAATGTCTCAGAGTTTTTGATCAAAACCTTGTTCCCTGATTTTAGTTCATATAGTGTTTTTGTTCTGTGCCAAACACTGAAGTTCTGTTTATGCCAAATTTTTATTTTGGATGGATCCCATTTTCAGGTTGAGCCAGGTAGGTTTAAGCTATATTGGTGCCACAGGTAAAGGTGTCCTTAGTAGTCTTCTCAGTAAAAGTTCTGCTGGAGATTGTCAACACCACTTGCATCTGGACTGATACACCAAAAGTGTTTTATATGGGTCCACTGATTTTTTTTCAGAAGACATTTTAAAGTCTCCATTGCTCTGTCCACCACCCTATTCTTTTGGGAGAAACGTGACTACTAGTATGCTCTTCAAAATCAAAGCCCTATGTAAATAATAGGAATGTTTCACAAGTGAATTGAGGTCCATTATATGATATGAGGACTTTAGGGACACTATGTTTTGCAAATATTGACTTTGGTTTCTGGATGACCTATGCCTATGAAGTTTGTGTAAGTAAAGCCAACAAGCTTGTGTGTCAGGGAGTGGCACATTGCTGAGCAACAGCACAGCTCACTCTTGGTGAGGCAGAGCAGTAGCGCAGTGGCTCGCAGATCTGAGTGAGATGTCACGCCTCTATAGTTTGTTTTTTAATGCGTTCCAGTTTCTCAACTAATTGTAATCCCAGTATACTAGTAGGGGAGTTGTCAGTCCTTACATTTACATATATTATTTGTTGAAGAACTTTGTGTTTCTCCAGTTCCCCAAGGAACTGGCCACAGATATCCAATATATTGTTACTAATGACACATAGAATCTCTTTCAAGATCTCCATCCCAGGATTGATTATAATTTTTTTGGAAATCGCAGTGACTGTTGCCCTAGTATCAACTTTAAATTCAAGATTTCAAGGATCTAGATTCATGCTTGTGTACCAGCGTGTTGTCTGTTCTATTGAGGTTTCTGTCCTTAGAAGTATGGAATCATTGTCATCTGACGCTAACACTCCCCCATGGAATGTTTCTACTACTCTTGGTGATGGCATGTGGTTTCAAAATGTCCCATTTTCTGGCATCTCCTGCATTCTGCCACTTTAGCTGGATATTGTTGATATCGTCCACAACTCTTCCAATCTTCCCTTCTATGAACGTCCTTTAGTCTCCTGTTCTTATGTTGTAAATTTGGTCTGACTGTGTCAGTATTGTCTGATGCAGTCTCCCTTATGCTGCTAACATGTACATTGCACTGCTGTTTCTTTATGCTTTCTTGCATTCTCACTTCTGCTATAGCCTTTGCTAGTGTGAGATCTGGGTCTAGCTGAAGCTGGGCGGATAAATTGATGTCTGTTATGCCAACAACTACTTTGTCACTCATTAGTTCTTCTAAAATTCCATATTTGCAATGTTCAGCAAGATTATGAACTGCAGTAATAAACATCTTAGCTGTTTCTCCTTGTTTCTGGTACCTCCTATTAAATTTGTCCCTTTCATCTATAATATTCTGTCTGTGAACGAAATGGATGTCAAAAGCCTCTTCTGCTTAGTGTATTTTTTCTTCTCCTCATCAATGAGGGGTGGGGCAGATAGGATATCATCATCAGCATCACCCATGGCAAATATCAGGGCATTTACTTGGCATTCTTGTGCTTTTTTTGTTAAACCAGAAGCCATCTAGAATCACTCAAATCTCCAAATCCAGCAAAACCAACTCCTGGGTTGCCAAAATCAAACTTCTTAACAGAGCTGTTTGTGTTGTGAGTTCCATTGCTGCATTAAGAAAGGGCTCTTCCCAGGGATGCTGGAACAGGGTGTTGGGGGGGGCATGGCTATGCCCTCCCATTTTTTTCTGGCTGTAAGGGCGAGCAATGGGGTGGACAGACGTAGAGAGGAGTGATGGGGGGGTGGTCTTGGGGGAAGGGGCGGTGCTAGAGTGGGGGCTTGGAGGGAATGGGGAGCGAAGAGGCAATGCATTGGGAGAAGGGGCGGTGTGAGGGTTGCGGGTTGGTGGGAAGGGCTATGGTTCGGGCACTTTTAGGGAGCTTCTGTAGCTCCTGGCTCTTCCTCCTTCTTGCTGCAGCTTTCACAGGTCTCCGCCCTGATTTTCCACTTATTCACTACTCTGGCAGTCTGTGGAGGTCTCTCTTCTTTTCTTTAATCCTCCTTTAGGGAAAAGCTTCGCTCACTTCTACATCACGTAGAGCAAGGACGCAAAGAAAAAGAGCCAGGCTTTAAGTAGCAATCAGAGAACTCCCTTCCCATGAAGTGCCCATGTGTCTTAAGTTCCTTGCTGCAACACATTCTGGTCCTCTCTGAACCAGGAACTCTGGAACCACTTCGCAGGAACAACTGTAACGAAAGCCACTCAAGCCATGACATGACCCTTGGTTCAGCATAGCGGTTGACCACAGAATTCATCCCAATATTGAATTTTCAGGCATTTCAGTATATTAATATAATAAATTCTTCATAATAAATAGTAGCCTTGATAGCCAAGAAAGACAGCGTTACAGTATTGGGTGAAGCTGTTAGTTTAGCCATTAGGAAAGTGTTTACCTGTTGAACCTCTGAGCTCCTTTGCCACAGCCCACATACCTTTTTCATGTGGGAACACTAGCCTGCAGGTAATCGGATTTACTCAGCTAGCAGGTTAGAGTCCATATCAAGAAAGCATAATGTTTCCTTTTGAAAAAAAACCCAGTAAGGATCATACTAAGGGCCAAATTTGATCCAATCCTGCCATCCTTATGCAGGCAGGTAGACCTTGCACATGTTAGTAATCCCACTGAACAAAATTTATTTATCATAACTGTTATTTCCTTATTAAGATTGTGGTAGTCCTCAAAAATGTTCCAAACACAGAAGTCATAATTCATGCCTCACAATGCCACCTGCAATCTGAAAAGTCAAGGAGGCTAGTCACATGAGTAAGAGGTGTATGTTTTCAGTTTTAAGGCTGATTTACTAGCTATTGCAAACCCATTGACTTAAATAGCATGGCACTGGCTATAATTTAGCATAGAATTAGGTCATTTTGCCTTATAGCATTTGCTAAATTTAGGACCAAAAATGAACATGAGATATACAATAAGGCTGGCTTTTTACATGTAAATATATGGGTATGTTTTGAATTATACTGCCGAAAAGAATTGTTTTCTTTAATAAAATAAGAAAGTGTTAAGTGCACTAGGTATGGTTTATCTTGTTCATTCAAATCCATGAAAATAACTTGCAGAATAGCCGTGTAAAAGTGTTTTTCAAAATTTTATGGCTTGTATCCTCTCTTCCCAAGGAACAAACTTCAAGGAATGAACATTATGAAGGACTGAGAAAGTGAAAAGGGGAAGTTTTCAGTGAAATTACTCTGAATCTCTCCTGTATTGCCTTTTCTCTTCAGGGGCTAGCAGAATGCTAGAATAATCTGCTACATATTAAAGGAAACAAACCAAAACTATCTTTTTTTTTTATAGCACAAAGAAACAAATGTTTTAAGATTCACAGATTGCATCAAAAAATAGCTTGATGAAGATCAACATAATACCAAATGAAATATTTCACTAGAATGACCCTTTTTGAAGCAAAGTAAAGGGTAATAAGTAACACAATTGTTACATTTTATGTAATCACTCCCTTTGTAAGCTACTGAGGCACAATTATTTTAATTTGAAATGTCTACAGATGCAGCACTGTTTTTCTCTAACTGAAAAAGCCAGCAATACCCTGACTTAATCTTTCAAATATTACAAACATTAAGCTGTATGTTTGAAGATTTCACTCTGTTTTATTCTTCTGGCTTAATAGCTTTCTTATGAAGGATTCTCTCTAATGATACCAGCACTTACCAGCTTCAGTCTGAATGACAAAAAGTAGTTAACCAGTAAGTTGGCTTATCAAAAGATGCAAGAGTCTTTTGAGTTGCATCCGTTAGTTTTGGCAGGTGTGTGTGTGTGAATGGAAGTCTGTTCCTTGAGCTCCATGGTTCAGAGTGCTGCAGCCAGACTACTGCGCTCAATTCTCATCCACTACCTCTTCACCCACTCACTTTGAGTTCTTGGCTGCCTCTTGATCTCCCCCCTCTGACTTTCCATAGGTGAGCTGTTTATCTTTCAGTTGCACTCTCCCAAGTATTTGGAACTTGCCCCTTCTACTTCAAGTTGCTGAGTCACTTCCTGCCTCCATGTGTTGCCTTAGAACCTCTGTATTGGTTTTAGTATATTATTGACTATCTTTTGAATATTTTTGTACTGCATTTTGTCCAATATCCGGCCGCCGGTGGTGGCCAGTGCTCGATGTTTTAGAGGAAGGTGTGAAAAATGTTTCAGTGGATAATAATAGACCCATTTTCCCACAGGGGACATTTCTTCCTGGCCCAGTCAGTGAATGGTTGGCTGCTGCCATGAAGAACGTGTTTATATCAATTGTAATTTTTTTTAAATTCTGTGTGTCATAGCTGTGGATGCTCTTGCTATCCATATAAGCCTAATACTTTTTTGAATCCTACTGAGCTCTTGGCCTCAGTGCTAACTGGTGGCAAGTAGCTCCACAGGTTAATCTATGTATTTTTTAAAAAGTATTTCTTTTAATCAGTCTCAAATTTGTAGCTTTTGAATTTCATTGGATTCAGAGGGTTCAAGGCCAGTAAAGGGACAATCAAGTCTGACCTCCTGTGTGTCACAAGCCATTACATTTCAACAGGTTACTGCATTATTGAGCTCAACAGCTTGTGTTGGGTTAAAGCCTCTCTTCCAGGAAGGAATCAAGAGAGCCAGAATCCACCCCTTCCTTGGGTGGTTTGTTCCAATAACTAATCACCCCCATTGTTAAAAATCTGTGATTTGTAGCATTGTTCTAGCCAGGCTGCTCCCAGGATATGACAGTGACAAGATAGGGGAGGGCATATATTTTCTTGGACAATAAATAAAATAAGATATTACCTCACCTACCTTGTGTGTCTCATAATTTGTGCCTAATTTCTAATCTGAATTTGTCTAGCTTTAGCATCCAGTCATTGGTTCTTATATCTGGAGATGGACTCCTTGATGAGCGCTGAGTTTGCCATAAACAGAGATTTTGCTGAATGGGTGTGATTCTCTCCCCACCCCCCAAGCCTTCTGCATTGGTCTTACTCTGCTGTGATTGGATTCAGCAGTGAGGCAGAGTTAAGCCAATCCAGAGGGCTTTGGAAAAAAACCACCTGAAATTCCTAGTGAATTGGGATCATCTGTTGATCTGCAGGTATAAAATTTATGACCACCGATTCCACTGCATTGGCGAATGACTGGGCTGCTGGAGAGATCTGGGATTAGACGTCAACTTAATCTCTCATATTGCATTTCCAAGGCTTCTGTAGGCCTTTCTTACAAGAGTGTTAAACCCTAGTGCTTCCATGTTTCATATGGCAATAATTGCAATTTCTGCCTGTGATGTTCTGGAAAGTGTTTAACTCTTTTTATTACTTGCTACTGTGCTGTTTTTAATTTAATTATGGATCATTTGCAAATAATTTTTAAAGCCCTGATTCAACAAGGTACTCAAGTAGGTGCCTAAGTTTAAGTAGATGAGTCATCCTATTAAAGTCACTGAGTGCCTACTTAAATATCTTGCTGAAAACCCAAAACTGCATTCATGTCACTGCCAAATGCCAATACATTAAAACAGCACTAACAGATTAGAGTTAAGTTACATGTTCCTGTTAATTATTGCTATAGAGGCTTCTGGAACTTGTTTTTTCTATAAAGATCTACACTTTATTTTTGTTTTCTCAGCCCGAACTATGATTCTGATTCTACAGACACTTTTGGGCATGCTGCTACTTATTGTAACACATGCTATATTCAATAATAAGTGTTTGTAGGATTAGACACTAAATCTAGCACATTTAGAATATTGTATAATTTAATTGACTGGTTGAAAATATGTGACTAAATAAAGAGCGTGTGAGTTATTAGTTAGTTAGCTGCCTATGTAATTACCTTATTTTAATATTGAATTGTGTTGATCTTTCTTTGTTCAGTAGAGAAAAAAGATACCTTTTTGTCTATTCAAAAGAACTGGGCTATTGGTTAGAGGGTTTTGCAGGTAATCTTTCTGATTGTTCAAATGTCACCATAAAACATTTATCATCTTGATAATTCTAAACCTATCACAAGAGATTGGATGGTAACAATTAAAATTATACTAACACCACTAAAACAGATATAACAAAGACTGATGCTTGTTAAGCACTTAATGATCCCTTTCTCCAAGGAATTGCATTTCAGTGTCTTTATGCTGCCTGATTGCCTTACCACAACCTGCCAGTTTTTTGTGGACTGCTGCTTTGTGTAATACGTATTCAAACCCTGCTTTGCAGCTCTCATCATGCCAATCGAAGATGCAAATGGAGAGCTATTTGACTGTGTGGTCAGAATTTCTTGTATTGCAAGGACATAAATAACAGTCATAGAATATCAGGGTTGGAAGGGACTTCAGGAGGTCATCTAGTCCAACCCCCTGCTTAAAGCAGGATCAGTTCCCAGACAGATTTTTATCCCAGATGACCCCCTCAAGGATTGAATTCACAATCCTGGGTTTAACAGGCCAATGCTCAAGCTACTGAGCTGTTTAACAGTGTAAAAGCAATTGCACTGTCCATCTGAATTGTAGTCAGTACTCAATATGGCCCTGATCCAACATCCACTAAAATCAGTTGGAGACTTTCTGTGACTTCAGTGGGAGTTGGATTAGGCTTTGTATGTTGCTTCAAAATTCAGCTGCAAAAATTGGGCCAGATCCTCAGTGTAAACCATCATACCTCCCCCGAAGTCCATAGGGCTATTCTGATTACACCAGCTGACCATTTGGCTAGTAATATGGTAGTCTGTATTCCTACTCACTTCAGGAAGGCTTTTTTTTCCATGAGGAATTATGCCATAGGTCTTTCCTTTTACTGAATTATTCAGTGAAGATACCCAACTATTATTTAAAAACTGTTAGAATTAATGATCCTATCTTAAAATGTTTTATAATAATAGCTAGGCTTTTATATAGCACTTTGCATCAGTAATTATCAAAGTGCTTCACAATCTTTTAATGTTATCCTCACAATAACCCTCTGAAGCAGGGCAGTGCTACTATACTCATTGCCTCAGTTTCCCATCTGTGCACAGAGAGACTGAATGACTTTCCTTTTGCTGATGACAGACAGGAAGTCTGTGATGGAACAGGGAATTGAATCTGGGTCTCCCAAGTCCTAAGGCTGAGGCTAATGCGCTAACCATCTCTCTTCTCTTAAACTGATGTAATTGTTATTATTCTGAACTTTAATATGCCATTTTCATTTTTTTTTCAGATTGTACCTCTTAAGGGGAGCTATAGGAGACCAGATGGGTGAGGTAATATCTTTTATTGAACTGACTTCTGTTGGCGAAAGAGACTGACATGGCTACAACAACAGTGCATACAAGGGGAGCTATATCTTTTATTCTGGCTGGTAGGAAAAATGAGCATAATTAGCACAAAAAAATTGTTTTCCTTCCAACTGGGTTTCTAACTTTCAAAATTTTCACTGTGAATGGTGGTATTCCACATCATAAAGTCCCCAGGATGTTGTTCAACCAGTATCCCAAAGCAGAGATGTCCCATAGAGAGAGAGAGTGACACTTGGCAACATGTGACAGATATTAATCAAGTTGCCTAATGCGCTACGGGAAAGTGCTTAGATACCAGGGTGAAGAGCACGATGCAAGAACCTGTATAAAGTAGAACAATGTTAACTCGATGTGGATGGGATGATGGATTTTTGAGTATTGTTTTTATTTTCAATCTGATACGCCATGAACTAAGACTGCTCCCCTGTCTATTGTGTCTTTCATCGATTCCAAGGCCATAAGGGACCATTGTGATTATCTAGTCTGTTCTCCTGTATAACACAGGCCATACA
Source organism: Chelonoidis abingdonii (assembly GCF_003597395.2). NCBI lineage: Eukaryota > Metazoa > Chordata > Testudines > Testudinidae > Chelonoidis > Chelonoidis abingdonii. The sequence goes on along the minus strand of NC_133776.1, from coordinate 100,151,596 downwards.
ACTTCCCCACAATAATTCCTAGAGCATATTTTTTAGAAAAATATCCAATCTTGATTTAACAATAGTCTGTGATGAAGACTCCACCATGACCCTTGGTAAATTATTGCAATGCTTAAATCACTGTTTAAAATGTACACCTTATTTCTAGTCTGAATTTGCCCAGCTTCAGCTTCCAGCCATTGGATCATGTTACACCTTTCTCTGCTAGAATGAAAAGCCAGTTAAGTATTTGTACCCCATGTAGATACTTATGGGCTGTAATCAAGTCACCCCTTAACTTTCTCTTTGTAATCCAAATAGGCTTAAAGAGCTCAATCTATCTCTATAAGGCATGTTTTCTATTTCTTTAATCATTCTCGTGACTTTTCAATGAACTCTCTTCAATTTAACAACATCATTCTTAAATTGTGAATCAGAACTGGACACAGTATTCCAGCAGTGGTTGTACCAGTGCCAAATATAGAGGTAAAATAACCTCTCCACTCCTGTTCTGGATTCCCCTGGTTTTGCATCCCAGGATCGTGTTAGCTTTTCTGATGACACTGGGAGCTTGTGTTCAGCTGATTATCCACCAAAAAACCTTAATCTTTTTCGGAGTTACTGCTTCCCAGAATGGAGTCCCCATCCTGTAGGTATGGCCTACATTCTTTGTTTCTAGATGTGTACATTTACATTTAATCATACTAAAACACACATTGTTTGCTCGTGCCCACTTTACCAGGTGATCCTAATCACTCTGGAGCAGTGACCTGTCCTTTTCATTATTTACCACTCCCCCAATTTTTATGTTTTCTGCAAACTTTATCAGTGATGATTTTGTGTTTTCTCGCAGGTCATTGATAAGAATGTTAAATAGCATAGGGCCAAGAACTGATCCCTGCAGGACCACACTGGAAACACACCTGCTTGATGACAATTCTCTGCTTACAATGACATTTTGAGATTGATCATTTAGGCAGTTTTTAATCCACTTGTGTGCTACATTAATTTTATATCATTGTAGATTTTTAATCAAAATATTGTGCGTTACCAAGCCAAATGCCCTGGAGAAGTCTAAGTATTACATCAACACTGCTACCTTTATGAACCAAACTTGTAATCCCATTAAAAAAAAAACAGCAATTAGGTTAATTTGACAGGATCTGTTTTCCAGAAACCCATGTTTATTTTCATTAATTACATTGCCCTCCTTTAATTCTTTATTAATCAAGTCCAGTATCAGCTGCTACATTATCTTTGCAGGGATCAATGTCAGACTGACTGGTCTATAATTACCCAGGTCATCCTGCTTATCTCTTTTTTTTAAAGTGGCATAACATTAGATTTCTTCCACTCGTCTGCAACTTCCCCAGTGCTCCAAGGCTCCTCAGCCAACTCTTTTAAGACTCTTGGGTGCAAGTTATCTGCACCTGCTGATTTTAAAATGACTGACTTTAAAATCTCCTCCAGAGATACTGGTGGAAAGAGTGTTCTCATCACCATATGATGACTATATCACCTGTTTCCCCCCAAATATAGAACAGAAATATTTAATTCTACAGCTAGCATAGTAGATGATGTATAATATTTTAGGTTGGCTCTTTCCCTGGCCAATGCTTCTATGGATTGAAAGTATCTGGCAAATGCATTCTTCAGGAAGCCACCTGTCCAGTCGAGGATCCCTCAGGGCAGGCCTGGGACCACACTAGCCTGCTGCTCTGGAAAATTTTTATCTAGCATGTGATGGCAACTGTAGCATATGCAATGGCCTGCTCATGGGATTGGGGAGGTGAAGCCGTACACGCTCCTTACTTGCTTTGTAAATGAGTGAACTCCTTCCAGGCGCCACCTCCTGGACCCAGGGCTGCCTTACGAGTGGCCTCTTGCCTCAGTTTTCCTCTTGAATTCACAGTAAGTCCAATACATGCGTATCCTTAAATCCCTCATGGTTTTTTAACCAAAACACTGAACAAACCCCCCAAACCCAAAGTTCCACAATGTAGTCTACATCAACCCTTTGCATGTATTCGGCACTGGTGAGGCCGCATCTGGAATATTGTGTCCAGTTTTGGGCGCCACGCTACAAAAAGGACGTGGAACAATTGGAGAGAGTCCAGCGGAGGGCAACAAAAATGATTAGAGGACTGGAGCACATGACTTATGAAGAGAGACTGAAGGAACTAAGCTTATTTAGCCTGCAGAAGAGAAGACTAAGGGGGGATTTGATAGCAACCTTCAACTACTTGAAGGGGTGCTCCAAGGAGGAGGGAGCTAGGCTGTTCTCAGTGGTGACGGAGGACAGAACAAGGAGCAATGGTTTGAAGTTGCAGTTGCGGAAGTCGAGGCTGGATATTAGAAAAAACTTTCTGACTAGGAGAGTGGTGAAGTATTGGAATGGGTTACCTAGGGAGGTGGTAGAATCTCCATCTTTAGAGCTATTTAAAGTCCGGCTAGACCGCACCCTGGCTGGGATTATTTAGGGAAAATGGTCCTGCCTTTAGCAGGGGGTTGGACTAGATGACCTCATGAGGTCCCTTCCAACCTTTTGATTCTATGATTTTATGATTCTATGAAGTCTTTAAAATCTCAGCTCTGCTCTCACCAACCTGGTGGCTTCTGCCAGAATTGCATTCTTTATCAGTTGTCCTCTGTCTCTGCACCAGGACAGCCAGCCCAAGCCTTCCTTCTGGGGCACAACCCCACACTTCCCAATTGGAACTCTCACAGCCTCTCTGCTAGGAGTCTCTCCTGATTCTTCTACCCCTCAGCTCACTGACCAGGAGATGCTGGTGGGTAAGCCCCTTCCTTCAGCCCTCTGCCCCTTGGCTCTGGCTTTCCAGCATAGAGCCAGAGGGCATCTGTCTCTGAGGCTCCTTCCAGTCTTCAGTCTTCTGACCCTGGCTCAGGTGCACCAGCCAGCAGACCTCTTGTGGCTCTCCTGCTTTCAGCCCTCTCCCAGGAACCACTCTTCCTGACTGAGCCAATCTGCTCTGAGCCTCTAAACTCACTCTCAGGCATTTTATAGTTTCCCAGATGCTTCCTTGTCGTCTTAATTGGCCCAAACAGGGAGTATCTGGACTGGAATAAGAGATTGGCGCCCAGTTTCCTTTAGTGGGCCAGCTACCCTGTTACATCCATATTATTTGTTTTCTTATTATGAGACAGATCTACAACTGCTTTAAATCAGGGCATGTCTACACTTACCAGTAGATCAACACTGCTGCAGTCGATGCAGCGAGTGTCGATTTAGTGGGTCTAGTGAAGACACACTAAATCGATCGGAAAACACTTCACCTCCTTGAGAAGCGTAAGGAAAGTTGATGGGAGACGCTCTCACATCGACACAGCGCAGTGTAGCCACTGCAGTAAGTGGATCTAACTAATTCGACTTCAGTTATGTTATTCATATAACTGAAGCTGCGTAAGTTACGCCATCAGTCTGAGTAAAGGGGGAAGTTCAATAGCTTTGCTATATTTGGTATGCAAACACTATGTCATTACCAGATGTCTGTTCTCCAGTCAGGGAAGGGGCAAATTATATCATAACACACAGTACACTTGGTAAAATTCTGCTAGTACAGAAGAAAGTAGGAAAAGTTTATCCAGAGTCTATCATCTGAAGCAATTAACGCATTAAGAGAGGTTCTAGTTCAGTAACACAACAGCGGGCTGGATGCAGGACTTAGTAGTTTAAATTCTTTGGCTGTACTATGTAGGAGGTCAAACTAGATAATTGCAACTGTCTCTTCTGGCCTTAAAATAAATGAATCCATTATGTCTGCAAATAATAACGGCTGAAACACAGAGATACAGACACATCATCATTTCATATGAGTTAGCTCTTTCAGTACTGACTTGACACATGGACACCTTTTAAGTCTGCAAGCAATCAGGAATTGTCATAAGGCATAAGTCCCAATTCTGAACCTTAGCGTCCAAAACGTGGGTGCCTGCATGAAATCTCCAAGCTTAATTACCAGCTTAGCTCTGATAACACTGCCACCAGCCAGGAATTCCAGTGCCTGGCTCACTCTGGTCTCCCCAAAACCTTCCCTGGGGGACCCCAAGACTCAGATGCCCTGAGTCTCACAACAAAGGGAAATAACCCCCTTCCCTTGTCTCCTCGTTACTTCCTCCCAGGCTTCCCCTCCCTGGATGACCCTGGAAGATCACCCTGTTTCAATTCCTTGAAATGCAAACCGAGAGATCAGGTTCTCTCACCTCACTCAGAGTCCCTGCAAATGCAAGCTTTGTAACTCTAACACAAAGAGATTTTCTCTTTCCCCTGTCTTCTTCCTTCCACCATTCTCTGGTGAGCTGCAGACTCAATCCCCTTGAGCCCCAACTAGGAAAAAATCCAACAGGGTCTTAAAAGAAAGCTTTATATAAAAGAAAGAAAAGGACATAAAAATGGTCTCTGTATCAAGGTGACAATATAACGAGGTTATTGGCTTAAGAAAAAAATGATAACAGCCTAATCCAAAATAGAAATACAATTAAAAGCAAAACTACACACATGTAAATACAAAAAACAATATAAGCCTATTGTCTTTCTACTTTGTACTCACACTTGGAAACAGAAGATTAGAAAGCCTGGAGGTAGAGTGATCCCCGCAGAGACTCAGAGAGCAACAGAGATGAGACAAAAAACACACACCCAAAACTTCCCTCCCTTGAGATTTGAAAAATCTTGTTTCCTGATTGGTTCTCTGGTCAGGTGTTTGGTTCCCTTTGTTAACCCTTTACAGGTAAAAGAAACATTAACACTTAGCTATCTGTTTATGACAGGAATGAACTGACTTTTGTCCATGCCAGAGTTCTGGTTGTAGCTTGCTTAGAAACTGCCTATGGCACATCCATAAAGTTTTAAAGTTCCCTGGCTCTGTAAGGATCAAATCAATATTCTTCCCCTTTGCTCTGAATGTTGAATTTTGTTGTGTACAAAATCTCTACTTATACATTTTTGAAAGGGAAAGATTGGCACTAATGGTCTCCTTTTTCTTTTCTTCATACCGTGGGCCATCAGCATGAGAAGAGGAGACCATGCTAGACTTTGGAGGCAATTATTTTTTATTTCCAATTCTTTATGTAAAATTCCATCTTGGAATAGAATGTCCATGAGGCGCCAGCTTTTTCCTTTGCCTTGCTCAACCTCAGATCCCACCGCTTCCCCCAAGACTTCCTACCCCATGCCCTACCCCCTCTCCACCCGTTTCCCCAAGGCCCCAGCCCTACCCTGCCTCTTCCTGCCCAGTTTTTCCCCCTCCCCCGAGCACGTCACATCACTCCTCCCACTCCCTCCCAGCACCTCCTGCATGCTGCAGAACAGCTGATCGTGGGTGGGTGGGAGGCGCTGGGTGGGAGGAGTAGGGAACTGACTGCCAGTGGGTGCTAAGCACCCACTAATTTTTTTCTGTGGGTGCTCCAGCCTTGAGCACCCCTGGAGTCAGCACCTGTGTGGACAATGACACCCAGGAAACTGGTGTTTGTCACTGTCTTTTAGTCGTTTTCTGGATTCCGGAATGTATTGGGCTTTATTTTTAGCAAATTAAGCCAAGAAGCCAAACAGATGCATATTGTTCTTTGTTTTTGTCCTCTTTCATGTATTCACCATGAACAATGCTACAACATCTGGTCTCCGCCCACCTCCTTCAACACAGAATTATGCTGCAACAAGCACGGCAGTAGCACAGGCTCTCTACCGAGAGCGGCTGTTCTGGAGTACTTAACTGCCAAAATATCTGGGAGTCATTGCTTTGAAAAGGAAATTGTCATTGCCTCCTCTTCTTCCTGTAACAGCTCTGGAAATGCACCCACCCTGGTTATTAAAGACTTGCATTCATGTGCATTTGACTGAACCGAAAACTAAAGGCCAAAACTGCATAGCTGGGCGGGGCAGACAGGAAACAGAAGCAACCAGAGAGGGAAGGAGGGATTGGTCAGTTCTTTAAAGCAAGAAAAGTGATGGGGATATTTTACTGTAGTTTAGCCACTCAGCCTCCCGCTTTACTCCACCTGCCCCTGCTGAGTTGCTGTGCTTTGTACAGATGAGTGAAAACGGGTGGAGAGAGGACTTCCTCAGTGACCGACGCTGGAATAGGTGGATAGGAATCTTGTGGATACCATTTCCATTTTGTTCTTCAGCATCTTAGAAGGCTCTGCTTATAGATGGTTTGTTTCAAAGCTGTTTTAACTCTTAGCACAGAGACAGAGGCTCCCTTCTGCACTGGCCCAGCAAAACGCCTGGGAGAAATGTGCATAGAATTTGCTTATGTGATCGTTAGATTAATTTTGAAATCCTGAAGTGAGCACGTGTAATGGTCCTTCATTCTCAAGTGGGGAGAGAGGCCTCTCTGCCTCACAGCATCAGGCAGCAGTAATTGGGCTCAGGCCCTGCTGGCTGGGGCCAAACAACAAGCAGGTTATAGCTGGCCGCAGTTAACAGCGTAGGCCTCTGGGTGGAACAGAGCAATAAGCAGTTGTTAGCCTAGAGCAGTGGTTCTCAACCCGCAGGCCATTTGTGACTCAGTCAGCACACAGCTGCTGCTCATGTGACATTCTCAGGGCCATAACTAGGCGGGGGTGGGAGGGACATATTTACTTGAAATAAAGTAACTTTTGTTTTGAAACCATGCATTCTTTCTTTATTTAAAAAAAAAAAAAGATAATGGACAAGGTAGCCTGGGTGAGGTGGGGGAGGAGGGAAGGACCCGGCCACATTACTTATTGTAGCCACACTAAAAATCAAACTGTTTGAATGACAGCCTTCTGTTGCTTGGGTCATCCTCTGGAGTGGAGTGGCTGGGTGCCCAGAGTGCCCCCCTCCCTGCATTCTTGAGCGTCTGGGTGAGGAGGATATGGAACATGGGGAGGAAGGTAGGTGGTTATACAGTGGATGCAGCGGGGGTCTGTGCTCTTGCTGGCTTTCCCCAGCATCACGTCCTGCCTCTGCTCTTTGCGCTCACTTAATTCTTTCCTGGCCTCTGCCACCGAATGCTTCCATGCATTAAGCTGTGCCCTATCAGTGCAGGAGGACTGCATGAGCTCAGAAAACATGTCATCGCAAATGCATTTTTTTTGCCTTCTAATCTGCAATAACCTCAGGGATGGAGATGATGGGGGGAGCATAGAAACATTCTATGTTCTGTGATTCTGGGAGAACTGCATGTTCACCTGTGCTCCTGAGTTCGCCATGCTGACCAAACAGGAAATTAAATTCAAAAGTCCCCATAGCTTTTCCTGTGTACCTGACTAGTGCATCAGAGTTCAAAGTGCTGTCCAAAGCAGTCACATTGGAGCACTCTGGGATAGCTCCTGGAGGCCAGTACCGTCGATTTGTGTCCATACTATCCCAAATTCGACCCAGCAAGGTCGATTTTACCGCTAATCCCCTCATCGGGGGAGGACTACGAGGTCAATTTTATGAGCCCTTTAAGTCGATGGAACGGGGTTGGTTGTGTGGATGCTTTCATTTTAAAATCGACCTAACATGTCTGAATTCAGCCTAACCCCGTAGTATAGATCAGGCCTTAGTCTGTTAGCTCACCCTTCCCCATTTCACTGCCTCAGTTCTCCCTAATCCAGTCAATTAGGCCTTCTTCTATCAATTTTGGAAATCAGGTCAATAAGTCTTCTCTTTCCTCTCTTTACTTGCAAATATAGTGAGCTACAGTCAATAGTAAAAATACTTAACACTTCATCCCATATCCTACTGCCATTGAAGTCCAGGGGAGTATGCCACTGAGTTCCGTGGGATGTGAATTTGGCCTATTAGAACCTTTCAATTTCAAAGCAGTTTACAAATATCAGCCAGTGACTACAAGTGTTTTAAAATGTTACACTGTTTTATTTTTTCCACAGTCGCACACAGTTTGAGCGATTTAGGAAGTGCGGTTCTCAAGAAGTTCTTTATGCACAGCTACTCCAGGAACACTGAGATTAAAACTTCTTGTCAGACTGGACATGTACACACTTTCAAGCATGAGCTGATTTATTCTGATAGGTAATTACAAAGATTTTTCAAACCTATATGTGATTAGTTTTATTTTATAACATAGTTACACGATATACACAGATAGACAAACTGGACTTTCCCCCAAATTCAGCTTCATCTCCAGATGACTTTGAAATGCTCCAGGGTGCCCTTAAGAGCTATAAAATAAGAACGAGTTTATAAATTCACATTTCCAGTTATTAAAAGTGTTTTTCTCATTCCAGTCTGTTGCTGTGGAGATAGATACAATATAGGAACCCTGGCAGTATGACAAGCAATTAAAATACCAAGATGTTTAACCATGTATGAGTATTTTCACAGAGTGAGACCTCTAAGCTTAGCCTGCTATTACTGACATTGTTAGTTATTGAATCAATTACAAAAGATGAGGTTGACAGGTGTAATTATATATTTCTATGGTGATTATGTATGGCCTGTCACAGAGACCAACAAGCCTGTTACTTTGCACTCATTTAAGTAGTCACTTGTCGAGTGAAGTATTAAAGTGCCATTTAGTAGCGAAGGAAATCCATAACAAAGCAGAAGTCCATTGCAAAATATAATTCATTCATCATCACATTGATGAGCCTTGACTGCATTTATTATATTCTGATATACTCTGTCATCTGGTTACTTAAGTGTCATTTTCTCACCAGTACTCGAAACAGTGCAAATTTAATGCAATGAAAATAATTGGAAACTATGGGTCATATCCTCAGCAGGTATAAAATGGCATCGCTCCAGGAGCTGCTTCATAACAGTTCAGGATGGGGCCCACTTTTGAAATAATCAGTTTGATACTTAAAAACTTCTGTTAAGTCATAAAATATTAATATCTTTTCAAATAAACATATATCCAGGTATTTTTCTGCATGGTTATTACCTTTCTTCCTCTGTAATAAGTGTTTTTCAAAGTGTGGTTAATATAATATGAAGCAGATACTTTCTTGGAATTCATCCTAGTAAGATAAGAAGGGCTGTTGCTGAAATTCCTCCTCCACCTAATCACCATCAAACTGTCTAAATGGAATTACATCATCTGAAAAAATTATCAGTTTCCACATGGTTCTCTCTCATCAGCCCTTAGTATCATCATGATTATATGAACAAAACTCTTTTTCCTGAAACAGGATAGAAGACAAAAGGAGAGCAAAGAGAAAATAAACACTGGCTTGTAAATTCATTGGTGAATCATTCGTCTACCTCAGCTGAAATCAAACAACTCACCTAACCATTTTCCATAGCCATTTTCCTGAACAGGATATAACTGTTGGTAGATCTGTCATCTCAATTCTTCATCTTCTCAGAGAAGAAGACTGATTGTAGACTTTATCCTGGGAAGACACAAAGCTGTCCTCACTTTCCACTAGGGTGTCCAGATAGCAAATGTGAAAAATCGGGAAAGGGGATGGGGGTAATAGGAGCCTATAAAGACCCCAAAATCTGGTCTGTCCCTATAAAATTGGGACATCTGGTCACCCTACTTTCTACCTTCAGCTACCGCTGGTCAAAAAATTGGCAAAATGTTGATGTTATGAGCTTCTTTCAGTTTCAGTGGGTTTCACCCATTTCCCACATTTTACTCCCCAAAATCTATTTTTTTATTAAAATTATCAGCATCATTTTCAAAACACGTTGTTTGAAAACCTGGTTTTCAATAAGAAAATGCAGTTTTCAGTAGATGAAAATATTTCATAACATTTTCAAAAATGATTTCAATAAAATTTTGGTAAAAAAAATAATCATGGAAAATGTTGTGAAAAATGATATTTTTTTATCCCAGAGAGTGTGGAGCAGAGGAACAATTAATATGGAAAGTTTAGCAGTACTGATTCGAATTTTGCAAAAATAAGTTAAATGGCCTTCACAATAGCTGAGCCTGGAGATGCTGGAATTTGATCAGCCTTAGCAAACCATTGTGTTTCTGCAAACTTCTGAAATTTGAATCCAAATACCCAGGGCCGGTACAACCTATTAGGTGACCTAGACGGTCACCTAGGGTGCTAGGATTTTTGGGGGGGTGGGGCGGCATTTCCTTTGGTGGCGACTGCGGCAGCCAGATCTTCGGCTGCCCCGGTTGCCGCCGGCATTTAGGTGGAGGGAGCTGGGGTGGGCAGCTGCCGCACGGCTCCCCGGGCCGGGGGTGGGGGGAGGAGCTGCCATGGCAGAGGGGGGCCTCAGGGAGGAAGGTGGGGTGGTCAGCTGCTGCAGGGGGTACCCTCAGGGTGTAGGGGGGAGCTACCGTAGGGGGGGCACCTCAAGGTTGGCGGGGCAGGGAGCCACCGCAGGGCTCGGGGCCGGGGGAGGGCGCAAGGTGGAAGTTTCGCCTAGGGCACGAAACATCCTTGCACCAGCCCTGCAAATAACTGCAGTTCTGGCCACTTGCATATAGAAAAAGATGTGAAGTTGAGAACTTGTAATCCTGAAGTAAATGTTATTTTTATCAACTTTCTTAGATCCTTATTTCCCTTTTGGGGGACATTTCACTCCACATCCTGCATAGTCATCCAATTGAAGACTAGTATGTCTACCATGTTAGAAGGCCTACTGGAAACAAGTTCACAATTATTGATGGGTGAATAGTTCCATGCGCCTTCAGTTCTATAGGATTTTTAGTATTCAGAAAAATGAAGATGCACTAGTGTACTAGAGGTGAAACAGGGATATGGAGAAATAGTGAGAATATTTTTGTGGTTTACTTATAAAACTTGGAATGTCCAGGCTTTGTTGTGCAGAGGAATTGGGCAATCTAAAACATGTATCAGTTTGGATTTAAACTGAAACCGTTAACCCAACATTAATAGGAACATTCTTCCAGAAATAGGTATATCTTCAAGGAATGATTTAAGTATACTAAATCTGCCCATTATATGTGTGCAGTATGTCCATACTCTTACTGTGTGGAGTATATTCTTCCTTTTCAGACATATAACTTATTCTTGACTTTGCTAACATGTTGAAAGGCTGGTCCTATGATAAGAGTATTTGCATCTTCACTTTTAGTCTCAAATGAAAACTATTGACATTTTCAACAACAGTGGCAGGTGCCAGAGAAGTTGCAGCCTAAAAATCAAATTCTCTCACCATTCTCTTGGCTGACTACTAGTGCCATGTGTTGGAGTGGCCTCCCACAGAGTCAGAAGGGAATGAACCACTTAGGTGGGCGGAGCCAGGCTGTGCCCACCCCCCTTGGAAGTTAGGAGGCAGGACAGGAAGTATAAAGGGCAGGTCCTGGAGCTCACTTGGGCTGCAGCTACTGGCAGAGACAGACGTCTTCTGCCTGTTCCCAAGCGAGGAGGGGAGCTTGGCTGAGCTGAGGGCTGGCTGGAGGCCGACTGAGAAACTGAGGATTTGCTGGGGCTGCTGCTAGCTACCTACTCTGAGGAGACAGAGGACACCCCAAGGGGAGGGTAGGAAGTGGCCCAGGGGTAGCCAATGCCAGTCTGACTGCATTGCTGCTGGGGACCCAGTAAGTGTGTTGCGGCTGGATTCCCCACTGACCTAGTGGCAGAAACACTTTACCACTATTAGGGCGCTGGGCTGAAACCTGGTGGTGTTGGGTAGGCCTGGGTCCCTCTGCCACCTCACCCCGTGGGTGGCAGCCTCTCAGCTGTAGGCCAGGAGGCCTGTGTTAGCCTACCCTCCACTAAAGCTGGGACATTAGACTATCCACTGCTCTGCCCTGCGTCTGAAGACTGAGCTTCCTAGACTGTTTGGTGCTCTGCCCTGCCACAGGGCCTGAGCCCTAAACCTTCACTAATCTGCCCTGTCTGAGGGCTGAGCTCTTAGACTGTTTGGTACCATGTCCTGCCTAGGGCCTGAGTACAGACTGCTTGTAGCCTGCCCGGCCTGAAGGCTGGAGCCCCTTAAGACCATGAGCCCTCTCCACCCTCCCACTGGTGTCCCAGATCTTCATGCCAGACTTTGCTAATTCCCTGCCCACTGATGTAGTGAGGCAGAGTGGCCTCCCACTGAGTCAGAGGGGAAGGAACCACCACTAACCCACTACATGTCAGTTCAGAGGACGGAAGAATATTTACAAAATTGGCATTTGGAGTCAGCAGTTATAAGGGACCCAAGCTACGAAATCTGGATGTAGCAGGTCTAAACTACCCTAAAGTTTAGGTGTGTTCAGATCCAGTTTTTCAGTTCTAGTCTGCCCAGTTCATACTGGCAATATATCTTCCAGGGGGAGGAGCTTGTGATAATATCTAAGTTTCTAGTCTTGTGCCTGGTAAGACAGGCATGTACAGCTTCTGTTGCTGTTGTTGCAGAAAGTTTCTCAAGTGTGCAGTAAAATGCAGGACATTCCGGCAAATGTCCTACTTGAACTGAAGTCTTGGAACATTATGTTCTCCCTACATTTAATTGGTTTTTATTTTTGTTTTGTTTTTGTTGAAGTTCGCATCATCTCCAAACATCTGCATGTACCATCCCTAATATTTTTTCACTGTCAGAGTTATCATGCCCAAAGGACATTGATCTGTACTTTTAAGCAGTGTGCAAGGCTTGGGATTTGCATAGTCTGTATCTTAATAGAAAAATACCTGATGTAAAGAATCCAATGCCCAGAAACTTGTGGGTAAACTTCACTCTGCTCTGCAGTAGGTTGACTGATATGTACCAGTTTTCAGGTGTTGTATAGCCTGCAGATCTGCTCTGGCCTGTGTGTGAAGAAAAACAAACCTGAATTTCTAAAGGCATCATTAGAATATTTGTGACACCTTTTGACACCAGACAAATCTATACCATATTGAAAAGGGTAAAAGCTGTGTTTAAAACACCTGCGCCTTCTGATGTAAGGCAACCATAGTCAGATTTGTGATTGCTGAATTACTATGGGAAATTCATTCCTAATCTAGCAACTGTGGTGACACCTCACAAAAATTGTAAAACAAAGAAACAGCACAATTCTTTCCATACTCCATTTTAACAGTCACAAGGACAACCTGGTTCATCAGCCCTTAACCTTCACACAGGTCATGCCTCCTGGTCTGATATTTAAGAGAAGATATCAGCCTTTGTGAGGCTGATAAATACCAGGGGTGAAATCGTGGCCTCACTGAAGTCAATGGGAAAACTCCGACTGACTTCAATAGGGCCAGGTTTTCACTCTAAGTATCCACTCCTTATTGTGAAGAGCGCGCTCCACTTCTCCCTCTCAGATTCTAGGACCCCAGGTAGAATCTTTCCATAACTCACCTTATAGTGAAGTCTTTTCTCCAACTGTTTTAGGTGGACCTTTATTCCACCATGATCTGCATAGTGTAGCTCATTCTCTCTGGACTCATACCTGCATGTTAGTTGGGTCCCCTGCATCTTTCCTGGTGCTTTTTGGTCTGGAGGTGGTGGATAGGGCAGGCAGATTGGACACTGAGCAATGTGTTATAAGATTAACATGTAATCTATATAAAGCCACAGATGATAACATTCAAATTCTTTTCATTGAGAGCATGTTGGCCAGGACACTGGGATAATCTTGTACTTTTAAAAAAATTGTTATAGATCTTTAACTTCCCCCCCCGAGACTGAAAAAGAGCATTCCAGACTGGAAAAGAGGGGTGTCCACTTAATATGTCATCAGGAGAGACACCCTTTGTGCTTCAATTCTTACATTTTTAAGCATGACTTCATCAAGTTGAGAAGCAGTGTTTTTGCCCAGAGCATGCGTGAAGGAACACCTTCATGGGGTTCAGCTGCAGCCCCGGATTTTTATGAACTCTCTGCTGGAATTGGAAATGATGTTAAATGGCAAAAGCAGTTTGCCTCTGCCAGGTTAATTCCAAGTCTGTACACATGAGTGATTTCACTTAGCTTTACATTGCTGTTATTCCACAAAATAGCACTTGTCTTGGACTAGTCATTAGTGTTGTCCTGGCAGAAGACTCTGGTGTTGCTTTCTTGCATTTCAGAACTTTCCCTCCTGTTAGATATTTTACTACCCATATGGGGCTAGAGGATTATGGGGGAGGATGAGACAGTTCTCTACAAATCAGTAGCAGTTGGTCTATTTCTTCCCAGTGCTTCTTTCTCCGGGCCACCGGAGTAGCTCTTTGTTTTTTTAAGCTTATTGCCACTGAAGCTGGTGTTTCTCTTCCAAGTGTTATCTCAACACTGCTGTCCCCAGGTGTCCTACCATCCTTGCCTTGACTATTGCGTCTGTGGTTGGTGCTACAAATGGCCCGGTGTATATTTTTTGGATGAATGTAAAAGCAACCATATGGCTGACTTCTTGGGCAGTAGCTGCTGGTGAAGAAGACTAACACTGCTTGGAAATATCTGAGAGTGAACTTTTCTTTGATTCCATGGGCAGAGCTCCTGATTGTGACTTGCTTCTTCCCCCTTCCCCCTCCCTCTGCCCTTTCTTACTGCTTATTTGTCAAAGCAGTCACTAGAGGCAGTTTGTCATGTGATTCCCATGAGTCAAATGGTGTGTTGAGATTTTAACAGCTACTGGGCAAAATCAATCCCTGATGAATTCCAGTGAATTTACACTAGGGATGAGTATATCTCAATATGTTAGGATTACTGTGAGGCACAGATCCTATCAGCAAAGGTAATTTCCAAATTAGATTCCATCACTCTTGCTTATTTCATCTCCCTTCTGCTGACCCACTGACAAAGTCCTTATATCTCTGCTTCCGCCCCTGGTTCTGAGCTGCTATGTGGGATCGTTATTGTTTGATGCTCTGCACACAGGAACATCTTATTTATCTGGGATAAACAAGTATTCCCTAGAAATGAAATACCATATTTACCTGGTCACATAGGGGTGGGTGTGTATGTACAACACTATTAGTGAAAAGCAAGGAACTGAATTAACCCATTTACACCACAGCTACAAATTTATTGAAGTCAAGGCTGTGATGTCTACTTCAATCCCAGGGTAAATCTGGCCCACCATCTTTAGAAAAAGCAGTACACCAGGTGCTATTCAGTATTACTGGTTTAGAGATCGCAAACTATAGTTAGCTGCAATAAAAACCAAAATTATGCCTGAGTCATGTTCAGCAATGAAGGGATGGATTCTCTGATCCACCAAGTTTGCTTTGACTTGTGCCAGGATTGGGCAGCTGAGAATCGGGGATCTGTAACCAGCTTTCTGACAGTGGAAGTTCAAACTCATGGTAACTTGCTAAAAATGCCTTCCCTTACTAAGAACTACTACTAATATTTTTGTCCCGTAATGAACAATTTTTGCATATTTCTAGACGAATACAGTAATGGCAGAAAGCCTTGCAGGCTGACTGCTCTCTAGTAAATACATATTTTGGTGCTATTCCACAGGAACCAAACTCTATTTAAGTAGAGTTCACTGGAAAATGGTGACTTTAACTGGGTGAAATTGGAATTTTTTAACAAAAAAAATTGTCACATTTAAAAGTGTCACTATGCTCTATGTTTCTATATTCTATAATTCAGGAAATAGAAATCTGCAGAAAAGTTTTTGATTTAAGGTATTGTTATTTTAGGTCCCCCACACAGCTCAGCTTTAGCATTGCTTTCCTGATCAGGATGGCGGGGAGGTTTTATTTCCCCACAGGCCCATGTTATAAATGTATTAGAAATTTACAGTCTGATCCAATTCCCATAGATTTCAAAGGCTAGCCTCACGTTAACTTGAATGGCAGTTGGATTGGGCCTTTGATTGGCTTGATTGGCCAGCAAGTTGTGTTGATGAAATATAGACGTTGAGCTCAGTTCTCAGAAGAAGCATCCTGTCTGTGCCATCTAGGGAAAAGTTAACAGAGCTGTGGCAGCAGTATCCATGTGTGAATATGATTGCTACGGGCATGCCTTAGCCATGGCCCTCCATCCTACAAAGACTGCCCCAGAAAGGAAGACTAGTCCAGTGGCTGGGGCACTAGCTTGAAACTGAAAGCCTCCGGTTCAGTCCCCTGCTCTGCCACAGACTGTGTGTGGATCTTGGGCAAATCTCTTTGGCCTAGTCTACAGTTAAAAATGTGATCGATCCAGCTATGTCATTCAGGACTGTGGAAAATTTTGCCCTTGAACGTTATAGTTAGCTTGACTAACCCCTGATGTAGACACAGCTAGATTAATGGAAAAATTCTTCCGTTGGCCTAGCTACTCCCTCTCCATTGGTGTAGGAAGTGTCCACTTTACAACATTACTGCTGCTGTAGCTGTAATGTAGACGTGGCCTTGGTATCTCCATTCCCCACATGTAAAATGTGGATAATATTTCCCTACCTCAGGAGAGTGTTGGGAGCAGAAATGCGTTAGATTGTGGGGCTCTCAGTTACTATAGGACATGGGCCCCATAGCCCTGGTCTATACTGGGGGCGAAGGGGGAATCGATCTAAGTTACGCAATTTCAGCTACGTGAATAATGTACCTGAAGTTGACGTACTTAGATTGACATACCATGGTGTCTTCACCACAGTGAGTCAACTGCTGCCACTCCTCTGTTGACTCTGTCTGTGCCTCTTGTGTTGCTGGAATATAGGAGTCGATGGGAGAGTGCTCGGAGGTCTATTTAGATGCGATAAATTGATCCCCGCTGGATCGATCGCTGCCTACCGATGCGGCGGGTAGTGTAGATCTACCCTAAGATAGATGGACAGGCTTCAAGGGGATTTTCCACAGTACATGAAGTTAAGCACATGCAGGATCTGGCCCCTTAGAAGGTGAAATCAGGAACATTTGGAATGGTGATGCAGTACAGTAGGAGCACAGGGGTTACTAAATGCCGAAGATGCGAGGCTAGAGCTGAGCGGGGTAAACAAATGTTTGAGTAGAAAAAAAAAGTGGGGAACTAGGGGGAGGGCAGCAGGGAAGAGACTTTGATCAGAGTTTAACTTGCTTTGGTGCATCTTGTCCCAGTAATCTAATTTGCTCAGGCAACTTGCCTTTTATTAATGCTACCAAATGACAGGGATTTTTAATACCTCGGTTTTATGGCCAACTTCTTTATACTAGCAGTGTGGATGCCCCTTCCCAGATGTACTGCACACCTCATTTGCCAGGAGGGACTGACATATTTTCATCTGTAGGTTTAAGAACCCTCTTGGTAGCCCTAAACATCTATAAAGGTGCAAATGGTGGACAGGAAATGCAGCTAAAATTTTTACAACATAGTCAGAGAGTCATCTGGATCATATGAGATTCAATCTTCACTTATTTTCATTACAAACTTCCAGCTCTGGAGGAACACTGAAATATAATTGGGATAGGATATGAGCTTGGAGGGAGAGTTTGCTTTTACTATATACATTCTCTTTCTTTTAGTATAGTATTTATTTCTGACTTTAAAGTCATTCCTCATGTTTTATTCCAATTTTAACCACGTGGCTGGGCTCCAGCAATTCCAATAGCTTGTGTAACTAATGTTCCAACATAATGTAGTCACAAACTGAATTGTTTTTTTCTTTTAAACTTACCTTTTTTAATTGGTTTAAGGGCTAAACGTGCATGCCTTTGCTTATTTGTGCAAAAAACTTGACAATAGAGTTTGCTTATTTAATATTTGCTTTGATTTGGTGATTAGTCATTGCTCTTAATTATTTTTTACCATTTCCACATGACTGATCAGGAAATGAACTGCTGTCTCACACTTTCAGCGAGTTACAAAGAGCCTAACTATGGTATTTCCTTATTGACTTTTTGCTTGCCCCTGTGCAGAATGTTTTAAGATGTTGCTGCTCTCGAGTCTCCCACCTCACAGCTTGAGTAATGCCACAGCTTTTAAAAATGTTTCCCTTCTGACTTTCTGGGGTGAGGAAAACAAGTAAAGTCATCCAGCATAAAAGGTTTACATGAACAAAACATGAATCTAAAGCTTGGGTCAAGTTACAGTCTAAGCAAGGAAAATATTAAAAACAGTTTTAGAGACTTCAGGAGGCAAGTCTTGCAGTATGTGGCTAAAATTAAAAACAACCCCACTCCCACAGCTTACTGTCACTTATACTCCAAGGGCTGGTTCACCCCCCAAAAACCTCCCCTCAAAAGTTGTTCTTTTCTGCTCAGTTTTGTTACCTTTGTGTTTTTTGCACCTTTGCAAACCAATGATGTGTAAATCAGCTAATTGCTTTGGATGTTATTTTAAAGGGACTATGACCTGATTCTATGGCTTACCTATTATGCATTGCTTTATTGAATTTTTTGCTAAGTAACAACACTGACATAGCAAAATTTAATCAGCCTCCTCACACAATCCCTCCGGAGTCTCACCCTGCCAGACTCAACACCCACCTCCTTACAGACCAGGGAGAACAGGTGAGCCTTACGGACAGGGTACAGTTATGGGTGCTGATGGACATGAATAGTCTTGTTGGCTTCAATAGGATTATTTGGTTGTTTTCAGTGTTTATGAATGAGGATAACTCTTAGGTGATTGTTGCAGAGCTAGGCTATAAATTGTGATGATTGGTTTCCAAGTGTGCACTGTTGGTGTGGGTTCAAGAAAAACAGTCTTCAGAACTTTCACTTTACACTTCCAAAATGGCATGTAGGCCCAAAGCCTGGTCCCGTCAAAGTCAATGGGAGTTTTGTCATTGTCTTTAATGGAATCGGGGTTTGGCCCTGAGTGAGGATGTGTGACAATGTTGAATCATGGGAACTAGCACTGGAGATAACAGGGTTAATCCTACCCTGAGATTCATCCCTGCAATTCCATTAACTTTAGTTGGCTCGCAGAGATGTAACTGAGAACAGAGTTTGGCTGTCCCATTTACAGCAGCTGAAATAACCCAATTGTAGCGTGGCAGAGTAAAAGAGATGTTGCCAGATTTTGTCTGAATTGGCACAATACATTTTAAAAGACTCCTGTGCATTCTGCAAACCACAAGGCAGTATTGTAAACTCTGACGACACAATGGCCCCAGAGTACTCCAGAAAGTGACATCTTCTGACCTACATTGCAGGTTAAAGGGAATGTAACACAGGCATACCAGATTCCACTAAGGTGATAATTGCCAGTTTTCTCAGCATGGGGTATACTAATAGAAAACCCACTGAAATGCTGTGTGGCTTTCTAAATCTTTCAGCTCTTGAAAGGTTACATCAGCTCCAAAAGAAAAGAAATAAAACAAGGTAGCGTGCAAATGTTATTGTAGGCAATTAGTCTCTTTATCCAGACACACATCTGTCATTTATTGAATTCTTTAATTTTCCCTGTTAATAGTATAACATTGTTTACTAAGACTATTGGAAATTAGGTTGACTCACTCAAATTTAGTATGTTAAATAATTTAAAATCATTGTAAATAGGGACTTTCATTTTATGCTTCCCTATGGATTTGAATCTCATTTTTTCTGACCTCCAGTTTTAACCTCTCACAAGGAAGGAGGTGATATGAAAGCACTCTACTTTAACCATATCTCTACTTCAATTTGTCACTAACTGGCAGCTTCATTTTCATGCACTCATTTCCACTGGGGACTGAGGGAGCTAGAACCTGAAGCTTTAGATGGTTTTGATATGATAGCAAGGGCTAATAGAGTCTTATAATTCCTTTGCTTTGGTGTTGAGACGTTCAGTTTTATTTACATTTCCAGATTGTTCAGCTATCTGGGTAGACATGGACTAAAAATTAATTTCAGGACCTTTGCTAGAATATATTTCCAAAATTTTCACAAATGGGTGCTAAAGTTAGGCTTTTAAGACCATATTTAGGCATCTAAATAAGTGAGCTGATTTTCCAAGATGCTGAGCACCCAGCAGCACCATTGACTTCAGTGGGTCTAGGATCATGCCCCAGGAGAGCTGCAGAGAGATGTCTGACCTCTAAAGCAGTGGTTCTCAAACTAGGGCCGCCGCTTGTTCAGGGGAAGCCTCTGGCGGACTAGGCCAGTTAGTTTACCTGCCGCAGCCACAGGTTCAGCCGATTGTGGCTCCCACTGGTGGGGACCAAGGGGGGCTGCAGGAAGTGGTGCGGGCCAGTGGGAGACTCGATCAGGCGAACCTGCAGATGTGGCAGGGAAACAAACCGTCCCGGCCCACCAGGGCTTTCCCTGAGCAAGCGACGGCCCTAGTTTGAGAACCACTGCTCTAATCTAAAGGGTACATCCACACAAAGACAAACGCTCAGCAGGGAGCCTCAGAACCTGAGTCAACCGACTGTGGCTCATGTTGCAGGACTAAAAATAGCAGTGTAGACATTCAGGCTTGAGCTAGACTAGAGCCTGGGCTCTGGAGCCTAGCAAGGGGGGAAGGTCCTGGAGCTTGGGCTCCATCCTGAACCTAAATGTGTCTCAGCTATTTTTAACCCTGCATCACAATCCCAAGTCAGTTGACCCAGGCTCTGAGACTCGCTGTTGCAGGAGTTTTTTTGCTCTATAGATGTACCCTGAGGCATGGTTCCTGTATAAATGGTGACCTGTTTCTAAAGTCCTAGACCAATGGCCAGAACTGAGAGAACCAAATCCAAGGAAGAAAGTTGTCAGGAGCCAACATAGCAATACTGACACTGTTCTTAACTTTTTATTTATTGAAAAACTCTGCATTACACACAAACTTTAGTACAGCGATTTTTACCATCTTTTCCCACTTGCCTTGAAATGGTTACTGCGAGCACTTAGATAAATGTACTGAAAAGCTGCTGTGTGACCTTCGCATTTATAAACAATTTTGCATTCTAATTGAAATGGCATTTTATGAATTTCCAAAACAATATTACTCAGTAAATCCAAACAATCATCTATATGCATTTGCTAACCACAGAATACTACGTAGCCTACATTTCCTCATTTCTGTGGTGGAAATACACCAGTGTTGCTAAAATTTGTGCTAGAATGGAAAGCCTAGGAGTCATCTCTTCCTAGGAATTAACAGGTCCTGCTCCTAACGTGTGCTCCTCAAAAATGATGGCCATCATAAAACCTTGAATGTCCTTCTGCACATTACGCCCCCTCCCCAAAAAAATACAGAAGACTAGAAGCATCTGAATGTTTTTGTGTCACAACCTGCTTTTTGTGGAAGTGATTCCTCTGATTAGCCAGGGAAATTTGGCCATCATACACACTCACATTTTCATTCGAGACTTGCAGAATTTACCAGCCACCCACTGTGTGGAGGATTAAACCAGAGGATGATTTGAAAGATAGGGGGCCACCAGCTAGGTCCAAGGACAGACCATAGTGAGAAGTCCAGCACCACCCATCCCCAGCTGCTTGGAAAGCGGAGGATTTTTATGAGACTTCCCATCATTCTGTCCCTGGGTCATACTTGTCTCAGGTTTCATGTTTTCATACCAGCTTCTGGCTAGCCAGGTAACTGATGAATTTGGTGCACTGGCTGCTGGAAGGGAGGAATTCTCTCTCACCTCAGCTCTCATGTACTGGGGGTGAGAGGGGGAAGAGAAGGGAGCATCCCTTGTACTCAACAGGTGCTACAGCCTCAGGTTTTGGGGTTCTCCTCACCAACAAATAGCAACAGTATCTCTAGTACAGGAGTGCTCAATACATTTCATATACATTTTCATGATATCAATAGTTAATAGGCAGGATATGGTAGATGGTGCAGAAGAATATGCAGCGTAGTTAACAGGCTTTATGGGACCAATAAAATGTTCTCTAGCATTGCAAATTGCTTCTCATGTGTTGCTCTTTACATGGAGCTCTTAATAGCCTCTGCTGCTGTTCATAGTTTGCCCTAGCAAGAGCAGGAGCAGTGCGGCTCTTCAGACTCAGAGGGCACATGTGAAATTGACCAGTGTTGTGAATTTCCTGCTGCTTCTGCAGGGGACAGCAGAGGCACTAGGGCTGTCTGCCTTCAGATTCAGCAAGGCAACTTTGCACTAGTTCACATTTGGAAAATTATCTCTGAGAATGCAAGGATTAGACTGTTTTAGATGAAAGCTTAAATTCGAAGAGGGAGTAGGAATAGGTTAAAATTCCCAACAAATCACCTACTCCCCAGTGTAAAACAGACATTCCAACCCTGTTTTAATTATTCTTTGTTTGTTTTTTGGATCTTGCTGTACTTTTGACAAAATTATGTGGCATCAGGCCTCAATCTCACTTTTTTGAAGATACAGAGTGGGTGAAGTAATATCTTTTATTAGGCCAACTTCTGTTGGTGAGAGAGACAAGCTTTTGAGCTACACAGAGTTCTTCTTCACATCTGGGAAAGGTACTCAGAGTGTCACTGCTAAATACAAGATTGAATAGATAGTTCAGTTTAAGTAGTTAGCACATTCTACAGGACCATTCAAGTTGAAGATGTTTGATAAAATTGGACCTTGTGGCACCCAACTACACAGCTCCCCCTAGTGGATACATTCCAGACTAAATTACCCTTTATTTCCCTCCATTGGCCAAACTGGTTTACATGCAATGAACTGTACTGCAATGATGATTGAGTGTAGCCTTTCTAACAGATAAATTAAATGTGCATTTCAATTAAAATTGTTAACAATTATATATTCTAGTTAAATAAAATGTTTAAATATTTTTTAAATATTGTTTTTGTCCAGCCTTTAGTAATAGAGGGCAGGATTTAACCATGTTTTAAACAATATGTGGGCAAAAAGGATGACTGGTAGTGCAAAGGTTTTGTTTGTTTGTTTGTTTTAATCTAGGTACGTGAAAACCAACATTACCCACCTTTTTTTTTTAGTTTATAGAAATAAAAACTAAAAAAGCAGAAGGGGTATAATGAGCCCATTCCTGCTACCATTTAGCACTACCTCTCTACTGGTAAATATTAACCTACCTGAATAGTCCCACTGACTTTGGTAGGGCTATTTTCATGAGTAAATGTTCACCAAGAGGAGTAAAAATTGCATTATACAGTCCTTCAGTTTTTGCCATTGACTTCAGTGAGAGCAGGATAGGGCCCAGAATGTGACTTATATTTTAGTCATCGGATCTGTTTTGGCTTCTCCTTGTGAAAAGGAAAATCCTTTTGAAACCCCACAGCTATATAAATATAATATTATCTCTGCATGATCAGCAGCTGCAACAGTTTTCTGCACAAAGTAATCATGAAAAACAGATTCCAATGCACCTAACCTGCTACTAGAAATATGAATGATATCTCTTTGTACCAGTTGCTTTTCATACTACTCCTGTCTGTTCATGGTATTATCACATTTCACAAAGATTGCAAGATTAAGCAAGATGAATGCTTTATGAAATGTGTGGCTTTTGGAAAATAAAGAACATATTATAGACTTCTACTGAAGAATTTTACTTTTGTGCATTCCAGTGTGTGTGTGTGTGTGTGTGTGTGTGCATGCATACACATTTTTAGTATGCATATGAATCTAGATCAAGAAATAATTTTCTGCCTTGAGCAAGGAGCAGTGCATTGCCGTACTGCCTCTGGAGCAGCTGGTGAGGGAGATGATGTTCACTGAGTCATAATCTCCATCCTGGTCTCCCTGCTACTTTGGGAAGGGAATGATCTCAGCCAGGTCTATACCCAGACCCCTTCTGACTTTGCTGACATGCTGTCAGACCAGACTCTGCTCTTCTATTTTCTACCTGCTCCTGCCCACCTGCAGAGGGAGGGAAAGGGAATGTAGCAGCTCTGTGGAGCCTGCTTCCTTTCCCATGGGGTGTGAGAACAGTGGAATGGGTAGCTGGTACAAGGTAGTAAAGGGAGGATGCCTTATGCCCAGTAGTGATAGAGCAATGTTTATAATGGGGGTCCTGAGAACCATTGAACCAAACTCTAAACTCTGTATATAATGGAGACTCTTCAAGCCAGAGGGTTCAGTAGCACCCCTAGTTCTAGCACCTTTGCAATTGCCTCACATGGCTGCACACTTGAGCTCATGAAAATGGGATGTGTTAGGCAGCCTTAATAAAAGGCTTGCTACCAGCACCCCTTATAATTAGAGACACACAGAGCATAGAACATAAAGATACCTAGAAAGGTGGACTACAGCCATGTTTAATGGAACTTTTGTGTAACTGACGGTTACATATGTCCATCAGTTCTGGGCTGTGCTATCACCTTAAAGTTTAGCCAGACCCCTTCTGCAAGGTCATCCAGTTGAAGGCACTGAGGGCACGCTTTATTCAAGGTTTCTGACCTTGGATTATTGGACAGAAAGAGTGTGGGGTGTTGACAGCTCCAGTTAGCTACTCTCCTGCTCATCTAAAGGTGTCAAGAGTCCCATAAAGTATGCACTTGTGTGTGTCTTGTATATTACTGTGGGCACAAGCAGGATATAATTCAATACAGGGCTGCCCAGAGGATTGAGGGGGCCTGGGGCAAAGCAATTTTGGGGGCCTCTTCCATAAAAAAAAAGTTGCAATACTATAGAATATTATATTCTTGTGGGGACCCCTGCGGAGCCCGGGGCCTGGGGCAAATTGCCCCACTTGCCCCCCCTCCCTCAGCAGCCATTATTCAATAGAGGTGAACTTCTAACTTTAGTGCAACCCCACTCCCCTTTTCCTGTAGCTGTTCCTAGGTTGGTCAAAGTAATTCTTCTAGGCCTGAAATTGTCATCCTTTCAGTTGAACTAAAAGTTGATATTTTTTAAGTGTTATTGTAAAGTCACTGGAATTGTGAGCTCTTGGAAAAATAGACTCATCCGTATAGAACATTGTGCTAAAAGTTAAAATTTTTTGGCTACGTATCAGAAAACTTTTTGCAGGAAAGGATCAGTTTTAAAGAATGTCTTGAATCAAAATTTTGTTCCAAATGAAGAACTGTGGTTTTCTGGTTCAAAACGGCTTTTTGTTTAGAAATGTAAGAGAACTATAGTAAAAATAAATGAATTAAAATAGGTTAGAATTGACCTGGTCTGATTTTTTTTTTTGTCTTACAGATTTTCAGTTCACAAAAGTTTTTTACTTTTTGAGCCAATTTGATCTGGGAATTTTTTTTCAAAATCTCAATTTTTTTTACGGGATGGGAAAGTCATTTCCTGCTTGGCTCTACTAAAAACTGAAGAGTAGGATAAATCAGTCTATGCAGTATTGCCTTATACTTCCCATTGCTTCCTAGACTTTGAGCACTCATATGCTAAGGTTAACTACTACTGCACATCTTATTTTCTTATCTAGTTTAAGGGCCACCTCTGTATGTTGCAGTTGGCAAATTTTTAAGAGGTAACATGACAATGGCTGAGGATAAAACATCTCCTTTGGTTTGGTTTGTAGGTCTCATTGTGACTGAAGGAAAAGAAAAAGCATACGGTAAAATACATTATTCGATAGGCAGAAGCATTTTAAGATTGAAATTTCATGCATGTGCTGAAAAATTATGTACTTTAAAAACTTGATCTATGGTTTAGAATGTTGGGGTGCAGAACTGCTGGAGATTGGAGGCAATCTCAGTGTGAGATGATGCAAAGTTTTTAGACAGTTTCCAGTTTGAGTTGGTGGAAAGTTCATTGGGGTTTTGATACATTTTTCACAGTTCACGTTGCCTAGAGTTTGAAATAAGAAAAGTTTTGAGCTGGTCCCAGTTTGGGAAAGATGGAATGGGCAGCAGAGGGATGGAAGTTGGAAGAATCTGTCAGGGATTGAGAGACTAGAACCTGGCAGCACACATTAATCAAAAGGAGAGAGAAAGCAATAGACGTAGGTTCCAGTTCAACAAGGCACTTAAGCACATGTTTAGCCTTAAGCATGTGATGGTCCTGTTGGCCTCAGTGTACTCAGGTGCTTTGCTAGAATGGAGCTGTATTCTTGGACTACACAGAGGTGGGGGCAAGGGAGCAGAAAGAGAGTTCTTAGAGTAGTGCAGAACATCATCACTGAGTTATCAGCCACTTGACAGCTGAAGGCAGTGCAGAATGCTGCAGCTAGCTCCCTTATTACGTGGAGCTGCACTTTAGGAGCACATTAGACCAGTGCTCTGTGATCTGCACTGGCTTCCTTCCGATAAGCTTTCAGTTTAACCTATAAAGCCCTAAATGGTTTGGGACCTGGTTACTGAGACTGATGTGCTCTCTCCCTGGGCCACATGGATACACCTGAGCTCAAAAGAGGTGCTGCAAAGCCCACCTTCAGACCTGTTTGTTAGGGCTGGTGAAGAGAGTGTGGGCTGAGATCAAAATATTCAGGGGCAGTCCCTTTGTTTATGCTGTGATTCTTCACTGATGGGCTAGGATCCCAGAGCACTGGGGACGGGTGCCTATTGCTGTATTTTAGAAAACTGAAACAATAAATAAATCAAAGACTAATCCAGTTCAGGGAATTCCATCCAGTCAATTAATGTCTTAGCTTTATTTTACAATATTTTAATGTCACAAAAATCTATTTAAAGAAACATTCTGAATGAATGCAACAAAAGCAGTATTCTAACTGCAGTACGCAGTAGGTGTGAAAGCACAAATACATGTCAGGGGGTTTAACAGAACAGAATTCCCAGAAATCTTCTAGAGTAATTAGAATTTAGAAGCTGTTAAGATTCTCTGTGCCTCAGTGCTCCCATTATGGCATATTTTAGGAATTCTAGTCTAACATTTTATTTTCTGCGTGCAAGTGATTTTCAATATCTTTATCTAAAGAAGAATAATCAGTAAGGTTAAAAAAGAGGTCATTTTCAACACCTTCTAAACCATAGGTCTCTTTTCTTTTTGACCTCGCGCTGTTTAAAATGAATGATGATATCCAGAGATGTCTTAGATTTTGGCTTGGACTCTTTAGATGCCATTCACTGCTGCACCTGTCATCCATTAGTGGACCTCCTTCTGTGATCTTTCATCATTCAGAATATATGATGATTTTCTTAGCCACCTCAGCTAATTGGGAGTTACTATTCCTTTAAAATAGATGGTAGCATTAATAAATACTGGACTCCAGGCATGCTTGAAAGTTTTGTAAATACATGCAACTGGACTGGAATCATCAAAAATATAAACCCACCATCAATTTAGATAAATAACATCAGGTGTCTGTTTATTTTCAAAATAGTATTCAGCTCAGTGTATTCTTAAAACAACCCAACCCACTTTCCGTATTGCAAGGGAACACTCCTCTGGGGTTGTCCTTCCCACTCAATGTGCTTAATGTTTTTACAGTTGTTCAACAACCAATGGCAAAGGGAGTTGGTTCTGTAGTGTTCTGTATTACCTTAAAGACAGCACACTTTCTATTTTTAAAGTTATAAACTGGAAAGCTTAAGTTCCTAAAACATGAAAAGCATTTACAGTATGCATAACATTATAAATGATGGGCCAAAGATTCTCAGCTACTCTAAACTACTGCATTCCCACTGAAGCCAAAGGAGCTGTGTTGATTTATATCAGCTTGAGATCCAGCCTTCCAAATATATTTTGAATGCAAATGTTTGTTCTTTTCTCTCCCCTTTCCTTTCCCGTCACAACCCAGGTTCAGAACTTGCTGTCATGTGCACCAGGCTGTGTTATAACAGTGCGGCTTGGGACATCCTCAGTGGAAGCAAGATAAAAACACCAAACTAGTGTTGGGTGAAATTTCTGGCAGAAACTTTTTTCTGTGAAAAATGCAGTCTTGGCAACACTGGAATATTTTGCGAATTTGTGTCAGTTTTCAGAATAACCATGGTGGACAATTTGGGTTGCTATTGACGCTACAAGAGTTGATAAAGAAAAGGTTAAATGAAAGAGTGTCTGAGGTGCAGCCTGCAGAACAGTCCCACAGTAGGGGTATGGCTACACTTGCAGCTGTAGCTGCAACGCTACAGCTGCAGTGGCAGCGCTTTGAAGTGTGAATGTAGTTGCAGTGCCACGCGTACTCCACCTCCCCAAGGAGATTAGCTTACAGCGCTGGAAGCCACGCTTCCAGCGCTGAGGCACTGTTTACACTGGCGCTTTACAGCGCTGTAACTTGCTGCGCTCAGGGGTGTGTTTTTTCACACCCCTGAGCGAGAAAGTTGCAGCGCTGTAAAGCGCCAGTGTAGCTAAGGCTTAGGAAGCATTCTGAGTGGTGTGAAAAAGCACATGTGTAAGTATCTTAGAGAGGAAAGGCTTAGCTAAAAACTGACCAGGTCCAGAGGATGGCTATCACTGATGACTGTGAGATTTATCCCTTGTGACTCTGTTGATGGCTACCAGTCCTTCAATGGAAATATACTGCTGTATGCCAGCTGAGGATCTGGTTTATATAGTCCATTTAATCTCATATGTTCTCTACATGTGAGTGAAAAAGGTGTGACAATGATCAAATCCACCTCAGTAGCAAGATTGCATATTGAGATCGTAAAGAGAAGATTTAAAGATGTTGATTAGTCCCATATGTTTTAGGAGGCATATTATATCAGATGTGTCACCTTGGGGTGCTATGGGGTTGAGGAACTTCTCACAAAGTAAAGTGGGATAGCAGCAATACAGCAAATCAGGTACCCCTTCTTATCTTGCAAAGTGTTCTGTAACTATAATTTAGATAGCTGGAGAGTGATTCCTGTTTACAAGGGAGTCTAAATAAACATCTCGACATCTGAGTTTATGTAACCTGTGTTAGAGTGCTAACCAGAAGCACCCTCAAGTTATAGGGCAGTTGGTAGACTGATACTTCCCAGGCTCAAACGTCTCATTGTTATTTAGAGAGGAAGGATGGTCCAGTGGTTGGGGCACCAGCCTCAGAGTTGGGAGACCATGATTCACCTCCCGGCTCTGTCACAGACTTCCTGGGTGATGCTGGATTACTTAGCCTCTCTGTGCCTCGATTCCACAGCTGTATGATACCCTACCTCACAGGGGTGTAACCAGGATAAGTACATTAAAGATTGTGAGGTGCTCAGATACTGCGCTGGGGCAGATCCTGGGCCAGGAAGGAGTTAGAGCTCCTCCTCTGGGCACAAGCAGCTGCAAGCAAACCTGAAGAGGGACAGGCCCTTTAAAGGGAGGATCCAAGGCCCAGTCTATGTTGGCACACTGAGATGAGGAGAGTTCCCTAGCTCCACAGAACAGGGGGCTGCTTAGCAGGAAAGCTGCTGAAAATCCTCTGCTCCCTGGACCCTCTAGAGAAATAGAGGGACCAGCCTGAGTATTCCAGGTACTCTGGGGGTTAGGGGCCTGGACTCCCTTCACAGAGGTGTAACCCTTGCTTTGCAGGGAACTGTGGGGTGAGTGGGCTGTTTTAAGAGCTGCAGGCTTCATTTGGATTGCTTTGCATCCCAAAAGGGGATGACTTCCATAAGCCATCCAGCCAGAGGACCACATGCTGAATTCCAAACCAGCTCTGCAGTGACTTCAACATCCGGGGAAGGACATCTTGAATGAGAAAGGTGGCCTACCCCAAGGGCGCATGCTTGAGGTACAACCTATTACATACAGTGAAGGGGCCATGTAAGTACATAAAATATCTATTTCGATAGACAGCATCATTAGGTAAATGGCACTTGACAAATACATGGAAAGACGATATCCCTGCCCTTGAAGATACTGCAACCTAAATTACAGAGATGTAGAACAAAAACGTTGAAGAGATGTCACTGAATAAAAAACAATCATCTGAATGGAAATGGCAAGTTGATTTATCCAGCTGTATGTGTGTGTTACATATAGATGGTATGTGTCCAGGACAGTAGCAAATCAGAATTCAGGAATTTGCATACTATGTTTGTTAACGCTAAGGTACAGTGGAAGTGCAAAGAATTGAACTCTGGAGGTCCAGTTTCAAAATGTGGACACCTCAGATATTTTCCAAATCAGCATCTGTCTGCTCCTAGCAGCATCATAGCACCCAAACAAACCTCAATTCCCCCAAATAAGGCGAGGGGGAAACAACTGAATGGTTTTGAACAGGCCACGTGTGGTCAGAGCCAATCAGGCTTGGAACAGATATTTGCACAGGCTGATTCTGCAGTATTCAGCCAACTCAGGTTTTTTCATCATAGTTTTGTGAGAATGTGGCTATTAAAATCCTCTTGGAACTGAGCGGGGTGAAGGGAAATAACAAGGAGGCAATCAGAATGACATGATTTTCAGATACAATGAGCAGGGCTTTAAACAATCACTTCATGCCATGGGGAAACTGTGAAACTCTGCTCTCAAGTGATGGGAAGCATTCATTGCTAGCCTGGGCAGTTTGCAAGAAAATGCTGCTACGGCTGGTGTGTGGTCTAGCAGTGCTTTTATTGGCTTGTGTCTGGGACAGAATATATAGCAAGGTCTAGACCTTGGACCAGTGTAATTTGCAGTTCTTCAGTTTTATATTTTAATGCCATGTTTGCTCAACAAATTTAAAACAAAGCATGGCAATTCAACATGACCATCCCATTTCTTTCAGCCATTGTATTTCCAGTGGATGGAGATTGTTTCTGAACATGAGAGGATCATGAGGCAATAGGGAATAAGGAACACAGAAGAACTGGAAAACCTCTAACTATCTGGAAACGAATCAGTATTTTCTTGAGCAGCACACTTACATCAGTTACCATAGCACTTGGAATCTACACATAACATGTCGTTCCCTGTCTCTCCCCCCGTGCCCCGTCCCCAGGTAATTGCCAATAGTTTAAACCAGGTTTTTATTCAACAACTTTTAAGAGCTGCAAACAGACTTATTGGCACGTTTTCAGATCTCATATGGCAATCTAAAGCAGCTGATGCGTGTTCTCAAATGTGTGTGGAAACTGCCAGAACTTATGACTCAATTAATAAAACAAACGTGCCTGTGAACTGCAGTGTTATCCTTTTGACCTTAATACAGTCTTAAAATGTTAGTGAGTCTGTATCAAGTTTCAAAATCTATGCAGACCTAATATTTGCACACGCACCCACCCCTGCTCCTACCTTTTTCCAAGTTTTAATGTGATTGGCAGTGTAGAAAATGCCGTCAGTCAAAGGGTTAAAATTCTATGTTCTATTACTTACGTTAAATTTCGTCCAATTCATTGCTACGATGCAGGCCAGATTGTGCCTGACCCAAGGGCCGGTTTCAAAGGGAAAATCTAATGAGTCCTCTCTTCTTGTGCATCCCTAGCACCTTTGCAATCTCTATGTCCTCCCAAGAGCATGATCAGTTTTCTCCTAGTGCAGCAGACATGCCAAAGGGAGCAGAGAGTGCAGCATCCAAAGCAGCTAGCAGAGCTGGCTCTCTGGGCAGTGGAGAACATCTTTCGCACTCCTAAGGCAAGATGCAGTGTGAATGCTTCCCTGTGCTCTTGGGGGAGCTTTAACTGTGGCTCGCATCCATCCTGAATATGAGTCTGTACCTTTAAGGCATCTCATGTCTCTATGTGTTAGCCAGCTTCCTTTTCACCCCTCAGATGTCAGGATAAGAAGATCTTAGGTAGATAATCTAGATAAAATTGTTCCACAAGAAAGTATTTAAAAGGACTAATAATAAAATTTCCTGGGGCACTGAAATCACCCACGCTGAGCCTTAGTATTGCAGAACGAATTGCTTTTTGTGTTTAGGGCAATCTCTTTTCCAGGTTAAGTTCCAAGTCAGGTCCGCCTCATTCTATCTACGAATATGTCACTGAGATGGTGGGTTTGGGCAGCAAGTGCAATTGGGTAGATCTTCCCGTGTGCATGTATCTTTTGCTTGCAAGCTAAAGCTAGCGTGGAATGCAACAGCCTTCTGCGTAAGTGAAACATCTCACCATGAGCATATTCGGTGGGTGTGTCATAATCCACACTGCCTGTCTGTGGGCTCCAGCAGGAGTTAAAGATGCTGGTATTGACCAATAAAGCCTTAAATGGCTTGAGACTCACCTACCTGAGGCACCGCCTCTACTCTGTGCTGTATGGCCACGCTTGAGACTTTCTGATGTACTCAACTGAATGCTCAGGCTCTTGGTATAAAAGTGAGGAGGCTGCCCGCAGCCAGCTTTCTGGGAGGGCTCCCTTCCATAGGGATGAGCTTCCTGCCTTTGCCCAAATCCATCAAACTTCAGCTTAGGCTGCAAGGCTCATCTCCCTAGGAGGGCTGCTGGCAAAGCAGTTGTTGTTGTGGCTGATGTCTAGGGAGTGAGGAATTTGAGTTATTTTTACACTGCCTGCTTTGGGAGTATTAATACATGTTACAGGCTGATTCCTTTTGGAGTCACTGTATTTATCAGATGCTCTTAGTGCTTGGAAAAGGGGGTTCTTGATATTTTATAAATTTCATCTTATATCAAAGTTTGTAGAATTGAACTAAACTCCCGAGTTGCTTTGGACCACTTGTGTGTCCATTTTTTAAAGGGTGTAAGTGAGAGATGGGCAAAGTATTGACCCTGTGTGTGTTCAGTTGTGGCTTCATTTTTATTTGTAAGCTTGTGGAGACTGACAAACGAAAAGTGAGAAAAATCTTTATAATGTTGTTCTTCTCTGATGGGTCTGGTTAGTGTCACTCTGATCTTGAAGACCATGTATCACATGAATGTAGAAGGTCCAAGAATGGAGATCTGTGGAGGTATTTCTGGGGTCTGGACTAGAAGAGGAAAGTAAAGGTCACATTTCACCTACAATGACTCACCCATTCTCCTTGTGCCAAAGAATAGGAGCACTCAACAACAATTTCAGCAGCAATGTTGCTGTCAGCCATCAAGGGAATGAAGGAAATTTAAAGGAGAAAATTGATGTGTTTGCTCCACAGATTCTTAAGATGGAAGGTTCAGATGAACTTCTGGAAGACAACTTAATAACTGAGTAGTCAACATCAACAGAGAATATTAAAATCTGAATTGTAGAGTATCTGCTATCTCAAGGACTTTAATAAAGGGAAATGCATTGCTTCCCAGGAAAGCTGAAAAAATTGAATATAAAATTAAGTTGTAAAAATGATGCTTTCTGCATCTTCTTTTGTCCCTTTCTGCTCTTGGTCTGTGTCCTCCTTCCAAACTATTTTTTTCTCTGCCATTTTATGTAAATGTGTTAAGTGGTCCAACTTGATAGGGAAACTCAGACCCCAAGTCCCCTTACATCATCTGATAATTTAGTACAGTAACTATATGAATTTTGTCTGTCATTATCCTGGTTAAACCCACATCTTCAAATTAGATATTACCTTTGCATTATATAGTCAGATGACAAAAAAATTATAATGATTTATTTAAGGGGCAGAAGTGAGTGAGATGTGTAAGACTGAAATGGAAAAGAGATACTAGAAGAGGAAGGAGAAAAGGAGCTAGGGAATCATGACTATTTTAATGACTGTCATGACTGTTTTAATGTTTTGGTTTAAATCTCAATCTCCGCTTCACTTTAACCTGAGTCAGATCCAGGTTTACAACTCTCTTGGGCTTTGTCTAGACTAGAGAAAGTGGTTGAGCTGAGGTAAGGCTTAGCTAACATAAGCTAGCTAAGCACAACCTAAAGTCAACTCATTTTCTAGAACAGAGGTCGGCAACCTTTCGGAAGTGATGTGCCGAGTCTTCATTCATTCACTCTAATTTAAGGTTTCATGTGCCAGTAATACATTTTAATGTTTTTAGAAGAGCTCTTTCCATAAGTCTATACTATATAACTAAACTACAGTTGTATGTAAAGAAAATAAGGTTTTTAAATGTTTAAGAAGCTTCATTTAAAATTAAATTAAAATGCAGAGCCCCCC
Source organism: Chelonoidis abingdonii (assembly GCF_003597395.2). NCBI lineage: Eukaryota > Metazoa > Chordata > Testudines > Testudinidae > Chelonoidis > Chelonoidis abingdonii. The sequence goes on along the minus strand of NC_133776.1, from coordinate 100,118,230 downwards.
GGACTGGTGGCCAGGACCCAGGCAGTGTGAGTGCCACTGAAAATCAGCTTGCGTGCCGCCTTTGGCACATGTGCCATAAGTTGCCTACCCCTGTTCTAGAATGTCAGGACCAGGGCATGGATTTGGCCTAAGGGTTAGTGTCAAGCACTGGCTAAGGGCTGAATTACCAGGACTCCCACCAAGTTGGAACACCAGAAGATCGAAATTGAGAGAGAAGTCAGAGGGCTGGGTTCAAGAGTCAGGCCAAGTCAGGATACCAAGAGGTCGGCATTGGGAGATGGAACTGGAGAGATAATTTAATTAAAAGATTAAAAAAAAAAGATTTTTGATAAGAGCGAGAACAAAGTGCAGTAGAGTTTGGACCAATGATTAGGGTTTCTTGTTTCATTTTTTCTTTTGCCAATCTATAACTTTTTAAAGTTTCCTCAACTTTGGTAAAGTTATAAAACAACAAAAAGAAAACTGAAACTGTGCCACTCTGTAGCTTTCCCAAAGCTTAAGGAAGTTTTGAAAAGTTCCAGATTGGAAAAAGAAAAAAAAATGAATAAGCACAAGCAAAACAAACAAACCTAGCAAACTGCCTGAACCTCATTCTTTTGTTCCCAGGGGCAAAAAGGAATAAAGGAGAAAACCAAAAACCCACTTTCAGAAGTTTGAAAAAAATATTTGAAATTTGTTATTTAGAAATTTTCTGTTTGGACAAAACATGAAAAAAATTGCAACCCCCCAAAAGTTTTTGGTTTTGAAAAATGATCAGTTGTCACACACCCCCCCACACCCTTTGCCAGCTATGTCCTACCTACATATTTGCCTGTTTACTCCATGCAGTGTCCAGGGAAGCACTTGGGGTTAGACCTATTCTTTGAGAAGTAGGAAACTGGCAAATAAATGTGTGCAGTGAATAATAGTGCCCTCTATTTTCTGAACTTGTAACCTAACCTTTTACCATGCTAAACACTCCCCAAATAAAACACCCCCTGTCCTTTGGTCCACATTCATCCCAGCCATAACCCCTTCCTACTGCTCAGTTACTTTCATTTGATATTTTGGTTCCAGTGGAGCTGGGTTGCATTTAACTGAATTAGGCTGATCTATTTTTTCACAGTGGAGGGATACGTCGAATAGGCTGGAGCCTGATGCTGGTGAAAGTTCCAGAGAATGGAGATTTGGTGAGTAAAGTCCCAGCTAGTGGGCTGTCTTGTGGATAGAGTTTTTTGGGGGCGGGAGGGTTAGCTGCTGTTTTTGTTTTTGCCATGTTATTATTTTAAATAATGTTAAAGGTGTCTGGAGTATCAGCAGGGCTCCACCTGGTGTGTTGTTACAAAGTGAAACTGAAAATATATAGAAAGGATGTTCTTGTGGGTTAAGGCTATGGCTAGAACTCAGGAGACCTGGATTCATTTCCTGGCCACAGACTTTGTGTGACACCTTGGATAAGTCACTTACATCAGATGAGCCATACAGGGCCAGGCCAATGGTCCATCTAACCCAGTATCCTCTCTGCTGACAGTGAATAGGGCCAGATGCTTCAAAGGGAATGAACAGAACAGGGCAATCCCCTGTCATCAAGTCCCAGCTTCTGGCAGTCAGAGGTTTAGGGACACCTAAAACATGGGGTGGCATCCCTGACCATCTTGGCTAATAGCCTTTCCTCCATGAGCTTATCTAAGGCCATGGCTACACTGGCACTTTACAGCACTGCAAGTTTCGCACTCGGGGGTGTGAAAAAAACACCCCCCTGAGTGCTGCAAGATACAGCGCTGTAAAGCCTCAGTGTAAACAGTGCCCAAGCGCTGGGAGCGTGGCTCCCAGTGCTGCAAGCTACACCCGTAGAGGATGTGGAGTACGTGCACTTCAAAGCGCTGCCAAATTTCAAGTGTAGCCATACCCCAATTCTTTCTGAACCCAGTTATACTTTTGTGTCTCAGTGCCTCAGTTCCCCATTTCTTTCCATCATTGTTTGCCTTGCAGACTATTTGTACACTTGTAAGCTATTTGCTGTGGGCACTGTCTCTTATTAAATGTATATGCAGCACCTAGCACAGTGGGCCTTGGTCTTCAGGGCCTATAATAATTAAATAACATCATATAAGTATTATAACAGAATAATGAAATAAACGCTCCAAAATTGTGAGGTTATTTTAACGCAAAAGACTGAAATGTACAATTAAGGAGCCATTTTTCAGTTGCAAGAAGTCATGCTGCCAAGTTTTGCCTCATATAGTATATGCCTTGGATGTGCTGTGAACAACCTGGCTGGTTTATTTTTTACAAGACCTTGTTTTCGGTGGTCCAGAATTCCTCTTAAATTCAGGCTCACAGTTATTATCTATATGAAACAGTACTTTACAAACTAATCAACTACTTAAAGAATCACCCAAACTCTATATTAAAAAAAATCAAGCTTGATCCATAAGCTGACAAAAGTAGGGAAATTCAGACATGAGGAGGGAAATGTTCCATATGCTCTCCAATACCTAGGCACAACCGGGGGCCACTTTAATGACTATCTGAATGCTCCCCGTTGTTACTAGGTACTGGAGAACATATGGTATGTTTTCCCCTTTAACTGTGAATTTCCTTGCTTTTGTCAGTAGGTGTCTTAACTGTAATGTATTTTAATGTGGTATTTGTGTGTCTGAATATAGTCCAACATTGTTCTTAGAGAGGCAAATCAAATGGGAGGTACAGATGTTGATTATCACATATTCTTACTAAAAATATGTTGCAAAATATATGTGGTTTTTAAAAAGCTTGAAATTGTTAATAAGGGCCCTTGTGGGGGTTTAAAAATCATTTCACTGTGCTCCAAACTTAGCATGGATGATAAATGACCATTTAGTTGCCAATATAGCACAATATTTCAATTTCCTGCCTTCACAGAGGTATTCCAAAGGTTGTATGGAGTTCATACTCACAGTATGTGTTGTCTAGAACTCGATGATCTCTCGCTGGCAAACTTCAAGCAAAACCTTTTCCATTAACTAAACCCATTCCTTGAAGATGCCAGCTGCCTGGGATGCTAGACAAGTATAGCTTCAGTGGTGTTTTACAATGGAAAACCCTACATTAAGTTGTGTCCAGACTGTGTTCTTTTAGCTGATGTCAAAGTTATGCAATTGGTAGAAGACTCAGAAGTCACTGGGGTAAATTTTGCTCTGTTACATCAGTGTAAATCTAGAGGAATTCCACTGACTTCCGCAGGAGTCCTGGTTTACTCTGGTGTAACTCTGAGGAGAATTTGGCCCATGGTCAGCGCCATGGTGACAGCTCCAACAAAAGAATAGGATACTCTAAGTCGTTTTACCTAGACCAACTCAGAGTCTCAGATCGTATGCTAGAGAGGGACCTATAGGGCCGGTGCGACCATTTAGGCAGCCTAGGCAATTGCCTAGGGCACCAGAATAATTGGTGGGTGGCATTTTGCCAGAGGGGGCGGCAGGCAGCTCCGGTGGAGCTGCCGCAGTGGTGCCTGTGGATGGTCTGGTGCTCCGTGACTTCGGTGGAGGTGCCGCAGTCGTGCCTCCTCAGCATGGCTTTGGTGGACCTCCCACAGGCATGACTGCGGCAGCTCCACCGGAGCCGCGGGACCAGAGCGCCGGGCGGCGAAATTGCTGTCCGCTTAGGGCACTCAAACCCCTAGCGCCAGTCCTGGGGACCTATATCACATGTATAGCAAAGGAAGGTCTCACACTCAAAGTTCAGATGGCAGATTAGTGATCTGGTAGCTGCATTGCTGACCACAGGAATCATGTGCAGCAAAGGAAAATACTGGAAAGGGGTTGCCTCTTCACTATTCCTAGGTTTGAAATAATTGATGAGTGATCCAGAATCGAGCCAGACAATTTTTTTTTTTTTTTTGGCAAACAGTAAATTCACCAACAAATGCATTTTTGGAGGGCACTGAAACTATTTGTGAATTCGGGTCGAATTCAGAACATTGTTTTGGATGGGAAAAAAACTTTTCCCCCCTGAAATGTCAAAATGATTCATTTGACCTGAACAATTGTTTTTGCTTTTTTTTAGTTTTGTTTTGCAACCAAACTGAGAAATTTGTTATTCACTCAACTTTTATCAGAAATTCATGTAAAATACTGCTTACTCCATGAACACCAGATTCTCTAGCAGTATATCACCACCAAATTCATTGCAGTTAGTCCAGCAGAGAATTTGACTGGAAATATACAAATTTATCTCATCTGAATATTTATCAATATAGCAAATGGTTCAGGTGAAATGACAAACCATTGAGAATGCTGCTTAATATCTGTTGTTTACTCCTTGCAGCAAAACTAAATAGTGTACTCCTTTCGTGTTTGGTTACTTCTGATTTGTCCTCTAGCAATGACTGGATCCTGCCTCTATTCTTGAGTGTTGACTCAATGATTTGAAAGGTATTTTCTGTCTCTAACCAACCTGTTGACTAAAGGGCCCATTAGAACATGTTCAACCCAGGCTTTGCCATGTATTGCCTGAGAAAGTGTATGCACCTTTAGTGCTGGAGACATGTTTCCATTAGCTGGTCACTGATCACATCTTTAGATCTAAACTAGCTGGAGAGGTCTGCCAACTACTCATGTAATTACTGCCTTTCAAAGTATATATTACCCTCAGTGTTTATACCCCTAAGCATGTCATTATATTGATGTTCATGAAGAAGGATTCCAAGGTGCCTTCCACACACACACACACACACACATACACACACAGATCACTTCCTTGAAATGCAACGATTTGGCGATGAAACATAGCAACTGCTTAACAGTGCATAGGAACACAACACATCATCTTGAATAACCTCCCTCCTAGCTCCTCAGCTACAGACTGGCTCCCTTAGCTTAAATGATAGCTCCTAAGGCTTCAAGTCATCTAATTAGCAAGCCAAGAGGTGAGGCTGTTTGCAGCTTGACGCCTCTCCCTCCTTCTTCTTTCCTTTAGGTATTGTTCCCATCTTACTACTTCTTCTCCAAAGGGTTTTCTTTTGTCTCACCAAGATGCTGCATGTTCTGTAGCATCACTGGAGCGCTGATGCTACCCCAGCACGCTCTGTGTTGGTTGTTGCAGCCGTTTAAGTGATGAAGCCTGTAGAATTGTCATTTTCACAACTCACCTGCACCCCGGGATCCTCTCTGCCAGCTGCCCCAATCCTTTCCCTTGATCTCTTTCCTGGGACTAGGGGGGGGTGTGGCACGTGCCTTTTTAAGAGCAGAAATTGGCCATATGGCAACAGCTGGACAGACTTTGAACCAGCCCTTTAACTTGTGCGAAAATCAACATGGGGTGGGGGGGAAGGGGAAAGAAATATCCCCTTTCGCTCACACAAGAATAAATTGTCTTTTCTCATCTCAAGTTTGCATGTGGCACTATAATGAGCTATGGCCAGCTCTAATTCTGCATCACTGGAGGCAGGACAAACGAAAAGAGATGGCAGATCTGAGGTAGGCTGGTTCTCCCTAGAGCAGAATTTTTTATTGTCGCCATTCAATCCTATTTTCAAAACACTGCTGCTGATTGGTTACAAAAGGGAATGTGCTGACATGAGGAAGAAAATCTGCAGAGGAAGAAATGTTCCCCTGTTGTTTCACATTAGTGTGACAGCTGCTCTAAATAGTGTGCTGTGTCTTTAAGGAGCTAGGTAGCCTTTAATCCAGTAAATACCATGCTCTTCCTTATTGCATAATGCAACAAATAATCACTTAAAAGCCCACACCAATTACTAACTCATGGCTGGATTACTTTTCTTTTCTTTTCTTTTTTCTTTTTTCCAGTCAGGATGCAGCTGGGGACGTTGTGCTTCTCTGTGTTATTAATTTAGTTGGACAAAGATGTTGTTATGATCATGAAATGGTCCAGCCTGAAACAGTTTTAAACAAAGTTTGGGGTTTGGTATCCAGAGACCTCCGCCTGCTTAGTACCATGGCAAACACATCAGGAAATCCATGCCCAAAGGTAGAGAGTTATCGATTGAAACACACAAAAGGGGGGAAAAGTCAAAGCAAGGTAAAAAGCATTGAAACTGAAGTTGCCTGGTTATGCAAAGCAAACTTAATCAAAACCTAGAGATAATGAATATTGGTTAAAGTCCCTTATCCAGTCAGTCATTCTTGGTGGGGAAAGCAAGGGCTAGTTCTGTTCAAATCCGAGTCAGGAATGAGAGTCACTTTCCTGTTTTAGAAAAAACAAACACAGAAGGAAAAGAAGAGACAGAATAGTAAAGACGGGGGAATACAGCTTTTATTGATGTCCTCGGGCTGGTTGGTCATGGATGGATGCTTCGGAGCCAGCAGGTCGGCCACAACAGCTGTTGCTCTGGCCCACAGCTTGCCTCCCTGGCCACAGTGATGTGACATCTGGTTGGTCTGGTCAGGTTCCTCTCCTTCACTGGGTCTTCTCAGTCTGAACAAAGCTGGCTGGGCTGTTTCATCTCACCATGCAGGCACTGTGCAGCATGGTTGATTTCAGAAGCAGTTGAAAAGCCAAGAGAGAGAGGACAGGAGGAAGATGGCAAGGAGCAGAGTGGGACAGAACAGGATCTCACATGTATCAGATACGGGTCCTTGCTGGTGCAGGGATGATGGTCAAGCATCCCCAATGGAGTATCAAAGCATGGTGTCATGGCACAATCCTTCCACTACAGCTGTGGTGATGGTTTGTTTTTCTCCCCAAAAGTTCCCCCCAAAGGCAATGAGTGGAATAATCCATCCTCTTAGGTGCTTACAAGCATACGTTCCACTGCCTTTCAGTAAGACTTGGGCTCTCAAGTGCTTACATCACTTTTGAGAATGACAACTTAGACTTCTAAGTCTGTTAGGACTTGGCATGCTGAGCCAATCAATGCCTCAATACCTTTAAAAACCTGGGCCTAAGTGGCCTGTCCAAGGAGAGGCTGGCAAAGCTGGGACTTGAACCAAGATCGCCGGAATCAGGTGCCTTGTGACCATCCTTTCATAGAGTAGTTTGTTCAGTTTTGTGGGTTGGAGTTGCAGATTGCAGTTGCATCTGATTCCACGCCTCTGTAGATGGGCTACCTGCCCCATGGAATGCTTTGTCCTTACTCTGCAGAGCTAACTCTTGACCTCAGAAATCCTGTCTCTGGTGGCAGCTGTGATTTACGGTGGGGCCAGCTCCAGCTTTTTTGCTGCCCCAAATGATGAGGGGAAAAAAAAGAAGAAAATGATTGAGCTACCGCTGAAGTGCCACCAAGGAAGACAGGGAGTGAAGGACCCGCCACTGAATTGCCGCACAACACTGAAGCTGGCCGACTGAGCTGCTGCCGAAGTGCTACCGCTGCTGACCAGGACGTGCTGCTCCAACAATGGACGGACATGCCGCCCCTTTCGATTGGCTGCCCCAGGCACCTGCTTCCTTTGTTGGTGCCTGGAGCCGGCCCTGCTTTATGGTGACTCACCTTCCCATTGTCCTGATCACTTGAGTTACTCTAATCTGTAAAACGACTGAGCTACATGCAGGACTCAGGACTGCCCGGTGTCCTAATGCCAAACATTCATACCACTCCGCCACTCTGAGATTAAACCATCTTGCTTGTCAGGTTGGAGCCTAGTCCTCTGCCTTAAATCTGAATGTTCTGGTTTTTTCTTTCAACTTTTCTCATTTTTGCATTTAGAGTGGGAATGAGCAGGTTGATCGAGCTGGATTTTCCAGCACACCAAGTGGAATTAGTGTCAATTATGCATTTATGCAGCACAAAGTGACTTAAACCAGCCGGAGTGTCCCCTTGTGTCGTGGGACTCTCCATCAGCGTAGCCACTTTCTCCCTTGTTAGCTGCCCTACCACCCTCAGCATAACGGGGAAGCTGGGGCATGGTGAAGCCAAGCTCAACAATACCTCATCCTCTGCTGATATAAAGCTCTGTTATGGAGCTTATGCCAGTGGTGGCAGTAGGCCCTACTGCTGCTTTAATCTCTACTGGGGCCAGGTGGCCACAGGCCAGTGATGCAGATTGACTGCAATGTAGAATCTGGGCCCATTCTTTATATGTGGCTGAAATTTGTGCTTTGAGGCATGCCGCATCACTTTTGTGAGGGACTTGCATGGTTTTTTGAATGTCCATATAAATCATATTAACTGGTTCTCCTTTATCCATTGTTTTGTTGACACACATGAAAAATTCTAGTAGATTGGATAGACACAGTTGTCCTTTGCAGAAGCTGCTCTGGTTAGTCCTTGTCCTATCAAGTTAATCTAGGTTTTTCATAATTCACTCCTTATTGTTTTAACAGAAATTGCCTGTTACTGAAGACTAGACTAGACTGAACTGCAACTGATGAATTCCTTGTCTGGAATTCCTAACATCACTGCTAGTACTTTTTTTTTTTTTTTTAACATACAGTTTCAGCTTTTGCTACAGAACATTCTTCAGAACTTCTGGATTAGACGTGCTGGTTCTGGTGACCTCTTGCTCTTTAATGTATTGGTTTCAGTCCCTTTTGATTTGATACCTCTGCTTTGCACAGTACCCCCTAAAAGAGGTACGTCTGGGCTAGGTAGCTCCTCAACATCTTCTGTGATGAAGCCTGATTAAAAGAAATAATTTCTCTTCTCTGCAATGACCTTCTTCTCTTTAATTGCTTCTTAGATTCCTCCAGCAGCCCTGCTGAATCTCTCTGGTGCTTCCTGCTTTTATCTGTTTTTATATTTTCAGCTATTTGCTCCTCAGATTCCCTCTTAGCCCTGCTAGCTTCTCTCTCATGGATACCACAGCTATCAAAATGCTTAGGACTACTTCTTCAGCAAGCTCCTGTGCATTGCTTAGGATCTGCAGAGAGCTGTGCTCCTTTCTGTTGCCTTCACTTAAGATGGATTTTTCATTTTGAAAGCTACTTGTTTGGCTTAAATTACTTCTTGAAACTTGCCGTTTCCCCATGCTAATTTTGTTTTGCTTTCCTACTCGCTTGTGCTGTGTAGGACGAGGCATTCCTTCTGGGACTCTGTAATGGTTGCTTAAGTGGCCTCCACGCTGAGTCGAAGGATTTTAATTTCCTGACTTCTGACTTCACAGCATTTTAGGAGTCCTCTTCCCTCCCTGACTCCTTTGCTAAAGTTTCATGTCACATTGCTAGTTTTTGGTGCAATCCCTCCCATAAGGATGTTAAATTTAATTATACTGTCACCCTTTTAATTAGTGGCTCAGCTACAGTTAATTCTTCAGTCAGTTCCTGGGTGTCTCTGCGACTAAGGCTTTGTCATCACTGCTAAAAAGGTATTTCAGAGACAACTAATGCTTGGGAGGAGCTCTCCATAAACATCGGCAAAGCCACTTCATTGTTCTCCTTTCAATCCCTCCTCAAAACTCTCCTTTGACATGAAGCCTACAAAAACTTGACAATAGTTAGGCCACTGGTATACAGAGACCAGTGTCTATCATGTGACCAATATTGTCTCCTTGTTTCCATGTACTCTCCCATTTATCTATATCCATCTGTCATCTCTTGTCTTATACTGAAATTGTAAGCTCTTAGGAGCAGGGACTGTCTTTGTTTGTACAGCACCTAGCACAAAGGGGTCCCAGTCCATGACTAGGTCTTGTAGGTGCTACAGAAATACAAATAAATAATAAGAAGGCACAATAGTTATCGTACTGCAAAATCCTACTGGCACCAATAAAGATAGCTAGGCAAGGTGAACACTATACTTCAGGGCCCCTGGTTGACTGTGTCTAGTTTACCTCTCGGGAACACTACATTACCTTGTCTCTACTTGGGTTGTACAATGGAATAGCTAGTGCACATTAGTTATCTTATGGTAAGAGACACCTTTTTTTTTAGCAGTGAAGATAAAGTTTCCATGGAGAAGAGCCTTTCCTCTTATGTTCTTAGGATTTAGCTGTTTTTAAAAACAATAGCTTAAGGTGCTGCGAGATTCCTTCTCTAAACCTTGTCCTTATGTGATATTTAACCAGTTTAATTTAGTTATCTCCTTGATCTTCCTCATCCTTATGTGTTAAGTATCATTGCCCTGTTCTGGAGACTGGTACTATCATCCTGCTAGTATATTGGAATTCTTCCGATTTGGGATTTGTGTCGATAGAGATTATTCTCCATGGATCCATCAGATGCTATATCTCCTTGTGTTATATGGAATCTTTTACGTTTAGTGCTACTCCCACATCCCTGTGTCCTGGTCTGTCCTCCTTGTATAGTTCATAGCACTGTTGTTCTTTCTAACACGATCAGGCAGCTGAAAGTATCTTGCTCATGTGTCTTCTGTAACCTCTGGAACCCAGAGTGAAACTTAGAATGTGAAGTTTAAACCACAAATTTCTTTGTTAGATGTACAGAAACGGAGTCCTATAGAGTCTGAGCAGGCAGAGCTTGGGCTGGTCTACACTGGGGCGGGGATCAATCTAAAATACGCAACTTCAGCTATGTGAATAGCGTAGCTGAAGTCGAAGTATCTCAGATCGATTTACCTTGGGTCCTCACAGCACAGGATCGATGTCCGCGGCTCCCCTGTCGACTCCGCTACTGCCGTTTGCGCTGGTGGGGTTCCAGAGTCGACGGGGAGTGCGTTTGGGGATCGATATATCGCGTCTAGATGAGACGCGATATATGGATCCCCGAGAAATCAATTGCTACCTGCCGATAAGGCGGGTAGTCTGGACGTACCCCTTGAGTGTGCCTGCATCATGTGAGAGACCCCTTACATCGGATGCCCTCTGTTGACTACATGAGGCTGAGAGTTGGTCATGGAGGTCATGGATTCCATGATTTTATTTGACCTCTGCAACTTCAGCCTTGGGCTGCAGGGCTTGGACTGTCAGCCACGGGAGCAGGGCTCAGGCTTTCGTGATTTATTGTTTGTTGCCTGTGTCCTATTCGTGACAATCTCAGCCTTACACGTGACTAATTTTTAAAGGAACAGTGCCAAAATATACTATAACTATGACACTATCCCTTTCATTTTTGTCATTCTGCCATATTTATGTAATGATTCTTAGGTTACGGTCCTCTTCCATTGCCAGGCATCCTATTTTTGTTTTTAAGCTTCTCCCCTAGCATTTTGGGATTCCAGTTCTAATTGGGCTCTCTAGGCCATTTTGAAATTCAAATAAATAATAATATAATATGGAGATGTTTATATTGTCTGTAGGACCATTTGTCTGCTTTTATTTAACTTTGATTGTGACGCCTTGTTATATTTCTGGAATATCCCCCTGCGATCTCAACCTGCCCCATTCTAGCTTGGCTACAATTTCTGTCTTTGCTATGACCAGATACCCTATTATATTTGTATAACTGGCATTACCAGTAGATGTCTTTGTCTGCCTTGAATGTTCTGTTTTTCCCTGGACTCCAGTTTAAATAACACCTTCCCCCAAAAGATCCCCGGTGCCTAATCAATGGAAACTCTGCCTCCCTCTAGCATCTACTCATCCAGACACTGAAACTCTGGCGTTCCTCCTGTTTAGCTGGCCCTGTGTATGGAACTGGAAGGATTTCAGGGCAAGCTACTGTAGACCTCTTCTCCAGTAATTTAAAGTTAATTTCCAGGGCATCTCCCTTATACCTCCCTGTGCCACTTGTACCAATATGAGGCTAGCCTAGATGTCCTGTGACAACTGCCATCTTAACACCAGTAGGCAAACCATCTTAATGGGTCTCATGGTCACCACCAGCTAATGATAGAATCTCTTATCAGCACAACCTGCCTCTGTCTCTTCGCTTCAAGGGACCTTCTCAGTACCTAAGGGATCTTCCTCATTCTTGACCTCTACAGGAAGACGGGTGCCGTCTAAGGGTATTTTCCCCTCCATCCCACCCACACAAAAGGTTAGTACAGAGATAACATGTATCATATACTTTGTGAGGATAAACTCCTCCACTTGTTGTTGTACAACGTTTATTTATTTCCATTTTTTACTAAACTATAATACAATGACCAGCCATCCAATGCTCAGGGAGCCCTCCAGAGTTGTTTAAAATGCACTAATACCTAAATATGTCCATTCAATAACCCCAGATTGGATCAAGTAACCCAGTGATAACATGCGTAGACCATAAATGAATGGATTCTCTCACCCAATCCCCAGCCCTACCCAATACCCACCTCTGCACCGGCCAAGAAGAAAAGGCAGGCCCCAGAGGCAGACAAACTGGGGCTGTTATCTGGAGAGGATGCAAGTTCCAAAGGTCCAAAGTGATTACTTAGTATCCTAATGTGTTTTGTGCATTACTGCCATCAATCTGGTAACGAATGAATCATTGTTTTACTGTCCAATCTGATAGCATGTTTTAGCTAAGACACCTTCAACACTGTTGTGATACCTTGGTTTGTTGAACTTTTCTTCCTTTGTTTTCTTTTCTCAGGACAATCAGTTCAGTGTTGCCACAAGACTCCTCATTGCTTCCACCATACACATGTAAATAGACGTGTGGTTTGGAGTACACAGTATTTTTTACCAGAAAACTACAATAAGATAAATTTAGAATAAGGTTTGAGCACATAATTATAAAGTGACATGAAACACAGAATTAAAAATACCCAGCTAAAACCTACAGCACTAAATACTGCACAACACTCTGGTTAACGTTACAGAACACTGTCAATCAGACTGTCCTTTGATCCATTCTTTTTAATTTCACCCCTCAGAACATTTTTGTGCTATACAAGGCTCTATGCTTTACATATAAATAAAGCTACCTGCATACTGTGTGTGTGTGTGTGTCTGTGTGAGAGAGAGAGAGAGAGACCTCTGATGCCCATTTGGTTCGCTATGTGAAACAAACTGTTGGTCTCAGTCCATATCCTAGTGGGCAGGTGTTCATAGTGCACAGCTAACATGACAATCAGCACTAATGGACTAATGCTGTGCCAGTCACAGCCCAGAGGCCAAGGACTGAGTGGGCAGAGGCCAGTGGCTGCTGACTCCCTCACCGAGGGCCTGATCTGAAGACCACTGAACTCAGTGAAAAGATCATTGACATCGATGGGCTTTGCATCGGGCCTGGAGTTCCTTTTCATTCCCCCTACAACAGATCTGACCATCTCCCTAACCCTGCTCCCATCCAAAGCACTTATCTACCTCCTCTCCCCATCCGTCTCCGTACTGTTGCCAGCCCATCTGTTAGCTCCGTCCTACCACTGGGCTCCACTATCACAGCCAGTCAACTTCCCTTGCCATGCTGATTCCCAGCCAAATGGTCGGAGTGGGAAGTGGAAGTGGAGTTCAGTGTGGGTTTCTTGTTGCAGGGAGATAGAGCAGGTCAGGATTCGCTCTAGCCAACAATAGGTCCACCCTGCCTCCCCATTACTCCTGCGATTGCAAACCCTAAATGTCTTTCCCATCCCCAACCAAGACAGCTCAGTGCCTGCCCAGCTGCCCTAGGGGGAGAACCTTGGTGGTTTTTCCAGTGCATCTGCGGGCCAGAAGTAGACAAGACATTCCTTGGCCACAACAGAGCCCTGGTCTACACTACAAATTTAGGTTGAATTTAGCAGCGTTACATTGATTTAACCCTGCACCCGTCCGCATGACGAAGCCTTTTTTGTCAACTTAAAGGGCTCTTAAAATTGATTTCTGCACTCCTCCCCCAACGAAGGGATTAGCTCTGAAATCGACATTGCCAGGTCGAATTTGGGGTAGTGTGGATGCAACTTGACGGTATTGGCCAACAGGAGCTATCCCAGAGTGCTCCATTGTGACCTCTCTGGACAGCACTTTGAACTCAGATGCACTAGCCAGGTACACAGGAAAAGCCCCGGGAACTTTTTAATTTCATTTTCTGTTTGGCCAGCATAGTGAACTTAGCAGCACAGGTGACCATGCAGTCCCCCCAGAATGTTTCTACGTTCCTCCCTTCATCTCCGTCCCTGAGGTTATCGCAGATTAGAAGATGAAAAAACGCACCCGTGATAACATGTTTTCCAAGCTCATGCAGTCCTCCCGCACTGATAGGGCACAGAGTAATGCATGGAGGCATTCAGTGGCAGAGGCCAGGAAAGAATTGCTGTGTTTGCTTAATGGCAAAAGTATCATGCCTCGCTAAGGATCCTGCCCGAGCCAAGTTGCTGTGTCAGCCTTGGGCTGGGGCATGACCGCTTTGTGAGCAGGAAGGCCATAGATATAGACATTGCATTAGGTAACTTCTGTAGCTAAAGAAAACATTACTGCACATTCAGCAAAGTCTGTGGCAAAAAAAGAGAAGCCCTGTAGTGTAGTGGTTATCACATTCACCTAACATGCAAAACGTCCCTGGTTTGAAACCAGGCAGAAACAGGTCACTGTTCCTTTTTCTGACTCCCCGCCTGCATTTTTAGTCTTAGAACAGACCATGCTGTGAAATTTTACTTTGAATTATGTCAGTTATGAGTTAAATAATATGGAAGCTCTCTCTAACTTATAGTCCTGGGTTCCTTATCCTTTCAGCTGCTGTGATAAATTAACATTTTTGTTAGGGGAGGGCAAAAATTTTTCATGAAGCCTTTTATAGGGACTAATGCTATCTAGGACTCTTAACGTGGCCCATAAAGTGAAATCCTTCATTCTGGATTTGTCATTCCACAAGTTGAACTGCTCCTTACTGCTGTCCAGGCTTCATGAGTCATGGGAGCAAGGGGCAGGCTGGGGTAGGTGCGACCGTGCGGTGCTGCCAGGTGGGAGAGTAGCCTGAGGCAGAAGCCTCCAGCTCTCATGATAGGCAGGACTGAATCTCCATGAGACGAAACTTAAAGAAGAGAATGATCTGGAGTCACTCCCATTCAGTGCTCTAAGAGGAGGCTAGCCATGTCTGTCCAGGCACCCCAATAGATCTCACTCTAGTAATTCTGCAAACGCCCTACTCTGGTAATTCTGTCCTTTGTTAAAGGCACTGAAGGTGAGATGAGAGTAGAGTCATCAATGTATTTCAAAAATAAGGGCCTGTTTTCTTAGCACCCAGGCCCCACTCCTCCTCCCAATATGATTATTTATTTTCATGATCATTATTAATAGTAATTAGCAGCACTCACCTACATTTGCCAGGCATATTTCTTGCTGTTTTCTGCAGCACTCAGCAACTCCTGATCTTGTACAGAGATGAAGAAATAAGTTCCTTGTAGTAAGGGACTGCTGTTGGTAACCCAAGGTGAAGGGAAGAATTGGCTGCACAGGGAAGTGAAAGCCCACAGGCTCTGTTCCATTCCTTCTGTTCCCAGTTCTGCTACTGATCAGCTGTGTGACCTTGTGAAATAATTTAGTCCCTCTCTGCCTCTATTTCCCCTCCCACCTATTGTCTGTCTTTTCTGGTGACACTGCAAGTTCTTCCGGTCAGAGGCTGTCTCTTATTCTGTGTGTGTATGATATCTAGCACATCAGGACCCCAGTTTTAGTTGGGACCTTTAAGCACAACAGTAAAAATAATTGTAATAAATTCTCCTAAGTAGCATGCTTTTGTTACTGATTTATTTTTGGCTTATCATAAAGGTTATTAACAGTGGGCTGCTCTCTCTCGTTGAAATTTCAAGTGCAAGTTTATTGCGACTATAACACTCTATTGCAACTATGGCTCTAGATCCCTTATACTGGCTTATCCTAATAACTGACTCAGCTTCCTGGAACATTATTTGGTTCTGTTCTTAACATAAATAGGACAGAAGCAGAAATATATGTGTGAGAGAAGTACCTAAATACCCTAGAACAGATGCATGACTGTACCTTAGGGTGACTGAATTACAGACATTGAATTCATTTAATCTGCTGTTTTAGTGAACATGCCTATGAAAGGCCATCTACTCAATTGTAATCAAGGAAACTTCCTTGTTTAAAGCCAGCCTTGTAAAACTCATTTAGTTCGTTCTTATGAATGGCTCAGTTAATTTAATGGAAGTTTACGTATCCAGTTTGAAAGCTAAATAAAGTCCCCTTGACCAACACACGTAGGGACTGAAAGCAAGTAACAAAAACTCACACCATAGCTGCTGACTCAAATAACCTACCACTGATGCTTTAGAGGCAATCAAACTTTGCTGAATTGTTTCAGTGTGACTGTGTTTTTCTGCAAGTGATAGTGCTAATGAAATAACTTTCTAATGCCTGTAAAATACATGATTTCAGTTTGCCTCCTGGGATGTGAAATTTGGTCAGAAGAGATGGATTTTAATTTCATCCTGGTTTCATTGTTTGGGGGTTTTTTGGTTTTTTTCCAAACAGTTGTTGGGTGTGTTTTCTTATTTTAGCTAGGTCAGACATTCCTCTTACAGCCAGTTGATCCTTTTACCTCCTTAATCCCATGTCCCAGAATATGAAGCTTCATCCATGTCCAATCACTCATGTCAAGCTAGGCCTACAGCAGTGTTGCAAAAATGTTGGCTTTTGAGAGGAAAAGCACAAAAGTTGAGTGATGAGTCGTAAGAACAGAAATCCTTTTTATTATGTACAGTTTTTGAAAAAGTCCCTTTTCTGACCTCTTCCATGAGTAGGAAAAGTATTTTCATATTTTTTGTGTGAAGGAAGAGCATTAAAAAATTGCAGACAAATGTGACTTAAAATCAGAATCTGAACCCATTTTCATGCCACTGGTGGCAGCTTAGAATTCGAGGGAGCAGCAAGTACTTTCAAAATAGTTCAACACACGAGCCATTACCTGCTTTTTGAAGAAAGAAAATGCATTTAGTAGAGGCAAATCTTTATTTAATTAACCACAGAGTAAAGGTTTCTTGTATTCCTTTGCAGTTACCCAGCCATAAGAAACTATGGAGTACCTGAAGGTAGCTCCTACTGGGACTAATTCAGTCCAGACAGCTCCAAGTATGTTCATTAAACTCTGGCTGTGTTTCACACAGGTGGGGAAGGTTAGGTGGCAACAGACAGAGAATGGTACTGATTGTGTTAAGCATAAAACACCATCTGTTTTGCAAGCAGGAAAAGGAACAAAATCTGCATGTCTTGAATGATAGTGTCCTGCTGCTAAAAGTCAGCTTTTTTTTTGTTTTTGAACTACATTTTCAAGCTTCAGAATAGAGCAGCTAAGATGTATGTTAAAAAAGAATACCATAAGAACATAAATCAGGAGGCTGGTGAAAAGATGCTAAATTCTAAAGCATCAAAGTGGCTTTTGGGTTAGCAGCACTTAAGGAATGGAGAGAATTTTAAACAAGTATTGTGTTTGGCATGATACAGAGAGAAAATAAAGTAGCGCTTAATTCCTAGAGCGTTTAAGTGTAGGAATGGCTTTAACTGCTCCTACAGTGCAAAATGTCTTTTCTTGACTGCTGTCTTCTGTTCACTTTTGGACAGAATACTCTGGCTGACTAGAGCAAAACTTGCATTTAACAATGACACAATAAGCAGTATAATAATGTAATTATTACTTTTACATCATTATTTAATTCCAGAAATATAATTTATAACGTATCGACATTAGAATAGCATTAAATATTATTTTTCATCTTAGTGGCAATAATAGAGGCCTAGATTCATCAAAGCACTTTCAGACATGCTTTACTTTATCAGCATATGATTATGTCTCACTGAAGTCAGTGGAGATTCCATCTCACTTGTAATAAGCTTTAAGCATGTGCATTGCTAACTTGGGGCCTTAATTCTCCCTCAAAACTTGAGGGTAAGGATAAGCCCAGGCTAAAATACAATACCTTGCCATCTCTGGTCATACTTCCATTGGGACATGAAAATCTGCAACTGCTACAGGGTTACCAAAGCACATGGCTGAATCCAAAACTTAGTACTACGTGCTGGGGTCTCTTATATCACTGGACTTGCATTGGAAGCCATTGAAAAGTCAATATTTGACAGCACAGAGGTCTGTGACTGGTCCCACTGATGTCCACAGCAAAACTCCAGTGCAAGGAGGGTCGGGCCAATGCTGCCTTTACTTCAGAGAAATGATGCCCTTTCCTTGGAAATTCAAAGACTGGGAGTTTACTAGGCTGTCTCTCAATGGCATGTAAGGGTTGAGCCTGCCCTTGGACATATGGTGGAAAATCCATCGCAGCACATGGAAGTAGGTTTATGGCATGTGCAGAGTTAAAGGGAGACTCACGGGTTCCAATTCTGGCAGGGTCATTCCCGCCCTTCCTCCTTGGGAGCTAGATCATCAGAGTTCCAGGCCCTTTATTGTGTGTTTCCTTGGGGAACACACAGCTTTCAAAGTCAAGGTCTTCTCTGCTGTGTGTGGACCCTAAAGGGAAAATCCTGGCTCCAATGAACACAATGGCAAAACGCCCATAGATTTCTATAGTGTCAAAAATTCACCCTAAGCAGCTAAGAGAATGGCAAACTCCAGTGGATGCAGGTGACGGTGTCTATGTGGGAAGGTTGGCTTAGCAATCTGTGATCCTCTTCTCTCCCTGACCTCAGTGAAGGGCTCTGTGAGTTGCAGAGGGAAAGATCCAGGAGGGAGGATGAGGGCTGCAGTCCAGTGCATCTTTTCTTTGATCCCATATGGGATTCACATGAGTTATGTGTCACTACTGAACTCTGCTCATTGCCCTTGCACCAGGAAATTTTCCCTGAGGGAGGGGTGGCAGATGTGGGGAGGAGACTGAGTGGCCAATTGGGGCCCCATGAGGTGCTGTGCGCAAGGATACAGTGGGTAAAGCAACACACTCTCTATGCTGACAGCCAAGCACCCAGCTCTGCAGAGGAAGAGGCAAACCTTTCTGCCCCTCAAAGTGAAGAATGCAAAGCATACTCCACATGGGGAAACTGATGGAGTTTCTCAGCCTCTGAGCAGGAAAAGCCGTGGGACACAGCTTGTGGCTTAGGGCACATTGGAATCTTGTGAAATGAAAGGCGCTTGGGAAGTGGCAGGTACCATGGCCACTCTGGGAGTGGTGGGGTACTCAGCCCTTCTGAGAATCAGATCTCTGATTGAGCTGCCTAGGTATGAACTCCGGAGCAGGCCTCTGTTTTTTGAAAGCGTGGCCTGCTCCATTTAGGCCCTAAAATCTGTATTGGTAAGGTTAAGAGTACAGGCCATCACAGAATTGCAGAGTTGCCATAATTGTATTGTGAGTTTTGTGATATTTGGTATCTTTGTTAAAGCCCCAGCTCCTGGAGCTATGTGGCTCTGTGAGAAAGAAGCAAGTTCCTTGCCCTCATAATGATGGAGAAAAGCTTGAATATATGACCCGAGTATAATTCTCTTAAAATGAGAATACTGGTAGCAGGGCTGTTGGTCAGCGCATGCACTTCAGGGAAATTTGTCTCTTGGGTGCATGTGTAAGAATGGTTGGGGGCAAAGTGGTGGAAAGCCCAAGGAAATACATTCCCCTGCTGTGAGATTTGGTGTGGGAGGGTTGTACTAGAGAAATTCACCATTTCAAATCTGTATCTTGAATGGGATGTGAAACCAAGGTCCAAGCCACTTAACAGTCTCTACCAATATCTTTATAAGAGTACAAGTATTAACTCCAGCACCAAACTGAATTCCCTCTGTGGTGTCATTTGGACATAGTAGTCCTCACTTCCTGTCCTAAAGTATTGAGAGGGGTTTCTCTAAGTATTAATCATCTTTCATATTCCAGCCCAGATGTAATAGGTGGAGTGAATTAAAGCACCTTTTGTTTTCTTTGCAGAGTTTGTATAAGGCTTAGTTAATCTTTGTAAACTGCTTAGAGATCCTCATGTAAAAAGCACTATAGAAGTGACAAAAATCCTTTCTATGTAATGCAACTCAGCCCTTTTTGTAGCAGATGGTGCCAACCGCCAAGGCTTGTTTGACGGCATTGAGAGAAGTTGCATTCAGTGTGGACAAGCTGAAATAGTTGGACAAGACTAGATGATGCCACTAGCACCTGGAGTCTGATCAGTTTTGCAGTAGCTTTTAGCAGCAACTATAACATGAAGAAATCTTGTTTCGTTTCCCAAGAAGGCACTCTTGGTGACATAAATTCAAGCTTTTTTTTACATAAAGTATAAAATGTTAATATCATTTTTGACCACACAGATCTTTTAGCGAGTAATAATATTAATTAAAAACACTTAATGGATGTTCTTGAGTCGAAAGGTCTAAATCCAGCAGAGGAACATGTGTGTACCTAATGACATAAATTTTTAAAGCCCCCACTGTGCCAAGCCATAGCAAGGGCATTTTTTGCCCACATACTTCTGGGATCATTAATGAGTAATTAGTGTGTATCATAATGTAAAGCAAATGTCACCCTAGCTACCTGGGGCTGCTGTCATGGGAAAGGGAAACTTTCCAGTTGGTCACCCTCTGTATAATGAAAACTGCATCATAGTCTGCCATCTTGTGGGCAAAGGTGCAAATTTCACCCCCGAAATGAAACGAACCTTACTTAGCAATATCCTCAGGGTGTTGACAAGGCACTTTACAGAACATATTTTGTCAGTGCTGGAGAATGGCTAACCATTCCCACCATAGAGAGGCAATTGATTTCAAAATACAACAATGCAACAACAAATGTTTTGTGCTGTGTTTATGAGGGAAATGACTGAAATTAAAATAACAGCACCTACTAAATAGCTGGAGATTGAGCAATGCACAATAAAGTTGTTTAAATAATTATAATAATAAAGAACATATATGGGATTAGATGGCTATAAACTAAATTACCTGAACAAAAATAACGTTATTATTACCCTGCTTATAACTCTCCTGGTTGTTCCAAGGTGATACAGTGCAAGTTGTTTGTGAGATCATCTGGTTGGAGACCTCTTGTCCTTTAAGCTTGTTCCAGTGGGGTGAGTTCTAAGGTGGAAACTTGTGCTTCTGCAGACTTAGGTTTTGCATTCTTTTCAGCAAAATCTGCAAGTTCAGGTTTGAACAGCATAGTTTTAGAAGCATCCATTATGTTTTTGCCCATGTACTGTAGCTCCCTTGGGAACTGTGCTCTTCCTCAATGAGGGAAATATTTAGGTCCTGATTCTTCAAAGAGATACACAAAAGATGGCTCACTGATTTAAATGGGGCTTCCTGCAGGCACCAAAGTTTGACTGTGTATCTCATTTCAGATCCTGACTGAAGACATTTATTTTAATACTCTTTCCTTAATGAAATGTCCCTGGAGCCCCATGCTTCAGACGGGGTGATAGCACTTAGCCTAAAAGATAAGACCCCAGTTCTGCAAACACTTACACACATGCTTAATGTTGTACATGTGAATAATCCCATTCAACTCAAGATTGCACAGTATGTTTGGTGATATTTCGCATGCCATAGCCATGTGATAAAAATGTATCAATGTACTTCCCTACAGCATGTCTGTTCAGATAACTTCAGTCCAGACAGTGATTGTGAAATTAATGACGTTTTGGTTCAACTTCATTTTTAAAAGGGAAAGAATCGTCTGATTTTCGTGTCTGTTTTGTGAATAAAAAGTATGCATAATTTCCTCTATAGATTGTATCCATATCTTGTAACTCCATATTTTAGTTCCTTTTTAAGCACAGTAGGATCTTTACATGACAATTTAAAGCCTTTTTTAAATCATTTATGTCAACGTTTGATATATCTTTTTAAAATCTGTAACTTTAATGTGAATATGAACTTCTAAAAGTAGCTACATTTCAAATATATAACTTTAAATTTATTTAAAAATTTGAATTATACAGTAGAAACATAAAACAAAGAGCTAGAATCTCTTTTCTGTTACAGTGGCACAGCATAAATCCAGAGCGATTAAATTTGAGAAGTTATTCCTGATTTACACCAGTGTAAACACTGAGATACAAATCTGGCCTAAAGCAGCAAGAAAAGGTAAAAATCAATATATCATTTTTTACACTTCTGTAAACTTTCATTAATTTTGAAAGTTTGAAAGCTGCAGTGTGGGTTTACAATAGTGATACTTAAAGGCCTTGCAATGTGGTGGTGTTTAGAGGAGAAGACAATAATGTTAACTTCCACTGCTGAAATATACAACTTGTAGTACAAACATCATTGTACGTTTGCTCTTCTCTTTGCTGTTACCTCTTTCCCTTTCCATACACCCTACCACTTTATATTAAACAGCATGTGTAATTTAATTGCTATATTTATTAAGTGGGTTGTATCTAATTTTATAAATGAATGATGGCTGTGATGGACAGAATTGTATAATAAATGTGATAACTGACTAATTGTTAGCATGAATCGGCAGGGAGTTGGAGTTTGCCACTCATTGGGACTGTCTGAATAACTCATATGATTACTTATTTAACATAAGTAAACTTATGGTTTATGCTTCCCTGGGGCATTGCTATTATAGTCCAACGCACGGATATATTCCATTAGATTTTCAACCATTACGCATTTTTTATCTGTTTTATTCAAAAAATGTTTCAAAGGACACGTTCATTCCTGAAGATGGCACAGCAAAGAGCAGATACAAGCAGCCATTCTAGCCACATTGGTATTTTGTCAGGTTATAGATAGATACTGATATTAATCCTTCTACAACTGAAATTATTGAATATTGGTCCAGGGTCCCTTTGTGGGTTATGAACTCTTTTTTCATATCTGTCTGGCCTGCACAATGTGATGTCTCTTCTGCTCATGGCACCTAAATTACAAATATCGGCCAAGATCCTCAGCTAGCATAAATCAGCATAGTTTCACTGAGTACAGTGAAGTAGTGCTGATTTACATCTGCTGAGAATCTGGCCCATCATCTTTTTCTCTCTCCTGATGTTTCTTTGTTTCTCGGGTCTGCTTTCTCCCATGAGTCATTTCCCAGCAGATTTTTGGACCATCCGTAGGTTTGAAGGGCCAAGCTTCGTAGCATGTTCTACTGTTGGCAGTCTCTACCCTTCTAATGGAATGAACTGTGTAGCAAAAACTTCCACAATTGGAAACTTACAGAGGTTCCTAGCCCTGTCCAGAATCTAAATTTTCATTACATATAAGGTACTTCTGGGTTTAACTGCATAGCACTCAGCTACCATGGCGAAGAGTCACCTCATTAAAAACCTAGATAATATATGTAATGTACAACTCATCAACATATTATACTCAGTCTGTGCTGTGGAAGTGATTTCTAATGTGCTTTGGATGAAGTGGGAGCCTGGTGATCTCTTCCTGACTTAGTAGGTAGCTTTGAACAAGCGACATTAATCCTTCTCTGCTTCTGTTTCTACTTGTGAAAGTTGAGGACAATAATAATCACCTGCTTCAGAGAGGTGCTGTGAGGTTTAGTTTATGTTCATAAATGGTCTTGGGATTAGAGCTGGTCAGGAATTTTCCACTGAAATGCTTTTCTGATGGAAAATGCTATTTCTGCAAAATTGAATTTTTCCATGCTGAAAATCACAATTAAATATTTCACTTTGGGTCAGTCCAACATTGAGCTTCATATCTCTAATGTGGCATGTGTGAAGTTGGGATCCCTGGAGGCCTGCCTCTGTCATGATGCAAAGTGAGCTTCCCTCTGATCAAGCTGCATGATGCACCATAGCAGTTATGTGTCTGTGAGTGCATTGAGAGAGCTGTAATCCAGTCAGTGAGTCTGGCCCTTACGAGAAATATCAGACTTTTTTTTTAATGGTAAATGTTTAGAATATTTTGTTCTGCAATTTTTATTTATTTATTTATGTATTTATTTAATATTTCAACTTTGGTTCCAATTTGGGATGAAATTGAATGTTGAAATAGCAGAATTTCCTAGGGGATGAAAATTCTGAATTTTGCTCAGAGGTGCTTAGGATCCCTGGTTGAATGGTGCAAAGTAAAGCTGAGTAAAATTATTTGAATTACTTTTTTATGGCCTTTTAAGAGCCTGTCAAAATGTTTTTCATTAAAACATATATTCAAGGAGAAATGGCTTTTCGACCAAAATGAAAATTTTTGTGGAAATTTTTCATTTTGTTGAAAATTTTCTGTTTTCGTGATGCAAATCTGGAAATCAAAAACCAGTGAGTCTGCAGGAGTCTCGCCTCTTTCTTTATGATATCAATGGGCACGCGTACTGCAGGACAGAGCATGTGGCTGCAGTCTAGGAAATAATTTCACACAATGGAATCTTTTTGTTCTTTCATTTTTTTTTAAATAAAATCTAAGTTTACATGTCAAAAATGCCATTAAAAGGACACCAAGGTTACGAAGTGAAGAACTCCAAAGTCGGGCAATATCAAAGTGAAGGTTGCTCATGCAACCTTAACTCTGCCTATTTGTTCAGACTTTAGTGCCGATTCTCTCATGTGTCAGAGCACTGGTGAGCCCGTGGGGATGATGGTGGCAGAGCTGAGGTATCAGAAAGCTGTATCCGGCTCCCTGATTCTCACACCTGGGCTGGCCCCTGTGATTCTTAGAGAAGCATTTGGGCAATTCTAAGTTACCTCACTGATGTAGGGTACTTAATGGACCCTATTCCCGGATAGGATCGGTGTAATGGAGTTCTTGATGACTTCTATACCACTGGTGGAGGTAGTCATAGCGGCTGGAGTCAACCTATCCATGCCTAGCAGAGAGTTCTATGACAGGTGAATTCTGTCCTGGAAATGTGGTCAGAATCTGGCTCTTTATGTCATCTAAGTGCTGCAAAGGAGCTAGACCTAAGGACACAATCTGGCCTTTTAAGTTCATGCGCACATATTGTTTTTCAGCTTTTGATGTCAATAGGACTATTCACTTGCTTAGAGGTTAAGCACATGCTCAAGTGTTTTGCTGGATCGTGGCCTGATGACACAGGGATATTCCTGAGAACATGCGATAATGTAATCAGTTGTATTTCAGTGCACATGCAGAACAGGTCAGAGATAAGGTTGCATAGCAACTTTGGTGTTTCCTGACTTTTGAGCGCTTAATATTGCATCCTTCATGATCTTTTAATGTACTTATTTGTCTGTAACATACGTGTGTGTACAAATTATATGTATTGCCTGTTTATACGTGTACACTCAAACATTATGCACACATGTATATTAGCATGTTTGTATTCTCCCTCTCCTATCTACATTTATAGATATTTAGCTGACTCCATTAATATTTAAGACATAATTATATTATTAATGTATTATGTAAGTGGATCTCCAAGTGAGCTTTCATTATTATAAGCTATCCTATAGTATCCTCTCTGGTTACCACCCCAGGCTTCACTTTATCGATCTTCCTTGTGACTGCCATATTTTCACCGTTAGAACTACCTACTAAACAAGACAGAGTTCTGACTAGAAGGACCAGCATTAGTGAGTGTGTATGTTTTAACAAAGTGCATTCACTCCAGAGTTTGAATATTTTGAAGATACAGCAGATTGCTGAACACAGAGGTTCACAGACACGTTGTGTTCAAATTGCCTTAGCTATTACACCAATAAAAATAGTTCTTGGTTCAAATGTCTGCTTGCTTCTTCACAAATGAAGGAGTTAAATACTGAAAGGCAGGTGAATGCTGTAACTACTTTAGAAAAAGATGAATAGGGTTGATGGCCAAAGCTACAGGGAATCTATTGACAGCCCAGATGTATACACTGCCTGTACTCCACACACAGTTCAAAGTGGGGTGAAGCTGCCTGAGTAATTGGCTATGAAATAACAAACCTCTGGGAGAAAATTGTCCTTATGCTTAATTGGTCATGTTCAGGGTAGTGTGTAGCCACCTGGTTGATTACTGCCCTTATCTATATTTACAACCACCCACGTTTAAATGCACATACAATTGCTAGTACAACCATGGCACATTCATTTAGGGATCTTTCAAATGAAAGAAAATATAACCACCAAAGATCAGATTTTCTTTCTTATCTTACAGACAATAGGGCAAATTCAATCCTGGTGTAAATCCATTGAAGTAAATGGAGTTATGCTTGGGATGATTTTGCCCCCTTGTGTTTAGAAGTTATGTGAAATGCTTATAACTAGAAAGTAAACCAAACTGCATGGGGAGAGAGAAACTGCTTCCAGTTCTTCCATATGTATTATACCTTCTACAATAGCAACAGTCATCTTAGTGGTAACAATGCCTCATCACCTCTTAGCGCATCTCCTCATGTTGCTCTGCCTAATACTTCATAGGTCTGATTTTCCACTGCCTGGTGCAGTCCCTTGCACTAGTGCAAAGTGGGGGGTAAAATGCTACCATTCTGAATGAATAGCATTTTACACTCTTTCTGCACTGGTGTAAATGATTTCAGTAGGTGCAGGACAGCTGAGAATCAAACCCAATGCGTGTTTTACTAGAATCTCTTACAGCAAAATACTGACTTTTTTATATGTCACTGCACATAATAGAAAAATAGTATTTTATTGCACAATAACAGCATCTTGGGAAGAATGTATTAGAAAAGCAAAATTCTCATGGTATCCCTCATCCTCTCATTTTCAGCCATTCATGGGATGTGCAATTTTAGCTGGCTCAGATTGCATTTGTTTTCAGAGTAACAGATTTGCAGTTCGAGACCAGACCTTGAATCTTTGCTCCTGTATGTGAAATGATCTCCATTTGTTGGTGTCCCCTAATAGCCCCAACACATGTAGGGTCGAAGGGGTTCTAATGAACCTCCTGCATCTGCTGAGATTTATACTGGGGTAGATGCTGCTCTCCGTTGCCCAGAAATAAACCTAGAGTAACTTACTTGACTTCACTGGAGTTACTCAGGATTACCTTGGTATAACTGAGATGAGAATCTGGCCGGGTGTAAATTTTTACCACCCAACATGAGGATCTATCCAGTGACTATCAGTTTTAACTTTATAATTCCTAGGATGTTGCAGATGAGTGTAATGTCACTGAAACATTCGCAATGAAATACAGTAAAGTCGATTTTACTTCTGCTTGTTATGAATACAAAATTAGAACCCTCTGCACCATTAGTGACTGGAGGGGTTAGAGTGATATCCTAATGGACAGCCCCTTTACAGACCCATTTTCTGGTTAAAACATAAACTTTCAAGTAAAACCAGGCCCACTTCTCAATAGAAGTTGTTCTGCAGTGAAAATATGCAAAAATTCACATACAGGTAAGTTTCCCACAAAATTCTGCAAGAGGGCAAACTGCCCGGAAACAGAATAGTGACACCTCTACTATCCTTGTTGCTTTGGGAACTAATTTCCTCTCTGTCGGTGTGGATAACTCCCATCTGCATCTGTTGGAATTGTGTGTGCACAGCATGGGGAGCATAGCGGAAAAATGATCTTGTGGATCAGGCACTTCCTTGGGACTCAGAAGATCTGGTTTCCTTTCATGGCCCTGCTACAGATATCTTGTGTGAGTGACTGGCTGTATGGCTCAGTTTCCCCTTCTGTAAGGTGAAGATGGTAACACTCCCTTTCCGGGCAGTGGGTTCTGATGATAAATTCATTAATGTCTGTGAGCTGCTCAGATGCTGCCATGATGAGGAATATAGGAATACCCAGGCAGATCACATGTGGTGGTGCAGGACTCAACAAATTCACTGTCAGTGTAGCTTGTGATGTAGGTTAATGGAATTCAGATCCATGTCGCGATGCCCAAAGTGCTTGATGTCCAAAACAACCACCAAAAGTCTTTTTCTTTGTGCTGACTTTGAAGAATCACTGCAGCTAGCTGTGAACAATGCAGGAAATGGGAAATCCCTGACTAGTACACAATATCCTGCAAATACTGCTGTGCTGTCCTGTTTGCTCTGGCTTATAAGCCATACAGTACACAGCACAGTATCTGGCTCATGTGTGTCACCAGTGAAATCCATCACAGCAGAGGTGAATTTACTCTGAACCAACCACTGCCATTAATTTAGGGTTTTAATTTCAGATTCTCTTCCACTAAGGGGAAATCCCTCACTTAAAATATCATTCACATCTTTGGGGATGAATAGTAGATGCACCCTAATCCCCAACACCCAATTTGGCTCACACTCTCCAGTCTGCTGCTCACTCTTTCCAATCTTCCAGCTTAATAGTGACCTGCTATATGCTGTGGATCCCGCTTCCAATTCACTTGGGGTAACCAACTGCTGCAGTCCACCCCAGAAGTAGCTGCACCTCAGCAGTGGCTGAAGCAAATTCTCTATTTAGGGCCTGATCCTGAAAGACTCACATGAGTTATCAGATGGACTACTGGGATGGAAAAAGAGTACTTGCACAAGTATTTGCAGGATTGACCCATCATTTGAGAAGTGCTTAGAGATCCTCTGGGATGAATGGCACTAATATAGAGTTAGATGATGCTATTTATTATTAGTTTGTTATCTGACCAGGTAAAAATGTGATTGCCCAAGATATGATGACAGCTCATTTTCCAAGGTGCAATTCTGTATTATGTCTCTTTGATTTTAGAATAAAAACTCATTTTAAATCTAAATATCATTAGATATACTTAAACAAATAAGCTTTTGTACTGCCTAACTTTTAGAGACTTTGAATGCGGTAATTTAGTAGGCTATAGCAAAAAATCTTGCATTAGCTAGCATCATTAATCGAGGGATGGTGCCAAGCCAGGGCAATGAATCTAAATCAACCCTAAACTTTTGGACTGAGTTCCAACTCTGTGGCATGGACCCACTGTGACAGATCCAGACCAGCAGGGTACAGGAGTCTGGTAGAAGGCAAATATACTGGTCACTGGATGAACAATTTTCTGTTCCCTGAGTGACCAGAGCAGGGGCTGCACTAGAGCAATAAGGAACCTGCTAGAACCAATTAAGACAGGCAAGCTAATCAAGACGCCTGGAGCCAATTAAGAACTTTCTAGAATCAATTATGGCAAGCAGGCTAATCAGGACACCTGGTTTCAAAAGGATCTCCCATCAGTTAGTAGGGGTGTGTGCAAGGAGTGAGAAGGCATGCTGCTGGAGCAGTGAAGATTTCAAGTGTGATCAGGCTTCAGGAGGAAGATCCTGAGGTAAGGATAAAGAAGGTGCCAGGGGAAGACCATGGGGAAGTAGTCCAGCGAGTTGTAACTGTCACGCAGCTGATACAGGGAACATTGTAGACAGCTGCTATCCACAGGGCCCTGGGTTGGAACCCAGTGTAGAGGGTGGCTCAGGTTCTCCCCATCCTCCCAGAAGGGAAGGTCTAAATTGGAAAGGGATCTGGCCTGTCCCCAACCCACTAGGTGGGACACAGAGACTGTGGGGATTGTTCTCCGTTTCCCCCATGCTGGCCAGTGATGAGGTTAGCTGAGTGGACGGCAGGTTTGAGCCACTAGCAAAAGTGGCCAAACTGAGGGCTGCCATGAATCTCTGAGGCAAGCAAATCTGTCTATAAGCGCAGGACCCACCAAGGCAGAGGAGGAACTTTGTCACACCACTGCTAAATTAACCTTCTCATATTATGATACTTTAGCTTGAGAAATACTGTCATACAACCTCACGGTCTCCTTATTGTTCCTAAAGCCCCAGCTCCTGGAGTCCAGCTATTCTCTGAGAATATTAGCTTTCATTTAAAAACACAAACAAACATAGTTTCCAGCCCCACATTTGCTCAGAAGAGCTTGAAAATGTGAACTCAATAGGCTCAAAGACCTAAAAGCAAATAGGAAGCGCTCCCATATTTACTATTTTAAAAATCTTATGAATTTTGAGCCAATCTCTTGATATTTTGAGGCCTGACTTGTGATTTTTGAATGTTTGGGATTGACTGGACTGGAAGGGTAAAACTGAGGACTCCTGTCCACAGAACATGAACCTAACTTTTTCAGAGGTGCTGAACATCCTTATTTCCTATTGACTTCAGCAGGATCTGTTGGTTACTTAGCACCTCTGGCAAAAAGGCCTTATGCAGAGCAGAGTGTGGGGGATCTGTGGGCAGGAAAGAAGAGCTTGTGCAATGAAGGACTGAAATGTGTCAAAACGAGGTTTGCTTTCTTAAAACAACGCTTTCCCTTTCAGCAATTTGGCAGCCCCATGTTCATTGCTGCTTTGGCTTTTCTTCCCCTCCCTCATGAACGTGTTGCCATTTTCCTGCTTCCAGAGTGAGATGCCAGAGTCAGCCATCTTTGTTGTTGTCAGACACTTTGGTGAATTTGAATGCAGAAATCAGAACAGAGATGGGACAGCAGCCAGTTGTCGTAGAGAGATTTGCATATTTATGTACAGTTATTAACTGTACAGTGTTTATGCTAATCCCTGCACTTCCATTGGCTAACAGCCACTTATCCGGAAGACAGGGACTCATGTACGGTACAATTACTGAGAGATAATTAGATGGTGTTTATGCAAATCAGGCAATCACAACCAATGAGAACTGTGTGATTGGGGGAAAAATGGTACGGAAAGTAATGCTACTGCATCCCTGCTCTCTGATTGGTTGACACAGTTCCATTTTAGTAGGACATTAGTAACTGTTATTGCTGATGAAACTGGCCCAATGTAACCAGTGTGGGTTTATTTCAGGGAGGTCAGCAGATTTAAGTTGATTGTTCCAACTTCATTGACTTGGCAACCTTAACACCATAGCTAAATGGCAAACTTCAGTTGAAGATTATTATTAATTTTACTGCTTCCCTAGTTTCTTTCTAGGTGAATCTCACCCATTATTATTTTAGCTTTTTTAATGTACGTAGCTGCAATAAAAATCATTTTATGCACATTTTGATAATTGATAAAGAGAACAGAGTATGTTTGAGATATAGGAAAGCTACATTGAAGAGTTACGCAATAAAAAGAAAGCAAGTCTTAATAGGCATCTTTCAATTGCAATATGAGAGGAAGATCAGTAAGTCATATTTCTAGGTGATATTGACAAGGCTAAATTCTTGACTGGTTTATGGAAGAGGATTCATGCAAAATTTGATAACAGCAGATATTTAAATATATATGTAAGAAACAAAGACTTGAGAAAAAGTAACTATTTCTCACTCTTTAGAAATATGGGAAGAGTGCATAAATTCATGGGTTGGAATGAGAAACTGTATCCCTTGATTCTATTTTATTATAATGAAGACCTTCCATGTATATTACAAATGGAGTCTTTAGAACTTGGCAACAAAGAGGGATCATTTATATTAAAGATTTGTTTAAGGATGGACATTTTAAATCATTTTGACCAATTTGTAGATTTTAGTGTTCCCGGAGCTCAGCTTTTCTGTTTCCTTCGAATAAGACATGCTTTCTTTGTGAATTAAAGAAAAGTATAGAAATGCAAATGTCACAGATTGAAAAATTGTTGTACAAAGATACTGTCTCACTAAATTGATTTCAAGGCTACCTGGAACATTCGTCAGTGTCCTTAGACAAAGGCAAATTGGAAGTTAAAGAGAAAAAGGGGAGAAATTTAGGTAAAGAACTTAATATAGAAGAATGGGAACAGACGGTTAGTTTAATGAAATGGATTTCTCTGGAAGTAAGACATCAGGTTGTTCAATTTAATTACATCCTATACATAGAACATATTTATATCCTATTAAATTGCACAAAATATATAAAGAGATTTTACTGTGTTATAATAGCAGCGAGATGATGTACAAGAGGGAACACATTCATGTGCTTAGGAATTATGCTAATATCAAATACTCTTGGATAAAGATTCTGCAGACTATTTCAGAAGTCTGCCATGTAAATTGAAATCTCCGTAATCTTTAGCTTGAATTACGAAGAGCTTGTTGATTATATCGATGGAAGAAGGAGGCTTCTTTTGTGGTTTCTTTAAACTATTTCTATTGTGCTTTTCAATGTTCAAACAATAACAGGAGAAAAATGGGTCAAAAGAGGACAGAGTAGGAAGGATGGTTTAGTCTAGTGGATAGCACTTAACTGGAACTCTGGAAATAAGGGTTCGGTTCCTGGCTCAGCCATATACTTCCTGTGTGACCTTAAACAAATCACTTAACCTACCCTGTGCCCCAGTGCCCTGTGTTTAATATGAAGATACTTCACCGGTATGATGTGAGGAAAAAATCCCTTAACGTTTGTGAAGTGCAGATATGATGGTGATGAGGGCCATATAAATACCTCGGGAGAGAGTAGGGGTGCTGGAATCGGTCTTAATAAAACCTTGACTATATGAAAATAAATTAAAAATTCTCTGATAGTGGCAAAGCTCATTATGGAGAAAAGCTGGCCATGCTCTTGGGAGTTTGGGTGGTGAATCTCTGCTGGGTAATGAGCAAAAGTGATATTTGAGCTATGAGATTTTGTGTCATTTCAGTGGTGGCAGATTTGAGGGGGATAGCTGTGCTGTGCATGGAGAACAGTGGCAATTAGTGGTGCATGAAATTTGTCAGAACTTCAGTTTGGTTCACATACACATCCAGCAGCTTGGATGCTTAGCCAAAGACTATTCAAACCTCTCAGCCAACCATCCAGCACCAGAGGTAGGCGGGATGGGGGCAGAGCACCTGCAGACTCCAGCAGAGCATGGAAATCATCGCAAATAGAGATGAGCTTTAAATGAAACGCTACATCTGACACTTCCCTGCTCCAAACTTAGCAAAGTTTAGAGTCACATCCAGACTTTGTGGCCCAAGCTCTTCTTGCCTGAAAGAAAAGGCATGCCAAAAGCTGGAGGGAATGGGCCTCTGATCTCTTGTGGGGCCAGCTACCGTATAATGTCTCTTAATTTCATTTTCAAGGATAATAATAAACATCTTAATGGCCTGAATAACATAGGAATATGAGCCATTGGCATGTTGCAAACACGTGGCCTGATTCCCAGGGAACTTTCTGTCTGAGTGCCCATGGCTAATCTGGTTTCAGAGTAGCAGCCATGTTAGTCTTTATCCACAAAAAGAACAGGTGTACTTGTGGCACCTTAGAGACTAACAAATTTATTTGAGCGTAAGCTTTTGTGTGCTACAGCCCATTTCATCGGATGGAGCATATAGTAAGGAGATATATATACACATACAGAGAACATGAAAAGGTGGCGGTTGTCCTACCCACTCTAAGAGGCTACTTAATTAAGATGAGCTATAATCAGCAGGAGAAAAAAAAACGTTTGAAGTGATAATCAAGGTAGCCCATTTCAGACACTTTGACAACAAGGTGTGAGGATACTTAACATGGGAAAATAGATTCAATGTGTGTAATGGCTCAACCATTCCCAATCTCTATTGAAACCTGAGTTGATGGTGTCTAATTTTCATATTAATATTAAAGCTCAGCAGTTTCTCCTTGGAGTCTGTTTTTGAAGCTTTTCTGTTGCAATATTACCACCTTTAAGTCTGTTACTGAGTGACCCGAGAGGTGGAAGTGTTCTCTTACAGGTTTTTGAATGTTAAAATTCCTGATGTCAGATTTGTGTCCATTTATTCTTTTATGTAGAGACTATCCAGTTTGGCCAATGTACATGGCAGAGGGGCATTGCTGGCATATGATAGCATATATCACATTGGTAGATGTGCAGGTGAATGAGCCCCTAATGGTGTGGCTGATGTGATTAGGTTCTATGATGGTGTCACTTGAATAGATATGTGGACGGAGTTGGCATTGGGCTTTATTGCAAGGATGGGTTCCTGGGTTAGTGTTTTTGTTCTGTGGTGTGTGGTTGCTGGTGAGTATTTGCTTCAGGTTGGGGGGCTGTCTGTAAGCAAGGACAGGTCTGTCTCCCAAGATCTGTGAGAGTGAGGGATCATCTTTCAGGATAGGTTGTAGATCTTTGATGATGCGCTGGAGAGGTTTTAGTTGGGGGCTGAAGGTGCCGGCTGTGGCTTCTGGTTATCTTGTCTTTGTTGGGCCTGTCTTTAGTAGGTAACTTCTGGGTACTCTTCTGGCTCTGTCAATCTGTTTTTTCATTCAGCAGGTGGGGTATTGTATTTTAAGATGCTTGATAAGGATCTTGTAGATGTTTGGTTCTCTCTGAGGGATTGGAGCAAATGTTGTTGTATCTTAGAGCTTGGCTGTAGACAATGGACTATGTGGTGTGTCCTGGATGGAAGCTGGAGGGCAGTGGTAGGGAAGTAGTCGAGCATCAGTAGGTTTGCCGTATAGGTGATGGTGTATGTGACCATCGCGTTATTGAGCACAGTAGTGTTGCAAGCGCTCAATCTGTACAGTAGCATTAGCCAGTGCTGCTGTGCTGGAGTTGACTTTGGAGTTGAAGAACAGTAAAAGAATATGTCTCATTCGTGTGATCAGGACTTAAGGCGTTTGAGGTGTAAGGCGTAGATTGTGTTCGGTAGAAGCCAGTTGGTGCTGATAGAGGAGAAGGTGAATCACATTGCGAGTGGTGGAGGTTTCCCGTCTCCTGCTCATGGCTGGCCAGTTTGTTGATGGCGAAGAGCAGAGTGTGAGTAGAAGGTTCTGGCCGTCAGCTGCACATGCTATCTGAGCCAACTAGGGCATTTTGAGGGGATTGCAGGAGAGGCTGCACTATGCAGTGGCACTGTGGCTGCGGGCAAAAGTGTTTGTGATCAGAGATTGTGATTAAAAAAAATTTGAATTACAATGGTATTGCAGTTTTAATACGACACTACATTAAAAAAACATTATTAGTTTTATAATCAATTGAATTTATATTCACCAAATCTTTTGGACTGTCCTGTTTCCTACATTTTCATATATAGTCTGGTTATTGGCGTCGTGTGGGGTCGTTGTGGGAATTGGGAATCTATCGCATATATGATTACAAATATTATGCACGTATGTAAAAAATGATAAAGAAAAGCAATAGTATTTTTAATGTCACCTCATACAATATTGTTAGTTTGCCAAATCTCTTGCTTGTGAAAGTGAACTTACAAATGTAGAATGTTTTTTGTTGTACATAATACACTCCAAAACAAAACAATGTAAAACTTCAGAGTCCTACAAGTCCCACTCAGTCTACTCTTGTTCAGCCATCCACTAAGGAGCAAAACAAGTTTGTTACATTTACAAGAAGTAATGGCTGCTCTCTTTTTTGTATCGGGATGGTCACCAGAAAGTCGCGAACAAGCATTTGCCTAGCACTTTTGTAGCTGTATGCAAGGTATTTGATGTGTCACATGATGCTAAACATTCGTATGTCCCTTCATGCTTTGGCCACCATTCCAGAGGACACGCTTCCATGCTGATGACGCTTGTTAAAAAAATAATTCAATTTGTGACTGAACTCTTTGGGGGAGAATTGTATGTCTCCTGCTCTGTTTTACCCGCATTCTGCCATATATTTCATATTATAGTAGTCTCAGATGATGATCCAGCACATATTCATTTTAAGAACACTTTCATTGCAGATTTGACCAAATGCAAAGAAGGTACCTGTGTGAGATTTCTAAAGATAGCTACAGCACTTGACCCAAGGTTTAAGAATCTGAAGTGCCTTCCAAAATCTGAGAGGCATGAAGTGTGGAGCATGCTTTCAGAAGTCTTAAAAGAGCAACACTCTGATGCGGAAACTACAGAATACGAACCATCAAAAAAGAAAATCAACCTTCTGCTGGTGGCATCTGACTCAGAAGGTGAAAAAGGACATGCATCAGTTCGCACTACTTTGGATTGTTATTGAGCAGAACCAGTCATCAGAATGGACACATGTGCCCTGGAATGGTGGTTGAGGCATGAAGGGACATATGTATCACCTGGAACTATTTTGTCCCTGACTTGCCTTCCTCTCAAGTGTCAGATGAGGCAGTGTATTCATTCATTGATTTTGCACCAAGTAAGCACGTGCTAGACTTTGACAATCATTTAGAATGAAGGGTAAAATTTGTACCCTGTGTGTTGGCAATTTTCTGCCACTCTCCAGCTTGTATTGACTCGCATTCTTCCTTAATCCACTGAAATATACTTCCTTCCTAAATTAATTAATTAAATAAAATAAATGGAAGACTATCAGTTTTAAGCAGGAAACAAAAGAGGAGAATTCAAATGTAGTCTTACTAATGAGTTAATCAGCACGTTTAACTGCTAATAAGCACAAGTTAGTGACTGGATCATCTGCCTTCTATTGCCCATTGGGAAACTACATTCAGGAAATTAAACCAAAATTTGTATTCAATTCATTTTTCTTATGAATTAATGTGCATATTTAAATCTATTGTGCAGCATCACTTTTAGTGCATGCTTTTCCTCCATTGTCTGTCTCCATTAATAACTGCTATGCACTAATAAAAATTAGAGGATGAAGAAAATAATACTAATAATGAATTCTAGCACTGGTATTCAAAGATCCTCATTAAAGCCGGCGATCCACATGTTGTTGTTTAAATAAATGTCTGTAATTCTTGCCTTTGCATCTAGACTATCCATTTTTTCCCCCTGTGAGCATAGTCAAGTCTTCCCTTGTTGACTCACGTTCCCAGGTGCCGAGGGAAGGGACTTTGTCTCTGAGGAGAGGAATGTAATGCCATTGAGCTAGGGAAGGAAGCTGAAGGAGGAATTCCCATGTGGGTCAGGTACTCAATACAGTAATGGGGTTTAGAGGTACAGGACTGTTTGTCTCTCTTTCTTCCCTGTAATGTCAATATAGGGTCAACTATACCAGATCAGACCAGTCTAGTATCCTGACTTTGACAGTGGCTAGTATAGGATGCTTCAGAAGAAGGTGCAAAAATACTCCAGAGAGGACAATTATCTAGCCCATACAGAAAGATTTTTCTGAACCCCTGTCAATTGGAGGTTGACTTATGCTCCAGAGCATGAGAGTTCCTGTCCTTTTGATTATTTTTCCCCGTCTAACAACCGTGTATGTTCTCATCCATGTAAAGTCGAAGGTTGGTGGTAAACAAATTTCCATATGCAACTCTGAAAAATGTTTCATCCATGTGAAAGGCATGAGAATACAAGAGAGAAACCGGGGGAAAATATATTCTATACAAGAACATAAAGTAGATAAACTTTATCTAGTATACTAACTTGCTAGGTAAATGGCAGCTGAATAAGAAACATGCAGACATGCTGACTGACTTATTCTCTGTTTTTGGACTAGAAAACAATTTGGCTTTGCCTGTTAATTTTTGTAGATACCATTAAAAGTAATACTGCAACTAATGTTATATCAGACCCAATTACTCTAGTGCGCTACTTCTATTTTTTTTCTTTCATGCTGTGGCATTTCCTTTCCCCTGAAAACACCCTTTCACTCAGTCTAGCAATTAACTGCTTGAACAGTATAATAAGGAAGCAATTAAGAGGTGACAGAGAAAAATTAACACTCCATTTCACATTAAAGGCCAAGTGAGTATCCTTGCCATTGTGAGTTAAATGTGTCTTTGAAAACCTGTAGTATGGATGTATTTTCCTTTTGAATAAGAAGCCAGCTCCATGTTTTTTTGTCTAGTGTCCCAATCTGAAAATGGATGATAACTAATTGGGTGCTGTCTGCTTCAACGAGCTGTATTAATTGTAGTTTGTTCTCCTGTAAGTGTCAAGGAAAACAAAATCTTTGTAATGTGTAGGCACAATGTACGCTGTCTTAATTTGAATATGCAGGCCATGTACCAGAGCAAATAAAGCAAACTACTGGATGCAATGTTGCCATGGCAGACAGTATTTGCATAATAAATAACAGCTATCATGAGACTTTCTTTATGAAGTTCTCTCCTGTGTTGTCAGCTGTAAGGGTCTCCCATAAAGGAGCCAATATTGAGGAAGTAAGAGTGTGTTTTGCTTGCAAATGCAACACCCAACCACAGTCATTGTTAAGAACACATCGTTCTGGTGGTGCTGGCTAAATGTAGAACTTGCAAGCTACTCATGGAGTCACAACCACATTCACATAGTGTTTCGAGTCAGACTGGATTCTCAAATGATGTGCTTTGGAGAGTGTAAGTGTGAATTGTGTTTGTTAGTTTGGTCCGTGAAGTGCATATCTTTGCAAGACCACCCTCTGCAATATCCAGGCCAATGCAACAAAAGAGCAATTTCTTTCTATTTTATAAGGGCCTGCTGGCTCAGTTGAAGTCTGTGGGAGTTTGCTGTTGACTTTAAAAACAAGACCAAGCTGCAGATATATCCAGAAAGAGCTTTGGGCCTTGATCCTGCACCAAAGATGTCAATGAGATTTTTGTCACTGACTTCAGTAGCAGCAGAGTCAGGCCTTTGAAGCCTGTGGGTGAGATTCTAGAAAACCCAGGCTGGGGAGCTATGGTGGCTTGATGTGATCTTTATGTCCTCCTGATTCTTGGTTACTCCGGGAGCCGGAGTGTTCCCTATTGTAATTTAGGCAGCTCTGCAGGGCTGGCTGGCTCTGCCTGCCTATGGGCAGCAGCTCTGACCTAAATCTCCACCATGCTTTGTGCTGCGACCCTGTCCTGCATGGTCCCTACATTGGGCTTTGTAATGGGCTCCTCAGAAGACAACCTGTAGTTGTCTATCTCGTGTGCAGGGGGAATTCTTGTCCCACCTGAATGGATCACAGAGTCTTTAAGGCTGTTCTAATCCTATATTTGTATACGGGGTGAGAATTTCACCTCATGATACCAACCTGACAAAATAATACGTTCCATCTTCAGACTTTTTTTTTTAAGTGGTGATTAACTCCTATATTAAATCTCTTTAATCTCTGTCCTGCTCCCATGGGACATATATCCACATCCCTGTACTCCTCAGTGCTGAGACATGATGGTGAGGAGCACTCGGTAGCCAGTTGCTCTACAGAGTCTCTGACACTTGTGGCGTTTTTTTTCCTGATGCCCATGCTGCCACTGCCAGTGGAGATGCTGAGGCTGGAGACAGAACATTTCCCTTCTTGCAGATAGCTGGTGGCTCTCAGTGACAATCTCCCTAGGCCAGTGTTTCCCACACTTGGGATACTGCTGTGTAGGGAAAGCCCCTGGCAGGCCAGGCCTGTTTGTTTACCTGCAGCGTCCGCAGGTTCTGCCGATCGCAGCTCCCACTGGCTGTGGTTCACTGCTCCAGGCGAATGGAAGCGGCTGGAAGCGGTGCAGGCTCAGGGATATACTGGAGCAAACCCCTCCAGTAGAGCTAGTTTAAATTTATTTATTTCATCATCAGCGGAAGGAATTCCAATTGCAGAGCTCTGCAGAATTTTCATTACCAAACTTCCAGGATTTGTGAGATAGGTTTGGTGGGGGAGTTTCCTTACTAACCATAAGACCATATTCGTTAAAGGGTTGGTGGATACTTGTAGCAGGTGCAGGCCCAGTTCCAGGAAAACATATTGGCGATTGTGGCTTCATATTGAAGCTCATGACTTTGAGGCAATACCAGGTGGTTTTGACTGGGTTTTACTTAGAGCTTTTTCACTATGGAGAGATCAGGCACTACTGGTCTCAAACCCAGAGCCACCACATTAAGTAAGACTCTTGCCCTCTTTGCTTCTGCCCAGCAAGGGCAGATGAGAAAATTACAGTTGATACCCTGCTAAGAGGGCCTGTTGACTCAGCAGGATCCACTGACTAACAGCAGACCCCTGATTGGACATAATGCTTCCTGTTCTGCCACACCCATTGTCTGAGCAACTAGTTATTAGGGGTTTGGTCAGCAGCAGACCTGAGACCAAATTCCTGTTTCCTTGCCTGGTTCCCACTGCTTGTTCTTGTTAACTTGCCTTGTTCCTGGCTCCTGCTTCCTCACCCTAACTCAAGTAACTGACTCCAGCTTGACCCTTGGCACGACCGCTGGCTCTAACTCTGTTTCAACCCTTGGCATGGCTTCTGACTGGTTTAACCCTTGGTGTGACTCCTGACCACGGCCATATTCTGCGCTGAGCTCTGACCACTAGGCCAGACGGCCCCCATTACAGGCCCTGACAGGAGAGGAAGGGAGAGCACAGGGTATTGGAGCAGATCATCTTAAACTTTTCTTCCAAAACGTTGGTGAGATCTTTGTCCCAAGAAGGAAGGATGGGAATTGGAAAGATTCGAGGAGGGAATCAAAAGGAGCAAATAAGCAGCTAGGATTATAGGCTTGAAAGGGTGGGCAAATAGGCTATTTGACAAGGGATATGGCTGAGCTGAGAGAGGAAAGAACAAACTTGGAGCAGAAGTTGTCTGTGTGGTTACGGGACTTTCTCCAGAGTCCTATTGTGGTTCTGGAGCAGAGGATGTTTGGGGTGAGCCAACATACACTGGCCACTAGTACGTGTGTGTTAGCCTGGAATGTGGAATCCATTATGACAGTTAGTAAATAGGGAAGCGGGTTCCATAGAGTTTCAGGCCAGAAGGGACCATTAGATCATTTAGGATGCTGGCTTGTGTTTTATAAATCAAAATAAACAACATTAGCTAGGAGACTCCCTCTGCAATATTCTTCAGTTTAACAGCTTTCTTATTCCTGCATGATAGTACTATAGTGATGCTGCAGTGTTTTCCATTCTTTGTATTTTTTTACAACAATTTTTTAGATCATTACTGATTCTTTACACGGGCTGGACTTGCACTAATAATTTGAAGACTCATTGCAGATCACCAAGCATTGCAGATTATTAAGAAGGCAAGAAAACACAGTCAAGAAAATTAAGGATATTGTTCGTACTGTGTTTAGTGCACTTTGGATCGGGGAAAAATGAAGTCAGTGGAGTTGGCTTGCCTTGACTGGTCGAGGATCAGGCCTTTACTCCAGTAAAGGTTCTCTAGATTTAATTACGGTATTTCATAGTGTTCAAGCAAATGCACTGTGGTGTGATCTGTAGAAGTAACGAACCCTTAGTCACATGAGACTTTACACCATTACCTCTTCTATTAAAACTTTACTGCAAAGTGGGGTGAGACTGCAGGGTTTCTTGTGAGAATGGTCAGGTTTGGGGATTACCAAAGTGAGAATTACGTAAACTGTAACTTTTTGACCCTGCCATACTTTATCCTTCCTGAAATAAAACAACTTGTACGCGATTGTCCAATCTGTGCTGTCAGTAACTAACGAAAAGCAGAAGTTACTGTATCACATATCTAGGCGGACTTTTGAAATTGGTATAATTTTATTTTTCAGGGGCAACCTGACTGTTTGCTGGTGTGTTAAATAAACCAGTCTCTTGACATTTAACTTTGGTTGTGTAAATGTTTTATCACCAGCAGCTACACCCATATAGGTGAATCTGATGCATTGATGTTAGTGAATGGATTGTTTGTTATCTCTAGCTCCTGGTACCTGCTTCTAAATAAGAGGAAAAACACCCTCTTCAAATAAGCAACCCAAGATCTGATACAATAGCACACTATGTGTCAGTTCACACCGTGTCACATGACATAAAACGACTTAATATAACCACACTTGAGGTGACATTTGTGTTACACCTTAACACAGAATTCAGAAATAACACTTGCTTTCACAAGTAAGTAATTATCCTTGCCAGTTGATGGTGTTTCGCTATTTGCAGGTCAAAATGGAAAACAGGCCTGGGTTAGCAAGTTTGTCTTGAAAAGAAATAGTAGGGGAAGAAAAGTGGTAGGAAGGAGAACTGAGAGGGCTCTAACTACGCAGACAACACAGTGAAAGAAATTATGTTGGGGAAAGGATGTTTGTCACTGCGATGTCATGTGACAAAGGGCTTGAACTATAACAGAGGGAAACTCGGATGGGGTTTGGAAAAGCTGCTTTTGGGCTTTGAGCGAACAGGAGTTTAATTAAGGTCAAAGGGGAATTTTAAAGGCAAGAGAGAAAATATTAAACATTGCCAAAAGTACTGATGTGGATTCTCACCCTCCACATAACTCATCCTCAGCAACAGGAGCAAGGGTTGAGGTCTGATCTCCTCATCCCACAAATGTGCTGCAGCTTGATCATACTGGCCATTTAGAAACCTGTACTCCAGCCCATGTGTATCCAATCCTTCTGCATTTATACCTATAACTGATTCCTTTCTGGACCTAATTCTCATTTGTGTAAGTTGGTGATGAGAATCCGGTCCTTTGTCTCTAGTGGGAAAAGAATCACTTCTCCCCCCACAATGAACTCAAACCTGGCCTTAATTCAGTTAACGACACTGAATGCATCCCCTCCCCTGCCTACTGCAATGCTTACCTGAAAGCCAGAGCTGTATCAGCAGCAACATCTTGTGGATACAGTGAGAAAGCAAAGAAAAAGCAGTAACAATTGTGCTGTGGATGTCTTCGTGTTGGCCAGCCTAAGTAAAACAGTGACAATAAGTAGCAGTGATCTATGTAACTATGCTATATGTGGTAACATTTGACTTTTAATTTACTCTGTAGACAATTGTTCTGTGTCAGGGTGGGAAGAGATTGCTCGCAATTAGTTGCCAGGAGAAGTGGTTGTCGGTGTCAGTAGGGACTGGCTCACTGTCCACAAGAAGATCCCTCATTACTCTCACTTGCTGTCTCTCTGATTCTTCTGGGTGGCGGTTGGATTCTGTTCTCTGTCCTTTTCCACATGTGCCAGAGGCTTTTTTCACAGTCATGTCATGGTTGCACACTGTACCACCAATTATTAGGAAAGTGCATAGAGGGCCGTAGGACAGGAAGGGATCTCACTTAATCCAGTCCCCTGCTATACCAGTTAACCCCATCATATCATCCTATTCATAAACTTATCAAGCTCCATCTTAAAGCTTAGTTAGGTTGTCCCCCACACCCACTCTTTCTCATGGGACAATGTTCCACAACCTCATTCCTCTGATGAGTAGAAACCTTCCTCTCATTGTAGTTTCAGGTGACCTGGTTCCAACTGGCCTTGCACAAGGTGATTGTCTTGTCCCAGTTCCCCCCATGAAAGGAGGAGGATGAAGTAGAAGGAACACAGGTACCTGCCAATGCTTATAGCTTCATTGCTGCTCTCCCAACATGTGCAGCACATGCTGCTTCAGGAGCTGAGAGAGCAAATCCTTTCACAGGGATACTGAGGGATAAATCTTCAGCCTCTGGCCTCTCAAAATTGAGTAGCACTGATTATGAAGTGTGAATGACCAAG
This sequence comes from Chelonoidis abingdonii, assembly GCF_003597395.2. NCBI lineage: Eukaryota > Metazoa > Chordata > Testudines > Testudinidae > Chelonoidis > Chelonoidis abingdonii. Next base: position 100,075,672 of record NC_133776.1, on the reverse strand, counting down.
ACCACTGGGTGATGCACTTTTACATCCTGCCCCCTGGGGAGAAAGCTTGAGGGAGGCCAGCAAATGAGTGAATCCACCCACTATAGGGTGACATTTTGTGCCAGGAAGGTGAAAGTTCTCCCCCCCGCCCCCCGGTTGTCGGTGACATTTCTGCTTGGTGGAGTCGCTCCAGTTTGGCACAGGCCTCATTGTTTATGCATAAAGTCCGAAACTCTGCAAATACAAGGAGAGGGTTATAAGGTATGGTACTTAGGTTCCTCAGCCATCTCCTCAGTGTGCTCTTGTAACCTCATTGATTTCCATGAGGTTGCGTGGCTCAGAGCAGAATTGCACCTAGTCTAAAGTGCCCCTGTGGGTGTTTCCTGGCTTTCAAAATGTCGAGACACTGGAAATATTCACTGTAAATTTATTTACACTATTTTCACAGCTTTTTTTTAATTAAAAAACTTACAAACTAGGCTCACAATGTATATTTCCTGATCTCCCTCTTTGGACCTAATTGCTACTGCCATGGCAACTGTGTGACCTTCTCCTCCCTCTCACCCATCTGCTCAGCTAATGTCCCTATGCTGGCAGCAGGGCTGGCTCCAGGTACCAGCGAAGGAAGCAGGTGCCTGGGGTGGCCAATAGAAAGAGGTGACAGTCCGTCCATTGTTGGGGTGGCATGTCCAGGTCTTTAGTGGCGATTTGGCGGCAAGTCCATCACTCCCTCTGGTCCTCTTCTGCAGCAGCTCAATCAATTTTTTTTTCTTCATCATTTGGGGCAGCAAAAAACCTGGAGCCGGCCCTGACTGGCAGTGCCTCCTTCCCCCCCTCTGTGCTGCCTCATTCTTTTCCCCTTCTCCCCCACCAGTGTCCAGGGGCCTGGGCTATCTTTGCCATAGCGAGTGGAGATGGGCTTGTCTCCTTTCTCCTCTTCCCCTCCTGTCTGGCAATGGCAAAACTATACAGTGGGATTCTGCTGTGTGACATAAACAATGCTCCTTGCAGCAATGGAGCAAATGGGCAAAGATGTCTTTAGAAATACGCCTGAACCAAATATTCAGGTGAAACACTGGAGAAATTCAGAGCTACCAGGACACAGAGCATTCGGTAGGAGCAAGCAGTATACACCACCCATGACTTTCCCCCTGCATTGGGCACCTGCGTCTTATGCGTAGGTCCACAAGGATGCTGAGTGAGAGCCTTACCCTCTGCACTGCTACACTACAGGCTCAGATGAAGGAACTGCAGCTAATGCCCCACCACCAGACATTGACTAAGGAAGGTCAGGTGACTAGTAGCAGACTGCTGATTGGACACCACTGGATATAAAGCTTCCTGTTCCTGCCCCACCCCATTCTGAGTAACTAGTTGCTAGTTTGTTGCTGCCTTGACCTCTCAGACCAAGTTCCTGCTTCTTTGCTTGGCTTCTACTCTTTATTCCTGTGTCTACGTGTTGTCTTCATTCCTGCTTCCTTGCCCTGACCCATGCTGCTGACTCCATCTTTGACCTTTGGTGTGATTTCTCACTACATCCGTGGCTAAATTCTTGGCATGGCTCTGACTCTGACCTTGGCTGTGATTTTGGTGTGACATCCAACCGTGACCTGACTCCACCGCCTGGCTCTAATCACTAGTCAGACTGCCCTATTGGTCTCTGCTTTAATTCAGGCCCATGTCCTTGTCTACTGTGGTGCTTTCCATTGCTCTCTCGTGCCTCCATCTTGCACACCATAGAAAATGTCTTCCCAAATCTGTTGTCACAGCAATTCTGTCCTACAGACCTTCTGCCCCATCACCTGTAACTAGAACTGGTCAAAGCTTTTTTTGGGGGGGGGGTCAAAAAAGGTCTAAAACACTGACTATGTTGTGAAAAAATTGTCCATATTATATCAAATGTTCATGTTTCGTGAAAAATGTCCTGATTTTTATCAAAAGAATAATTTCAATGACAATTTTTTTAATTAAAAAACTCTGAAACAAATTTTTGATTTACAAAATTTAGAGACTTTTTTGGGGTAGTGGGGGAATGGGTCCATTTTGAACCCTGGGAACTGAAACAACAACTTTATTGTTTTCAATATTTTCATTGTTCATCCAGCTCCGCAGTAACTGGAGCAAAGTAACAGCAACAATTCTTTCTTTGAGTGACTAGTGCAAAAGGGAGGAACACATTCAATATGAAGGAAAATAGTCTTGCGCCGCAATCTGGTAGGGAGGGTTGGATGAGCTTAACTGTCACTCAGTCTCCTTAGCCCTCAAATCTTTAGGACTGGAGGATTAATTTCTCTAAATTTTGTGCCAACAATAATAGCTTCTCCCCCATCCTGTTAAAGTGTATGAATCAAAAGAAGCTTTTTTGTCTCTATAGTAGGATTCAGATCAAATTCTCAGATCACAAAGAATGAGTCAATTAGATCATGTTTTTAAGTTTAATATATAGCTGATAGAAGGTAGCAGCCTGGATAGTTCTAGAGACAAAACACTCTGATTCTGTGCTGTGTTCCTGCCCTTCTCACCACTCACATGCCAGAAAGGGGCCAGAAAGCAGCTGACCCTCCCCTTTCTGGAATTCCCTTTGCACTGAGATTCCCAGTGTGGCACAGGAACTGTATAGTAGCCACATGCTGCCCTATCCCCTCACAGCCTTTGGTGTGGGAAGGATCAGTGGTGTGCTAGTGGAACAAAGGGAATGTGCTGGGAATGAGGGGTATGGTGTTCAGGCAGATATAAGTTAGAGTAACCCCTAGGCTGCTCTAGCAGCTGCCATTGGGTGGAGCTGCTATCAGAGACTGTGTATTGGACTAGATGCATCCTGGAGGACAATTCCCTAAAGTCTAAAATCAGCCACAGGTGGGAAGTTGTAACCAATTAAGTTCCTATTACTTGTGGTAGGCTCCTAGCATTTTGCAGTTTAGTACTGTGATATTTATAGAGTTACCTATTCTGGTATTGTTCTTCCAGCTCACAGCTGGGAATTTGGCAGCAGCTGGTAGGAGGAAATGATAACCAATTAAGTTTCTCACTTCAAAAATTATTGAATTGTCTCTTGACATTCTTGTACGTATGAAACAGCCATTGCTGTGTTTCTTTGCAGCTCTAATAAGAACCACAGCTGGTAAGTAGTAACTAATTAAATTATTAGTTTTAAAATGTGCCATACTGACTAATTTGTCTTTCTTCTTTGTGTTAGGTTGCTTCATACTGTTCTTTTCCTCTCTCTGAGAATCAGCATAGATGGTACTTTGTGATGAATACAAATCACTGCACGCAGACCATAGGTCACGGAATGGTTTGCCATTATTGGTTGCTCTCGCAGAATGCTTTGGGTGACTATGGAGTCACAAGGGCAGATCTTCTGCTGATGTAAAACAAGGCAGTTTCACTGAAGTTATTAGCTGAGGATCTGGTTCTAAGTGAAGCAAATAATTTCATAACCTCCCAATGAAACTGTGAGACTGGACACTGGTTTGTTTATAGAAGGTACAGAACTCACTTAACATTGTATTTATATTCCTGAAAAATGCAACTTTAAGTGAAACCATGTTAAGCAAATCCAATTTCCCCATAAGAATTCATGTATATGGGGGGGTTAGTTTCCAGGAATTTTATTTTTTGGCAGACAAAAGGCATTATGTACATTTTAAACAATTTTTAAACAAGCAATTTAATACTACGGTGGGGGTGGGAGTGGGGGTGGATAATGTGTGCACGTGCTGTGTGTTTACAAACATTCTGTACATACAGTATGGTACTAGTGTTGGGAGGTGCCCCCGCCTTAGCCCACACAGGCACAGCCCACTGGCACCGGAGATGAGGCAGGCATGGAGGCTGAAGGTGCTGTAGGCTGGGAGAAGCAGGTTGGGCAGCAGCGGCAGCTTCCCCTACTCTGCAAGCACCAGGGACGGGATTCAACCAGGGCCAGTGCAACCATTTAGGCAGACTAGGCAGTTGCCTAGGGCGCCAAGATTTGGGGGTGCCAAAAAGCAGTGCCCCCAAATTTTTTTTAAGTGGTTGAGCAGCCTGTCATAAACAGATAGCTAAGGGTTAATGTTTCTTTTACCTGTTAACGAAGGGAACCAAACACCTGACCAGAGGACCAATCAGGAAACCGGATTTTTCAAAGCTCAGGGAGGGAATGTTTTGGGTGTGTCTCTTTTTTCTGTCTCTCGGCTCTGAGAGGGATCTTTCTATCTTCAAGCTTCTAATCTTCTGTTTCCTAGATGAAGTAAAGGTCTAAGATCGATATGGTTTGTAATTTGTTTGTGTTTTACGATTGTTGTAGTTGTGGAAGTTTAACACTGATTTCTGTTATGAAAATAAGTATTTATTCATGTTGTTTCGCTTTTAGCAATTGACCCGTATTGGCCCTGATACAGAGACTATTTTATGTGTTTTTCTTTCTTTTTTTATAAAGCTTCTTTTTTAAAACTGTGTGAGTTTCTCTGGGAAGGCTAGGAACGAAGGGAAGGGAAATTCCCTCTTTGGTGGTAGATTTAATGGAGGGTGAATCTGTGCGCCAGGGAAGAAGGAGGGGGAAGGTAATTGCCCTCTCTGTTTGTAATTCAAGGAGTTTAAGTACAGTAATCTTCCAGGATAATCACGGAGGGGAAGCTGGGGAGGAAGTAAAGAGAAGACAAGGGGGGGGTTATTCCCTTTGTGGTAAGACTAGGGCTTCTGAGTCTCTGGGTCCCCAGAGAAGGTTGGGAGACAGAGGGAGCCAGGCCTGGAATCCTTGGCTGGTGGCAGCGATATCTAGATCTAAAGCTGGTAATTAGCTTAGAGGTTCATGCTAGCTTAGTTTATGAACGCTAAGGTTCAAATGAGTAGGAAGCTAGACACAGCCGCTGCTGCTGGATCGAGAGGGACTCTGAGCTGCCGGGGCATCGGCAGCGGCAGCCCAGGATGTCCCCTGGGTCAGGGCGCCGCCGCGGCACGCAGCAGCCCAGGGTTTATAGGGGGCAGGTTCTTATGTTTTGTGGTGCTCGGCACCAGCAATATTCAGGCTGGGGCCCTGCTCCAGCAATAGTTGGAGCTGGGTCCCCGGCCTCGCTGGATCGGGCCCGGCCCCCGCTGGTCTCCCCCGCCCAGCCCCACGTGTCAGTGCTCACAGAAAGCAGCACAGGCGCTCTCCCCTGCCTGCTTCTGTTGCTGGAGTAGAGCGGCTCCCAGCAGAATCTGCGTTGCTGTCCAGGGTCCTAGTGATCCCATCTCCTAGGGCAGGGAGCTGCTTACCTTGCTTCTGCCCTGCCTGAGTCTCCAACACCCAACCCTCAGCCCCTGACACCCTAATCCTCTGACTCATCCTGAGCCCCCACATCATGAATCTCATCCTAACCCCATCTCTCATCCCCTGCACCTAATGCTCTTCCCAGCCCTGAGCCCCTGCAGCATGAACCTCATCCTCAGCCCCACCTCATTCCTGCCCCTAATCCTCTGTCTCAGCCTGAGCACCCACATCATGAACCTCTCATCCTCAGCCCACGCCTCATCCACACCCAGCCCTCTGCCCTAGCCTGCGGCCCATCCTGCATCATGATCCTCATCCTCAGCCCATCCCTCATCCCCTGCACTCCTCCTATCCCCAAACTCCCTCCCGGACCTGCCACCCTCACCTCTACACCCCACCCCAGCCTGCATCCAACTCATCCAAAGCCTGCACCCTCAACCCTCCTGCACACCACTCCTGCCCCAGCCCGGAGCCTGCACCCAGCACCCAAACTCCATCCCAAAGCCTGCACCCCTCTGCACCTAATCCCAGCTCAGGACTGCACCCCAGAGCTCTCCCAAACTCCTCCAGAGCCTTAGGCAAGTGGGGGGGAGTTTGGGGGGCAGGTTCTGGCACCACCAATTTTACAAACTTGCCCTCATGCTGGGTCAGCGTGCACCGGCAGCCCAGGGTCCACTGCGCAGTTGCAGCTTCACTTTCCCACCTCCCAGGCTTGCGGCGCCAATCAGTCTTGTGATGCCGCAAGCCTGGAGGAGAATTAGAGCAGGACAGCGTGCTCGGGGAGGATGCAGAGCAGAGGTGAGTTGGGTGGGGAGATACCGCAGGCTCTCGGGCCAGGGGGTGGGGACTTCCACGGGGCGGGGGGCACACTTCAGGGCGGGAGCTGCTGCAGGGTGGGGGGCGCAAGGTGGAGTTTCGCCTAGGGCGCAAACGTCTTGGACCGGCCTGGGTTCAACCCTCAACCCACTCACGTTCCTTTCCCCAAACCCCATCCTTCACCTGCCCTCTCCTCCTCACTCCCCTTTACTTCCACGCTGCATCTCCCTTCTAAAATGCTGAAGTCAGCCGATGCAGCTGGCAGGAACGGGGGAGGGGGAGCCTGCACTCCGAGTCCTCGCTCCTCCTCCCTCCTGGCTGGGGCAATCAGCTGGCTTGCAGTGTTTAGGGGCAGAGGGAGTGGGAGGATCGAGGACTTGGTGCCAGGTTTTCCTCTCCCCCCACACCCCCTGCCCAGGGCAATCAGCTGCTTGCAGCTTTGGGAAGGGAGGGGAGGTGCACAGCTTTCCTCCTTCCCTCCACTCCTTCCTGCCACCAACAAGCAAACAGCTGATGCCATGGTGGGGTGGGGGGGGAGGAAGGCCACTGATCCTCAGGGTCTGCCAGCAGGCGGGAGACGCTGTGGGGAGTGGGGGGCTTAGGTAGGCTGCCAGCTGTGGAGAAAGCAGGCAGCCAAACAAGGTAAGAGTGGAGTACTGCACAACCTCAAATGAGCATGTTCCCTAATTGATCAGCAACGTAACAATGAAACAACATTAACCCCAGGGTGACTTAAAGTGAGGAGTTACTGTAACTGGTTTAATATTGTTTGTCTTTTGGGAATGGGGTATCAAGATGACTGGTAAGTGGTTAGTGCTTTGTTTCAAGATTTTAAAGTGTATTAGTGTGTGGTGAATCTAGGCTAGATATTCTCAGTTGATCTATAGACATAGGGTGGAATTGTTGAAAGTGCCCAAGTTTGAAGTTCATATCATGGTAGCCATCAGTAACTTTAAGGACAGTTCATTTCTCCCTCTCCTCATTTCAGAGAGGCTTGCCTTAAAATTTTCAGTCAATAAATAAAACTGGGGCCTGTAAAATTATAAGCTTCATGTGTTTGGTTGTCAACCCAGCAACGGATCCACTTCTATGTCTGTTGATAACCTCCAAGTCCCAGCTCCTCCATCTCTAGGTGGGCTGTTAGTGCGGCAGGGTAATTGGTGTCTCTCACTGGGCTCCAGCCCCGGTATGTGGATTGTGTGAGTGGGCTATTCTAATGGCGCTAGGGTCAAAGACAGTCAACAGAGAGATAAGACCACTGCAGCAGGCCTTACTCAGCTCTGCTGCTGCCGGAGACCTCAGCTGAGTGATAAGTGCTGCTCTGCTACTTGGAGACTGGACACAGCCCTTTCCAAACTCCCTCCAAAATTCCCGTTTGCTGCTCTGTTCACCCACACAGGAATTCACCTGACAACTGACTTGTATACTAAGCCTCCATCCCATCGCTAACAGGGAGAGAGTACCCCCTCAGAGACTTCAAACACAGGAGCTGATCTACAACCAAAGACTCACAGCCTCCAATCACCTCTTCACCTGTTTCAGCAGCACCTCAGTGACCTCTCTGTGCTGCTCCTCTGTTGTATCACCATCCTGATCAGCTGCTCGGTGTTAGTGCAAAGACATCTTTATAGCTACTGGGGATGAAGGGATTCTGTTCATTCTAGTTCTTATGCTGTGCCCATTTCCATGGAATCTGAGTCAGAGGCAGTGGAAAGAGGTGTGAAGATGAGGGGCAGTCATTGAGGACAAAGGCGCTTTTCATGGACAAAGGCTGAAAGTGCAGAAGGATGAGGCTGGGTATCAAGGACGTAGGAAGGTCGTGGAACATACAGGTAGGTGAGAGATAGAGGGAGGAGCATGGGTAGTTTCTGCTAGTACAGGCATCTCACCAATAACTTTTCTGTTTTAGAGTCAGGAACCTCTGAACCTTGGAGCTCTAAGTTCGATTAGCAAGCAGACGTACCAAAATGCCACAAGATGCAAAGGCTGTTCCCATGGCATTTCCTACCAATCCAGGAAGTAGTAGGAATTCTTGTAGGAAAACTGATTTCCTGAGATTTCAAAATAATATTTCCCCAGGCCAGTGAGGTTTACTGACAAGATTAAGAGGTGATTTAATCAAAGTCTATAAGTGACCACGGGAAGAGAAGATATCTGGTTCTGGAGGACTCTCAAATGTGGCAGACAAAAGTATAACAAGATCCAATAGCTGGAAGTTGTTGAAGTCAGCAGAGTTCAAAATGGAAATGTGAAATTTTTTAGGTGAGAGTATTTAACCTTTGGAACAGCTTCCCAAAGGATGTGATAATTTTTCTATCACTTGTAGTCTTTAAATAAAGTTTGGATGGCTTTCTAAACAATACGCTCTGGTGCAAGTTGTTGGGCTAAATCCAAGAATCACTGGGTGAAATTCAATGGCCTGAGTAATGCAAGAGCTCAGACGAGATGTTCACAATGGTCTCTTCTGGGCTGAGAATCTATGAATGTAGATTATGGAATAGCTAAGTGTTGGATAAGCACGCTAACGGTGGAGTGTTTCAGCAAACAGAATTGTTGAAAGGAGTGAGGTTTGCAGACCTGCCAACACCATGCAAACTGAGTGATGCTTATGCATCTGCCCTTTGTCATGTATCCCAGATGGAGCAATAAACATCCTGGGGGGCTGCAGAGACTGAGCAAAGTTTTCCTAGCAGTTAATCCCTCCCTGATTCTCCTGCAGAGCCAAGTATTGCTCCAGGAGCTACTGAACAAGATGAGAGCTCAATCCTATGGCACTGAAGTCAATGGGAGTAGGATTGATCTCTTGCTCACAGAAATCTATGGAAAGCTAAAATACTGTTGAAGGGCAAGATCAAGACTCCTATGAACGACAGAGGGAAATTAAAGCCAATACAATACACTAGTAGGTGAAAAATATTACCTTTTAAAAAACCATGTAAACTAAGAGAGTCTCCTTCACAAAGAATTCCCCAGAGGAAGAGCCATATTGTGCCAGCTAGACGATAATGAGTGGTGGCTTTTTTCACATACTGTGGGATGACAGCTGCATCTTCCCTGAAATTCAAAAGAGAAAGAGAGAGAATAAATCCCCCGCTTCACTCACATCCCATCGCCTCTGCAGCTGAGCTCTAATCCTTACTCAGCTTCTGCTGAGTTCAGGGAGACTGCACAAATCCTTCTTGCTTTAGCAGATCAGAATTATTGCAGGTGTGGAATATGCCCAGCAGCTACCAGATGTCACTTTTCCTTCCTGGGATAGAGAAGAGGAGAGAAAAAAGGTACGCCTCTAGCTTGATATAACGCTGTCCATGGGAGCCAAAAAATCTTACCACATTATAGGTGAAACCGCGTTATATTGAACTTGCTTTGATCCACCAGAGTGTGCAGCCCCGCCCCTCCGGAGCACTGCTTTACCGCGTTACATCCAAATTCGTGTTATATCGGGTGGCGTTATATCGAGGTAGCGGTGTATGTATCAACATTATATTTCAGACCCTAGAAACAAATAAACCCCATCCTTTTAAGCAATTCTACCTGTGTGATCTAGCTCTCTGTCCATCCAACCTAGGGGATTTGCAGGGCAGCACCCAGATGCCAAACACAATAAAATGTAATACTTGGTGATGCTTAACTGAGACTCAGCCCAGAAAACTACAGCACATCCAGGGCACTCATCAATAGCCTACCACTGTCACATCTTATTGTTACCTTGAGAATTGCATTACCCTCTTGGCACAAAGGTGCGCCGGAGGGGAAAACAAAACTCAGAAGCTTCTTGAGTTTGAACTTACAGCAAAGGACATGGCCCCTTACTTGTGTGGACCCCAACAGTGTGTGAGGAACATTGGCCCCAGTTCCCATGTATGAAGAATTCCTTCCTCAGGTTCCTGCTCTCCAGCCAGCTAATTGGCTGCATTGGCAATGGTTTCCCTGCTGTACCTCTGCTCTGTGACCCTTCTGATGAGTATTGAAGAATGTGGAAAAGAATTTAACGATGGTCTGAAAAATCCACCTGGCCTAGAAGGGACCATGCCAAGCAGAGGGGCTCCATCCCCCCGAAACCTGTAGAACTTCACTCCACCTTCCCTCGTGCACTGACTGTATTCGACCTGAAGTGTTTGCTGGTGCAGAGAGAACTTGAGCCTTGGGCTCTGAACCTCCATACCCAGTGTTGTAGGAACGAGGCCTTTCAAAGGAACCCCACTGAAAGTTTTAATTAACTCTGCATTTAATATTTCTTTGTTACACTTTCACACATGGGCATCCAGATGATGATTTTTCTTAATAGCCTTTGAAATATTATGCTTATATTTTTTTGAATGTGTAAGGATAAAAATGTTATACAATGGTTTTATATAATAAATGAAAACATGTTTCCATATAGGTCTTGATGGGTCAGATTGTAACAGGTCTAAATAATTTGCAGAATTTGTGAGCGTATCAGGTCTCCCATACAACAGTTAAATAATTTCAAGGCAAGGTGCAGTGAAAAACTTGTCACCTTTTTTCTGGTTGTGGTTTCTTAGAAGAGATATTCTCATCTCTGCAACCTCCTTCCATTTACTGTTACATAAAAACACAAAGAGACCAGCAAACTGCCTAGTTCTTTAGATACAAGGAGAGAGAGATCCCATTCCTGATACTGGTTTTCATTCTGGGCTGTCTGGCACCGGTACCGGCAGTGGTACATGCAGTTATAGTTGCTGATGGTGTAAAAACTTGTCTGTTTTGACAAGAGGAGGTGTATTCCCGTCCCTGAGAAACCTGGTGGGAAGGACATTGCTTTTGCTATGCTTGCCCATTGCTCTTTTCCTTATGGAAATTTGTTACATTGAAAATGGCGAGAAAAATCAATTTTTTTTATTTAAATACTTCCATCATCTGTCTTTCTGTTTTCTTATTTATTTCATTTTGTCATCCTCCTACCCTGACACTTTTGATCACTTAGTTTGGATCAGAGATAGACCCCAGCCATGGAGTTTTGATGTGATTGGGAACTTCCCCCAAGTTCAGAGACATTTGAATCAGGCTACTAGTTTAGGCCTATCTCTAGTTCTGGTGAAGCTCTTCTGTAAACGTAATCACACACGGAAGAAGATAAAAGCCATAAAACTATCTTACAACTCCCATGACTGGGCCTACTCTTCAGTTGTTCTCAAGTCTTTTCTCACAGTTCCTTTCAAGTTGTGGTCCTGTTAGCACAGTCCCCTAAAATATAGGGAATGTACAGTACAGATTGTTTAGTCCTTGATTCACAGTACAGATTGTTTAGTAAAATGCACCCTCCTTGATTTCTTTCAGCGCAGAGTATGTAGTAGTCCCAGTTTATACACACGGGTATTTAACTCATGCCTGTTTCAGACAGGTTCTTTGATCTAGGCTAACAGACTTGATCTTCTAGAATTGTCCATTTTTATCTCACTGATGTTTCCTTGCCGCTGGTCAAGCCTGTTTGCATCTGGGAAGGATGCCTGTACTCTAAGTGCTAAAGCTGAACATGAGTAGAGCCCGGTGCAGAGTGGTGTTGACTTGCAAATTATCTGCAGCAACTTAGGGCTGGTCTATATTGGCATAACTATGTCTTTCAAGGGTAGGGTGGTCAGGTGTCCGGTTTTCGACCAGAAAGTACAGTCACTGTGGGTGGGGAAGGTGGGCAGGCATGAGGTCATCACCCATGCCAACCTCTACTCAGCTGGGGCTGCCTCCTAACTGTATCAGGCAGCTGCAGCTCCGAGCTCTGGCTCTGCAAGTGAGTCTCTTCTGACCCAGGGTGAGAGGGGAAAATCAGCAAGTGGCAGGGAGTGGGAAAGAGGAGCAAATGGGGGCAGGGCCTTGGAGGCAAGAGGTGGGGCCGCAGGGGCAGGGCCTTGGGGAGAAAGGGCAAGGCAGGCGGGGGAGGTTTTAGCACTCCTCCTGTAGTGACTGGTTTTTAAATATTACAAAGTTGGCAACTCTGTTCAGGGGTATTACAACTCCATAACCCCGGAGAGACATAGCTTTGCCGACCTAACCCTGGGTGTAGACAGTGCTAGGTCGACAGAAGAATTCTTCCATCAACCTACCTACTGCCTCTCAAGGAGATGGATGACTATGCCGATGGGGGAATGCCTGAGTAAAGTCTACACTGAATCGATACGGTGGCACAGCTGCAGTGGTTTAAGTATAAACATGCCCTTATTTTCTCAAATTTACATGCCACTTGTTTGTTAAAATATTTTAATTTTATGACTCCACAGCTAATACACACAGTGGATGGGGTTTGCACAAAATAGTGCTGCCGAGAGGATATGGCCATTTGTTTCCTGCTGTTTTCTTATCAATTGCTTTTAATTTCAGCTGCTACCTGCTTGTGCATCTTCTCTCTTTTCTCCACCTCAGGTATTTTGTGCTCTTATTGTGATTCTGTTCTGTTCTGCTTGAAAGGTTTCAGTGTATGTTGTCATGGTTACAGGTGCCAGAACTGGAAAATAAATGAAGGGGGTATCAAGGAGTTGCCATGGTTCTGATGGAGGCTTAGCGCCGAGATGTTAGCTATGACTTTGCCGGATTCTGTTATTTGATGATGGATCCTTTTTAATAGAATATTTAAATGCTTGCTTGAATATAGATTGCACTAAAATGGAACTACGTATAACTGGATTTAAAGTAAATGAACATTTCTTTAAACATTTTTCGAGTCCATTCCCAGTGGGACAATCTGCAACTAAAGGAATGGTTTCCAGAAGATGCACTGTTGACTGACTGAATAATACTAGCAATTTCATTAGCACTCTGTATCACCACAGTCTGAATGGGTATTCAACTTTTCCTTTTACTTTACCTAAGTGCACATAATGAACTGAAGAACCTGTCCAGAAAGGAAAAGCTGCTTTAGAACTATCTGCCAGTATATCGGAGTAAAAAGGGTTCGGCTGCAAACTGGGCACCTTCTCGCTCAGGTTCATCGTACTCATTTGTGGTATATGTGGTACAGCTAGTTGGGAATTTTCTCACTAAAGATTTTTTCATGAGAAACCACCAAATTGTTCCTGGGAAAGACTCAGTTTGGACCAACCTTCCAATTGGGGTGGGAATTGAAAAATGTTTCAAAACGGTTCACATCTCATTTTCACTATTTCAAAAATGAAAAAAATCATTTTTCAGTTTGAAACAACTTTTCATTTTGAATTAATTTATGCTAAAAAAGTTTTAAAAGGTGAAAATCAAGCAAATTGTTTCAAATTATCAAAACAAAACATTTTGATTAACCCAGTCTGAAATGCTTTTCAGAATATTAGTTCATGAATTATTTTTTTTTTTTTTTGAGATTTTGACCTTTCCTTCTGATTCTAGATAAGAAAAAAATTTGAAATCTCACATTCTCATGGGACAGGAAAATTTGCCCTAGGATGTGATTAACAATGCCTGACAGTAAAGGAAAGGGGAGCCTGATAATGAAGACCACACCAGAACTTTTACAATGCCAAATTCCATTCTACCATATGTTTCGTAAAAGTCATAAATAACTTTGATTCAGTATTCTTGGCTTGGTCATTTTCTTTTAACTTCCTTGTCCTTTCTCTTGTCCTGGGGATTGTCTGAACCTTTCACAGGTGTTTCTGATGTCTAATTGTTGAAGCTGGTTAATTGCATAGTGATTGCATCAGTGACTGACTTGTTTCATAGCTGATCATGTATCACAATGTAGTTTAGCATGGTGGACTGGACACACTGCCAAGCACTGGGGTTCATCAGGCTTCTAAGATGGGTGATCACACATTAAGTAGGGGAAAATTAGGAAAATTCTCACTGGATTTGATGGGACAAGGGTGGGCATTACCCTGATGCTCCAAAAGTTAATCTCCTAGATAGCTGAAGTCTAGGGTTCAGGGATAGAATGGGCTTAATATCCAGTAATGTAATCACCAACAATGTATTCAGAGCTACACAATGCACAGAAATCAATATGTCCTGCCTCAGAGAATATACAGCCTAGAAGACCAACATAGAAAGACACACTGGGGAAAATATGAATAGAAGCTGTTTAAAAAAATGAAAAATTCACAAACTTAATTTTTTTTGCTATTTTTCACAATTTTTTGAATATAACTGAAACTTTGAAATTTCTACAGTATTTTTTCAAAATATTTCAAAGAGCTTCCAGTGAAAAGGCCACCAACATTTTTAAAAATTTTGACCAATTTTTCAAAACTTACAAAATGTTTGCAAAAATGAAAAATGTAGCTGTAGGTGGTAATACTGAGATATTTGGGTGACATCAGATGCAGGTGTTTATTCAGGTGGAATGAGATTTCTAACGGGATTTTATTTCACTGGTTTACCAAGTACAGCAGGCTGGATAAAATAATAATTTGACAAAACAAGTGTGATTTTTATATATAAGTATATACAATAGCAAAGTTTTACATTTTAAAGTGCTGCAGAATTCATCTGTTGCCTCTTAGCTTAGTATTTTACTCTGAAGTTGATGGAAGAAGGCAGACAACAAGATATCCTTATAGTGCTCATTAGTGATTCTAATTGGGGGTAATTGTAGGATGAAATTTTACCAAAGTTTGATGTTTTCATAATAAACTCAGTGGAGGTTGTTTTGCAATTCGTCCTTTTCCCTATTTGTTTTCTTCATTTCTACTTACAAACAGGCATATGGAATTAACCCTTCCTCCAGCAAGATTGCTTAATGGGAGGTTTTTTTACATCTAGCCATCAGGGATTAATTTTGCTGAATAGTTTTAACAACATTCCTATAACTGGGCATCTCCCTTAGAGAAGGTGGGCATTTCCCCCGTCAATGCTGAATTCGCACTTGCCCAGGGCATAGAATGCTTCATTTATCCTTGAAATCAGGATCTCTCCTATGGCAGCTTGAAAATAACATACAGGTAAATCTCGATGTAATGGGCTGTAAATTTATGAAACCTCCCACCCTGTAGACTGGAATTAATCCTGCTGGGGAAGGGTTAGGTGGATTCTGGTGACTCATTTACAGAGATGGCTCATTACCCAGCCTTGACGTAAGCTGGTGAATGTGGTTTTCTGGAGAACGAGCGTGGTAGGGTGTGGGTCAAGCTATCCTGAGGGAAGAACCAATCTTAGAGAGAAGGTTGGAACTGAACTTTGTCTTGATAATAGAGCTGGGCAAATTTTTGTTGGCAAATAGTAAATTTGCCAGAAAATGCAGTTTCAGCACAGCTTAAAAATCTGTAAATTTGGGGCGAGTTCAGCAAATAGTTTCAGACAAATAAACTCTTTTCCATTGGGTGTTTTCCAAATGAACCATTCTGACACTTTGTTTCAAACGGAACCATTTTGTTTTGAAATGTCATTTTGAATCTGTATTTCATTTAGAAAATGTCCTGTCTCATTTCGGTGAGAAAAACAACCCTCTCTCCTGATTTTTCAGTTCAGCCACAGAACAGAAAAATCAGTTATTCGCTCATCTCTGATTGTTGATTTCTTTGTTAATAAGCCCAAACCCCAGTAAGGGGGTGAGTTTTTAACTCTACGCCATGTGTGGACTTAGTTTTAGAGAGGCTTAGGAAAAGCACCCACTCACACTCACTTTATACAGAAGTCTTAGAGGATATCCAAAGTTTTCATTAAATTGATATGATTTTGCAATAGCCTATACTTAGGTCTGGGAAATCCATAGGCAAACTAGATAACAGTGTGCACTGGTTGCCAGAAACAGCATTAACAAAATATCAACTACTGTCTTGTGGCAGTATTTTCTTTTCATGGTTCAGCCTCACTCCGGCTGTTGCCAATAAATCTGTTGTGTTTTCCTTGAATCTGAATATCGTTTACTGGTATAATTATTTAGAGACATAATATGCATTCACCTGATGGATAAATAGGTAAAAGATTGGCTGTTTTACTTGTTAGTGTGTGTGTGTCTCTTTCTAAATTATTATTTTGATTAATATGCTATGAAAATAGGCTCACTGGGATTATTTTTCAATATCTTCTTTTCATTAACTAGTAAGATTATTGCCAAAAAAGGCAACAATGACCACTAGTGGAAGAAGATATTTTTACGAAAAAAGTTCACGCTAATATAAAGGCAAAAATATTGGTCTAAAATATAACTTGCTGAGAATGCACACACTGTTTGATTGCTTCTGTGTGCATTAGTGACGAAACTATTTACATATTTTTGCAGGATGTATCTATTATATTAGCATTTAATGGGTTGCAAAATGTTAATAAATATTATTCTATTTTGAAACAATCCTACCCAAATTATGTGTTGCATTTCTCTTCACCTGCTTTGTGTTGCTAATTCAATTTGCATGGGAACAGTGGGCTCAGTCCTGCAACTTGTGAATTCATTTTCACTAGCACAAGGTGTATGGGAAAAAAAATCACCCTATCCACTTTGCCTTGGTATAAATGACTGGAACAGGTGCAGGAGAATGATGATTTGGACTTTGTCTTTTGTGTGTCAAGTGTTCCTTCTGCTTATTCACCCCTTAAAATCACAGCATGCTCTTTGGTATAATCGTCATGTTCGCATTGCCACAGCTTGTGATGCCCCAGACAGAAGATGATGACTTCAGCTGAAGAGTAAACATAGGTAGATAAGGGCCTACATCTTTATTGGTTAAAAGTTTATTCTCTTTTGAACCGCCCCCTGTGCTGTCATCTACAACAGTGCAAATTTAGGGCTAACATACAGATAATATAGAATTATCACAAAGATTTGAAACTTTATGAGTAACTTCTCTTAAGATGGTTTTCAGAGTAGCACTTTTCCTACCATAGATTCAAGTGTCAGCCCTAGGATCCCTTTAATTTTAGTGTGATGAGTTATTTTAAATAAGAGGAGAGGCTCAAAATATCTGCTCACGCAAGCAAGTCATTTAATCCATAGCAGAGCTAATTTATCCTATCAATGCCAATATGTAAGTCATGTTATCGTTAATGAGCTACAGGCATGATTTGAAGGGGTATGTATTCCACAGAGCTTACTCTACAGGCATTATGTAGTTATTGTTTTGAATGCTCTCTGCAATGTGTAGCTGAAATCAAGCCAAGGGCATGATGCCAAAGAAAAGGAAAACATATTTAAGGAGCCAGTTTGCCAGTAGCTCAGCAGCTGTCAACTAATTTTTCCAGAAGATATAAATATTTCACATTAATGACATCTGATTTTGTGTATTTATAATATTTAATTGCACACTTACACATGGTGTGTGTATAGATACATATATAGATAGATATACTTTCCCTCATAAACTTGGTCAAATAGGGTCTGCTCGGAGTCCTTTCTCTCCAAAAGGGCTCTGTTCAATGCCATATTCTCTTTCACACCACTTGTGAACATATCTTCCTTTATGATATCCCCCCATGTCTTCTTGGGTTGTCCTGTCTCTTTTCCTTCAGTCTTCATCTGTTAGACTCTCTTCTCCTCATAGTTGTCAGGAATGCACATTTTATCACCAAACATCTACGCCTCCCTGATTTTTTTCGTTTGGGTGTTACTTTGGGCACGTCTCTAACATACACATTCCTCATGTGGTCTGTCCTGCTTACACCACTCATCAATGACAACACTCACATTTCTAGGGAACAGGTCATTTGTTCATGTTTCTCTGTTGCCCAACACTCAGAATCATACATTAAAACTGGACAGACCATTGTTTTATAGACTCTCCCTTTTAATCTTTTTGATCTTTCTGTCACCTACTACACCACATGTCTCTATAGAGAAGAGAATTATGATTGTAAAATGAACACCAACTTAAAACAAACAACACCAAAAACACTACAATATATACAATTCAGAACCAGTATTTAATACAGTGTGGTTTTGTTTTCTCAGAGGTCCATACAGGAAGGAAGGTCCAGTGATTAGGGTGTTAGCCTGGGATTCCATAGAACTGGGATCAGTTCCCTTTTCCACCACAGACTTTGTGTGACCTTGGGCAAGTCATTTAGTCTTTGTGTGCCTCAGCTCCCTGCCTGTACAACAGGGATAATTGCACTTTCCTATCTCCCAGGGGTGTTGTGAAGATGAATACATGAAAGACTGTGAGGCACTCAGCTATGATGGTAAATGGGAGCCATGTACTTATGTAAGATTAGAGCTGAGTGAATATTTTGTTTTTTGTTTGTTTGGTTGGTTAGTTTGGTTTTGGGAGCCAAAACAAAAAATCCAGGGGAAAAAATCAGTTTCGTTCAAACTGAAATTGACTATTTTATTTGCTGAAATGAACAAATGGGAAAAAATTGTTTCAGGTCAAACAAAATATTTTGTTTGACATGAAATTACATTTTCAGATGTCTGTCTTCTTTTTTGTTTGTTTGTTTTAATATCTAGTTACATTTCTAAACAAAACACTGTTTCAAAATGAAAAATTGAAACATTTAGTTTTGAAATGGTTGAAACAAAACATTTCAAAATGAAAAGTCAAAGCATTTTATCTTGAAAGTAAACTGTTTTGACTTTTAAAAAAATCCTATTTTTTTCATTCAAAACTATTCACCGAATTCGATCCAAGTTTGTGAATAGTTTCAATACCTTGAAAATTTCTTTTGGCAAATTTACTGTTTGCAAAAAAATTTCACTCCGCTCCGTTTAAGATAGGAGGTTGAAAAATGTATGAAGTTTTCCCCACCTTTTTTTTTTTTTTTTTTTAAGTTAAAGTGAAATTTTCCAAAGATTCAGCTGTTCTATGGCTGATTATAAAGCAGGAAAAAAAAATATACCAACTGCATTGTGAAATTTTCCCATCTTTTTATCAATGTGCAAAATATTGATGAAAAGTCTGACCAGCTGTCTTACCCAAATCTGGCCAACATTCTGCATGTCTCTCATCAAGGGAAGCAGTAATGCCACGCACACGACTGGGAGTCAGCTCTGGGTTCTCATCCACTGACTAGCTGTGTGGTGTTAGCCCTCTTTGTGCCTCAGTTTCCCTTTCCATAATGGTAGTAATACTTCCCTGTCTTTGAGACAGTACTTGGAGATCTTCAAATGGAAAAGTGATCTGTAGTTAATTATTATTAAAGCCAGAGAGAGTCTTGTGCAGAAATTGGCAGCCCAGCCACAGGCTCAATTCTGAATGCCACATAAGGGGCTTCCTGGGATGGACCCATCCCAGAAATGATGTATGCTGGCTGTACACACAGCTAACCTACAATATTCTGGAGATGGCTGGCCATTGCTCCTGTGCCCAAGAAAAAGAGCCCGCTTTGTAGAGAGGAGGAGACGCCTGTATAAATGACACCCCTTCCCCCCATTCTAGTTCTTCTTCTTAGTCCTGTAAGTCGCCTTAAATTTAATGGAATCCAGGCGTGAACTTTTAATGCAGACATTGAGGGATGCAGGGGAGTAAACGGGAGGGGAGGATGATGAGGAAGAACACAAGGCAGTAACAAGGGAGACGAATTAATGGCAGCTCCCTCACCCGAGAGGTTAGGAGATGGTAAGTACTAGAACTGCTGTTCATTCATCTGAGCTACTGGTGAGGAAGTTCACATTTTTTGGTACATTTAAGGTTGAATTTTGAACCTGAAATGATCACACACAATCGGGGGTGGGTGCAAACCCATAAAGCCTCAGATCAGAAAGCACCAAAGCCAATGCTTTGTTGCGTTTCTTATAATGATTTTTAAGCCAAGTTCATGTTTTGTTTTTTGCACTCTGACTCATAATGTTTGAATTTCTTCTGGTTTTTCAGTGATGTTTGTCTTTGATTTTTTTTCAGATTTTCAACAAAAATAACTCTTTTTTGGCCTGAAACTGGGAAATTTTGTTTTCTCTATAAAATCCCAAACATTTTTGATGAAAATGGAACTTTTTTCATGATCTTTTTTGTCTTTGTCCCAAATCCATTTTCCATTTTCCCCTGCAAAAAAACACCCCCCCCAAAACATCTCAGTGGAAAAATGTCTGCCCAATTCCACCGTCAGCGCTGAGACAGCCCTATGCTGTAGTGTTTCAAAGAAGCTATAATGTTTCTGAACTGAAACAAGTGACTCTGGGTTAAAAAGCACTTACATATCCTCTCTCATGGCACTAATTTAATTTGTTATCAGGAAGAGTCCTTGTACGGGGCTCTTCGGAGAATCTTGTACTGATTCATGCTGTTCTAATTTGCAGAGATTCATCTGAAAGTCAGGCTAATTGGAATGGTTCATTACAGATATTTCCTCTGCCAAATGTTCTGAGGTCAGCTGTTCATTAAGCTGCCATGTCCAAACATTGTTTGTGGGATGAAGCCATTTTGAAGGTAGCCTTTAATCTGACAATGGCCATTTTGCTATAGCTATATTGTTGAGGCTTCTTTGGGAGTAGCTCTCCCAGTAGCCACAGCAAAAGGCAGTGAAATCGTTCTTACAGTGTGTTGGCTCTGTCATGTGTAAAGTGACAAGGCAAACTCATCTAAGCAATGGCAGCCATAGAGATTACATATACTCTTCTATTGAGCATAGTGCATAGTTATTAGAGTGAGGTGAGCACTGCAGTAAATGTTGTGCGGCTATTTGTTCATATAGTGAAATATGTAAATTCAGTTCAGCTGTGTTTGTGCCCTTTGGTATCTGCTTTCCCAGTACTTACATGCAAATAGACTGTCCTCATGCGAATGTTTGCAGAAAACCAGTCTGGAGCTTTCATGTGAATTTGAAGTTCACTTTTGGCAAGAGTTCACACCTGTTGGAGTTATGTATTTATTATTATCATGAGTATCTAAGGTCCCAGTCAGATATCTAGGTCCTGTTGTGCCAGTTATCTCTCTCTCTCTCGCTCATTCACACTCTGATCTGAGAACAATACCATGTAACTAATTGTAACTAAGGAAAAACCACTTGAATGTTTTAATTCATGGAGTCCGTTCCCTTCATGAGTCATTTCAGATAACCAGTTTCAGGAAATCATGATCTGTGAATGCTTCCTGAACAGGAAGGGAAGCAAAAATAATCAAATCAATGGTTGATTATCGATTACTGGACCAGCTCTAGCAATTTTTCCAAGGAAGAATAGTTCAGTTCCTGGATGGTAGGTCTGATTGTACCTCCTAAAGTTCAAAATCAGAAGAAGGCAAAATGAATTAAATTGTACACTTTAGAAATGCTGTTTTTATAGTTTTCTGCTAGCTGTTATATTTTTCTCTTGAAAAAGACTGCACAGTTTTGGTCATTTCAGCTTTGTGTTAATAGGTGGCAGTCTTGATCAATTTTTCAAATAGAATTAATTCCATTCTCTCTTTCAAACACAAAGATGCTAAAGCAGGATGAACATTCTCACTTTAAGCACAGGAGTAATCCAATTTAGAATGGCACATTTTGATCCATAAGCTTTGACTCACATGTTGCCTTACTGTATTTTCATCCAACCTCTTGTTAGTGCTTTTATTTATTTTTTGAGTAGGAGGCGTCGGGAGAGAGACTCTGTCCTCTTTCCTGCTGCAGCTTGTAGCCATATTTAAAAACATTTTGTCTCGTTGACCATATTGGTCAACAAGTTTCAAATTTTACCCTCCCTACATGGTAACAGAATAGATCTCATGGGTTCCTTGCAGCCAGACTACTACTACAGGAGCCATTTGCAGAGTCAGGGCCTATAGTTTTAGATTTGTCTGAAAATATAACTGAATATTTTGACATATGATGTTGGTAGAGAACATATCCTTAAATCCTACCTTTTTTGACTATTCATTTGCTAGTCCATTTGTAACAAGCCTAATTTAAAAGTCTATATTACTGGATTTTGACTCTATTAGGCTCTCAGGCACCATTTTTTCTTTGCTTTTCTGAAAATTGTTATCATCATCTATGGAAATATTTGTTTCATTGTTTTTCATTTATTGATAAATATCTCATCCTTGCAAATCTGCATGTGATGTTGTTGCTTTGTTGGATGCACCCAGCCAGCCATCTTCTGAGTCCCTAAAGTCTGCATGATTCAATTTCACCACTGTTCAGATTACTTTGTGGCAAAAGAAAGAAGAGGATTTTTACTGCAAGTGATCGGAAAGCCTAGTGATTTCCTTCCCGGGCTGTTTCCCAGCCTGATTTGTCTCTATAGACAGACAGGCCTCCTGCTCGGCTTTCAGAATTAATTCTTTATTTTCTTCATCCTTACAACATCTGACTAAAGTTGGCCAAAGCAAGTGAAGCAAAGGCAAGTGAGTCTACCAAAGAGGACATCTTAAAAACAATCCTAAGTTGCAGGTAAATGGAGTAGAAAGTAGGTGATGATGGTATCTGTTTATAAGAAACTTTCTGTAGCTAGAATATCTTTCTCCACTAGGTCAGAGTGAATATCATAGCATTCATCCAATGAGCTGAAGAGAACTATCTTCAGCCTAGTGTTAATCTAAAGGGATCACAGAATCATAAAACTGGAAGGGACCTCAAGAGTCATCTAGTCCAGTCCTCTGCACTCACGGCAGGACTAAGTATTATCTAGGCCATCCCTGATAGGTGGTTGTCTAACCTGCTCTTAAATCTCCAAAAATGAAGATTCCACAACTTCCCTAGGTAATTTATTCCAGTGCTTGATCACCCTGTGTCATAGTATTCTTTCCTCAATCTGAACCTTAGAGTCCAAAAAATGAGGTACTAGCATGAAATCCTCTAAGCTTAATTACCAGCTTAGATCTGATATGCTGCCACCAATCAGGATTCTGAGTACCTGATAAACTCTGGTCTCCCACAACCTTCCTGGGGACCCCCAAGACCAGATTCCTTGAGTCTCACAACAAAGGGAAATAAACCATTTCCTTCCCCTCTTTACCTCCCAGATCTTTCCTGCTGGGTACACCAGAAGATTACCGTGCTTCAACTCATTGAAACAAACAACACAGAAGATCAGTTCTTTCCCCTGTTCCCTTTCACCCAGAGGCAATACAGATTCAAGCTCCCGTGAATCTAACACAAGAGGAAATTTACCTTCCCTCCCACAAGTCCTTGGGAATACAGACTCAATCCCCTAGTCATAACAAGGACTAAAAAAACAATTAGGCGTCTTAAATAAAGAAAGTTTTTAATAAAAGACAAAAAGAGTAAAAATAATCTCTGTAAATTTAAGATGGAATATTACAGGGTCTTTCAGCTTATAGAAAATGGATAAACAGGTCACTGTTTGTTAACCCTTTACAGGTGAAAGAGACATTAACCCTTAGTTATCTGTTTATGACACCCTGATAGTTTTTCCTAATGTCCAAACTAAATCACACTTGCTGCTATTTAAGCCCATTGCTTCTTGTCCTATCCTGAGAGGTTAAGAAGGACAATTTTTCTCCCTCCTTCTTGTAACAACCTTTTATGTACTTAAATGCTTCTTTACCATCTCATGTGCAGAGTTGCTCTCAAAACCCCTTTCAATCTGATCTATTTTGGGAGACATATTTTAGGGAGGGATCTAAGGAGATACAGAAACACTAGCATATTTGGAGGAGTAACTTCATTGCTTCCTAGAGTGAGAGTAGCCCCGAAGATATTTTATAATCACCTGTATGGGTCATACTCCAGCTGTGTGGTTTATAAAGTTGCTTAATTCAGTGGGGAAGGAAGGCTGAAGATGAGACAAACCATCATGGATACACAAAAATAATGCATTCCTTGCTTAAAACTCCAAAAGAAAAATTAACTTAATTTTTGTATAATTACAAGCAATGATTAGCTCTTTTTGATGCCCAGGTCTGTAAAGAAATCCTAGTCCCAATGACAACTGGCTTGAATTTTCTGGCCTGAAGATCACCTGTGTAGGACTTTTGTTTTAGCAAGCAGCCCCTGTTCTCCTCTCCCGACAGAATTCTCATCCTGTCTGCTTTGGGATTGGAGTATGTGTATTTGGTTTTAACCATCTATTAAAACATTATTCCATCTTCCTCTCACCTGCACAAAGAAAGGTGCTATTGACATGAAAGGACAAAATAACAAACAAAAGAATGAAAAGAAAAGAAGACCAAAAAACCCAACAACCCTCAAGCCAGTGTTTTCCAGATCCCTTCCCAACTTCTTTTCAAGCCTGTTGGAAAGCTGCAATTCTGCATTTATGCCACAATATGGAGCTGTGTGCGGCTATAAATCAGCAGCACTCCTAGGCCCTCTCCTGTGATTCCAAAATGGCGTTCTCCAATAAGCATTGCTGGTGGCTGATCCTGGATCCGGAGGAAAGGTGGAACACAGAGGATTCCCCTAAGGTACGAGTGTCCAGGTCTCTACTTCTGCAACCTAAGCACAGGAGGAAGGAGGAAATCAGCTCTGCAGTTGGCTTCTCCTTTGCTGTAGCTTCCCCTTTGGGCTGTCTCTACCCAGAGGAAGCTCACTCCATCACTGTATACCTGATGGTGATTTTTCAAAATGTGGAAATTTTGGGGGGTCCCAGTGTATTGGCCAAGATGATGGCTGTCACACTAACTCTCATGCACATGAGTAGTCTCGTTATACTCAGTGGATCTACTCATGGGGGGAAAAGATACGCTCCTGCGGATGAATGTCTGTAGGGTTGGGGCTTGGTACCCAACTTGTTTTGGTCTCTTATATTAAGAATGTTTCTTTAGCCATGTATTGACCATGTTGCATTTTTGAAAAGAGCAATATTTCCAAAGAATGATCTTTCAAGATGTTAAGCAATTTCAGTTTTTGCACAGTCATCTTTCTATTGGGAAATCCTAATTAAAATATAAAATTAAACATTCATAATTTTTTTTAAAGGTAGTAATTTCTATTTGAAAGCCCACATTTTGCTGTTGTGATAATGTGGTTAAAGTAACTAGTGTCTAGGATCCTTTTTGATAAATAAGGTCACATCAGGTTTATTGCTGGATCAGCTAAGAATAGGGCCTCATTCCTGCACTGAAAATGATACAGAATAACTTGCAAGTTCAAGGGGTTAGTTAGAATTTTAAATTCTGTTTGGATGTTTTTCTCAATCAGAAGTCATGGACTTGATGCAGTAATCACTGGGTGAAACTAGATTGTTTTGTTACCATCGGAATTTAGACTAGATGATCATAATAGTCCATTCTGATCTTTAAAAAACTATGATTACTTTTGTAGTTTTGACGACACAGGATTTCAGTAAAATATTATTTAACAATTGCATCAATAACATGATGGATCAGTGTCTGACTTGGAGAACCTGTAACACTGTCTATGTTCATGTTTCTAGGGAGGTTCCAAAGAGAATGGAGCTAGGCTGTTTTCAGTGGTGGGAGATGACAGAACAAGGAGCAATGTTCTCAAGTTGCAGTGGGGGAGGTCTAGGTTGGATATTAGGATAAACGATTTCATGAGGAGGGTAGTGAAGCACTGGAATGGTTACCTAGGGAGGTGGTGGAACCTCCATCCTTAGAAGTTTTTAACAGCTGGCTTGACAAAGCCCTGGCTGGGATGATATAGTTGGGACTGGTCCTCCTTTGAGCTGGGGATTGGACTAGATGGTCTCCTGAGGTCTCTTCCAACCCTTATATTCTATGATTCTCTCTACACCAGTGGTTCTCAACCGTGGGGTACATATCCCCCTGCAGGTACGCAGAGGTCTTCCGGCGGTACATCAACTCATCTAGATATTTGCCCTGTCTTACAGCAAGCTACATTTCAGTGTATAGTATATAAAGCAGTATATATAAATCATTGTCTGCATGAAATTTTAGTTTGTACTTTGCTAATGCTTTTTATGTAAGTGCAATATAAATATTCCAATTGATTTATAATTATATGGTAAAAATGAGAAAGTAAGCAATTTTTCAGTAATAGTGGGCTGCGACACTTTTGTATTTGATTTTGTAAGCATGTAGCTTTTAAATGAGGTGAAACTTGGAGGTACACAGGACAAATCAGACTCCTAAAAGGGGTACAGTAGTCCGGAAACGCTGAGAGCCACTGCTGTACACTACTTCCTGTTAGATACCTGTGGGATCCACAAGATGGCACTCTGCCATCATATTAGTAATGCTAAAAGTTTTTCCCAAGTAAATTTTGTTTTGTTCTGTAGATCTGTATGTAATTAAGCTAATATCTAGATAGTAACATTTTCATTTAAATTTCCTTTTTTGTTTTGCTGTTTAGTTTTATGTTTAGTGTGCTTTGAAATTACATATTCTGAAAGCACTAAATACTTCTAAGGGCCCAGGTTCTGCTGTGATACAGACTTCTAGGGTTACAGTTATTTTGTTTAAAAAAAAATAGTCCTTTGAGAAAATACACATCAGATAGAGAAATGCTTTAATGACTTTTAATAGAATTTTGCCAACATTTTTAATTTTTTTCTTTAGCACTCAGTCTCATCAAAAGCGTCTGTGATTGCAGCACTATATAACTTCAGAGTGACTGGGAATTATTCAGTGCCACTGAAAGTTAGCTCATGAAAGCATCAACAAATCCTCTATAAATGCCAATGCAGTAAAATGACATTAAGATGATTGCCTCATTCCTCCTTGGTGTGAACTCTAAAAATAAATGCTATCAAACATAAGCAGATAAAGATCAGTGGAAAACCAATAACTTTTAATCAAAGGAATATCTGGGTCCTTGTGGATATTAATTAACTAAAAATAAACATGAAAGCAAAACAAGACAGTGTATAGAAACTGCAAGGGACTGTCAGTTCCTGACTCAGCCAGATAATGATGAGAAAGATATTCAACAGCAATAGTTATATTGCTTTCTTCTGGGTTATTATTTCTTAAACCAATATAGATATATTATTGTTTTATCCCTTTTGATATGAACATTTTGACCACAGTGATTAGTCAGTATTTGGGGACTTTTGGGTTGTTTCCATTAGGAGGAGATATTGATGGTGGAGTCGGGTATTTCCTTGATGCAATCCTGTTGAATTATAAATCCAAAGTCCTGTTTCTTTGCACATAATAGGAATCAAAATGAGAGGCAGCCATCATCCCGGACAGCCTTGGTGAGGTGGTATAAAAGCCCAACCACTGGCATAGCAATAAACATGATGTTATTTAAAGACAGTTAAAAGGTATAGCAGGACACATTCTGCTCACACAAAATCTTCAAAGCATGGAAATAAGAAGTTAAGGGAAAAGTCTGCAGCATTCCGTGTCACTTTCATGTTGTCTGCAACACTGCTGATAAAACAGGCTAGCACTCCATAAGGCGTTCACTTCCATTGCCAACAGGTGCTGGATTGAAATACATCTGTAAAAGTTCCATCAAATTTATGCTGTCATAGACAAACCCTTAACCATCACCCCATTCTTTCTTGCGTCAAGTACCTGGCACATCTGACTGTCATTCTACTTGAACATTGCAGAGGTTGCCATGAAGATGCAACCCAGAACTGGTTGAGGCCTTTAAGTGTATTGATAATAATAATAATTAATTATTATTATTAATGGTGGCACACAGGCTGGCTGGCTTGCAATATAATCACTAGCTACTTGCACAAGACACGAGGGAGTTGATGTCTCTGGATGATCAGTAGGTGAGATAGGCCACCGAGAAATGCTTGTAAAGGGTCTGAACTTTCAATATGAAGCCAACCTGCCAACTGGATCTTAATTTTTTTTTGATCAAGTAGTAAAATGCTAGTTCTTCCTATGTGCTGCCTCCAGCACGGCTACTCCTGGTAGCATTGGAAAGACAGTAACTCCTTATATATGTCTGAACTAGGAGAAGTTCAATGGTTATGTCATACTCCTGCTTCCCACCCCTGCTGGTTAGAATGCAAAGGTAAAGCAGTTGCAGAGCATAGAAGCAATTTTCCTCCCCAGGGAGAAGGATGGTGCAGTGATTGGGGTGTGAGCTCTGGCTACCTGAGTTCAGCTGCTCAGCTAAAAGCTTGGTCTTTCTTCCCCATTTGTAAAATGTAGATCACAGTATTCTGCTGTCTCCTGGGGGAGTTGTGAGAGTACTTGATTGACACCAGGGGGTTGATGTCTCTGGATGATCGTAGGTGAGATAGGCCACCGAGAAATGATTGACGTTTGGGAGCTGCTCAGATGATCTGGTAACAGTGGCTGTAGAAGTGCTATTCCTAGTGTAATAATTGCTGTTCCTCTTCATTAAAAGCTAGATCCTGCACGTGGCATTCTCATCATCTGTCCTTACTATTTTCATGCATTTTATGCAGCTGTATAGAGTTGGTTGAAAACCTTAGAACTTGTGAAAAAATTTGGCATCAAAAATTCACATGGAAAAAAAAAGGACAAAATGTTGCAAAATTGTTCATGAAAATGTTGACTCATTTTTCTACCAGCTCTACTATTTTTTTCTAATATGGTGCTGCTTAGAAAATTGTCAGAAAAGACAATTTGAGAAAAACAGAAGCAAAATTTATTGAGTATCTGTGCAGATTCATTTTCACTTTCCAACCAGCTCTATTCAAAATATGAATAAATCCAAATTTTAGATGCCGCCCTTCCCTACTGCCCAACATGAACACTAGGGTCTGTGCACATCTGTGCACCTCGTGCTGTGCGTGTGTAATTTTCACAAAACACCAAGCTGTACAGAGGCCATGAGAAAAGTAATAGATACTGGGCTACGTTCTGCTCTTAGTCATGCCAGTGTAAATGCAGAGTAGCTCCATTAAAATCAATGAAGTAATTCCAGATTTACACTGGTGGGACTGAGAACAGAAGTTGGTTCTCTCCATACCTTCTACTGTAGTACATTTAGCAAAGTATTTATGTTAAACTGTATTAACAATATTAAGCAGTGAACTTTGCTAATACATATGATGATCTTTGAAGACCGATTGAGCCATGAGCAGCACAAAGTAAGGTTGTATAAATATTTAATGTAATTTTATTGATTACATTTTACAGTAGGACATGATCATAAGAAGCTTGAAACCACCCATGGCTCATATGGCATCTAGACAGAGCCAGTTTCAGCCAGAGATGAGTTCAGACTGTCCTAATAAACACCCCTCTACGGATCATTTTGAAGTGGTAAAATTTTATGAGTAGCAAAAAAATTCTGACATTCTGTAGTCAACTAGAAGTAACTGTACTTTCTCCATATGTTGATGAAAATGACTATTTTTAGTGCAATTATTTCACCGAGGATTCTCACAAACAGAGGTAAGATAAGACTCATAGATTTTAAGACTAGAAGGGACCATCGCAATCATCTAGTCTGACTTCCTTCATGTTGCAGACCACAGAGCCTCACCCACCCATTCCTGTAATAGACCGCTAATCTCTGCCTGAGTTACTAAAGTCTTCAAATCAAGGTTTAAAGACTTCAAGTTATAGAGAATCCACCATTTACACTGGTTTAAACCTATAAGTGACCCATGTCCCATGCTGCAGATGAAAGTGAAAACCCGCCAGGGTCTCTGCCAATCTGAACTAGGGGAAAATTCCTTCCTGACCCCAAATCTGGTGATCAGTTAGACCCCGAGCAAGTGGGCAAGACCAGCAGCCAGCCTGGGAAAGAATTCTCTGTAGTAACTCAGAGCCTGCCACATCTAGCCTCCCATCACCAGTCATTGGAGATATTTGCTGCTCTCGGTCACAGATCGGCTACATGCCATTTCCAAGATCCAGGAGTTTTGAGAGAGGTGATGACAAAGCAAGTAAAAAGTTTTGGGGGAAAAAAACCTATGCAGCTTGCATTATTCCACAGCTGATCTTATAGCAATGCAATTGGAAGCAGTTTGATATTGGCCACTATCAGGTATATTGAACTAGATGTGCCACTGTTCTCCAGTCTGGCAATTCCTACGTTATAGTAATAATAGAATTGATAAGTCTCTGAGATCAGAGCATTTCCACCCTTTGGTTTTATAAGATCTAGCTATTGGAAAGTCCATGCTTTGTGTCTGCCAAGTGTGATGAGTGTGTCCCCAATCCTACCCATAAGGAACGCTAGATGTATTCATTTCCTTTACTGCTCTTTGGCGTTGAGGCACCAGGTGGGCTCCTTACATGACATGTTAACCTAGACGGTCAGGTGAGCTGGGAATAAAGATGAGCAAGGAGATCATCTACGACCCAGGCTTCACACAATCAAGATGGGTTTGGGTTCTGTCATGCTACTATGTGTCAACCCTTGTTCTAAATGGTTTGTGAATCTAGACTGGTGCTGCTCCCTTCCATGACACCTCCAGCCCTTTACGTGTCTTCAGGAGGACTCAATAGCATGTTGCTCCCCTGGAGTCAGGTGGAATCCGCTCTGGTCTTCTGGGGCCCCACATGTCCATTCTCCACCCCCTGACAGGCTGTCATTTAGTCCAGCCCTCTGGTTGGAAATGAAGAGAGTTCTATTTTTCAAACCTTAAGTAAGGCTTAGAGATGCTATGCTGTTAACGGCCACGTAGCTAAATACTTGGATGGCACTATTTTGGATCATGCCAAAACTAAAATGATACCGAGCAGAAGCCACATTGAGACAATACTAAAAGAGACAGCATGACAATAAACCTTTAGCACTATGCAGCTATCCTGGGAGATTAAATTTGTTACCGCACCAGGGGATAGCATGGAAGCATGGAAGGGCCAATCCTCCCCCCCGCCCAAAAAAAAATTCACACTCTCAGATCCTGATTACATCAACAAAAATATAATTCAACTAAATATTTTAAGTGATACAGTTCAGCCCATCTCTATCTGTAGTTCAAATAGTGTCCAGACATCACCCACAGAGACAGTATAGAAATGTGTACAAAGTTCCTCCTCTACCTTAGTGGATCCTTCACTTATTGGCAGATTTGCTCGCCCCAGAGATTCCCCATGTGGGTTGGGAAACAGCCCAGAGACCTTCCCCTCTGGTGGAAGCCATAGTCCAGGTCAATTCCTCCTGTGTCTGATCAGGAGTTGGGAGGTTTGGGGGGAACCCAGGCCTGCCCTCTGCTCTGGGTTCCAGCCCAGGGCCCTGTGGACTGCACTGTCTAGAGTGCCTCCTGGTACAGTTGCACAACAGCTACAACTCCCTAGGCTACTTCCCCATGGCCTCCTCCCAACACCTTCTTTATCCTCACCACAGGACCTTTCTCCTGGTGTCCGATAATGCTTGTACTGCTCAGTCTTCCAGCAGTATGCCTTCTCACTCTCAGCTCCTAGTGCCTCTTGCTCCCAGCTCCTTGCATTCATGCTACAAACTGAAGTGAGGTCCTTTTTAACTCAGGTGCCCTGATTAGCCAGCCTGTCCTAATTGATTCTAGCAGTTTCTTCTTAATTGGCTCCAGGTGTCCTAATTAGCCTGTCTGCCCTAATTGGTTCCAGCAAGTTCCTGCTTCTTCTGGAACTGTCTCTGTTACCTTACCCAGGGAAAAGGGATCCACTTAATCTGGGACTAACATATCTGCCTTCTAATACCCTCCTGTAGCCATCTGGCCTGACCCTGTCACAGTACATTTACCCCAGAGGTACCAATGACAGTTTAATAGGGTTTTCCTCTCTCTTACCTGGTCTATATATTTTTTCATTCTTGTTACATCTCTCGAAACCCCCACTTCCAACCATTGTCTTTTTATCAGCTTCCTTCCTGCCTTAGAGTGGTTGTTACAAATGGATTAAATTATAGCACAATCATATGCACAAGTGGGAATAACATTCCTTGGTTTTGATTCATGATCTGGAGTGAACAAACCAGAACGAGTGACGCTCCAGAACAAAACACAGCTCCTGGGGAAGAGACCCAGCTCGTGTTGATTAGTCCTTTTTTTGACTCAGTTGTTCAATCTGACGTATGCTGGGTAGGTGCTCTGAGTTTATTTAAACAAATAATACAAACTAAGAATGAGAAGGGAAACATATGGGATTGTGATGGTGTTTGTTAAGAGGAATGTGAAATCAAATGTGCCTTTCAGTGAACTTAACCTTTCGAGGTATCAGCTGTTGCTAAGTGATTTGTTTTCTGTTCCATCTCTGCTTTTAGATGCTGCACTATTATCTTTTCTCCCCCTTATGTGGACAATATGCTTGTGAACAAGGCCCCTAATCTATCATTTACCAAATTCATTACAGTCTACGCTGACACATGCTTTACTCTTCCCAGCAGGCACTTGTTAAACAAAAGAAAAGGTACACTTCTCTCCAGCAGCATGGTTATTGATCAATACTATTTGATTCAACCCTCCCCAACCCCTACCACACTGAAGCTAGGAATAGAGGATCGTAAAGTTACTGTAGTGGAAAAGCTTTTAAAACAAAGCATCAACTAAGGAGGATGTGGAAAAAAGGTTCCAAGGAAGTACAGAAAAAGAGGGATTTTAAGCATGACTGTAAAGGAACATTGTTGGCATTAAATACTCCCCATATGATTTGGTAGGGACCCAAGCAAGAAAGGCAGGTACAAGCTATTAGGCTCTAAGTTGTCTTCCACTCTGACCCTACAGCTGGGAAAGAGAGTGGTCAGTGTCAGATTTTCACCTAATTAAATCAGCCTGCAATGGGAATATATAGTCCTCACTGGTTGAGGATTTTGTTGTAGGCAGAGCAGGAAGAAAAAATGTTATTTTTCTGGGAATAATTTGAAATGCTTTGGTTTTGAAAACTGAAAAATTTAACAAGATGAAAGAAGTTTTGTTTTTTTCAAACATTTTCAGATTGCTTTTTTTTTTTCAGTTGATGAAATGGAGCCTTAAATCTGTTCCATGCCCCAAGGCCTAATTTTGCTACCTTCTGGTCTGGTGCAACAATGATCAGTTTTAGGAAACCAAATCTTTATTTCATAGAGTCATAGATTCCAAGGCCAGAAAGGGGACCACTGTAATCATCTAGTCTGACTTCCTGTATAACATAGGCAATAGAACTTCCCCAGAATAATTCCTAGAGCAGATCTTCTAGAAAAACATCCACTTGATTTAAAAATGGCCAGCATTGGGAGAATCCGCCATCATCCTTGGTAAGTTGTTCCAATAGTTAATTATCCTCACTGTTAAAAATGTACATTTTTTTCCAATCTGAATTTGTCTAGCTTCAACTTGCAGCTATTGGATCGTGTTTATACCTTTCTCTGCTAGGTTGAAGAGCCCATTATCAAATATTTGTTCCCCACGTAGTTGCTTATAGACTGTAATCAAGTCACCCTCTCACTTGCTCTTTGTTACGCTAAATAGATTGAGTTCTTTGACTCTGTCGCTATCAGGCAGGTTTTCTAATCCTTTAATCATTCTCATGGCTCTTCTCTGAACCCTCTTCAGTTTACCAACATCCTCCTTGAACTGTGGACAGCAGAATTGGACACTGTATTCCAGCAGCAGTTACACCGCTGCAAATACAGATGTAAAATAACCTCTCTACTCCTAATCAAGATTCCCCTGTTTATGCATCCAAAGATTGCATTAGCTCTTTTGGCCACATCATCACATCAGGAGCTCATTATCCCCCACCCCACCCTCTTTTCAGAGTCACTGCTTCCCAGGATGGAGTCCCTCATGCTCTAAGTATGCCCTGCATTCTTTGTTTCTACATTTACATTTAGCTGTATTAAAATGCATATTTGTTTGCACCCACTTCCCAAGCAATCCAGATCGTTCTGTCTCAGTGACCTGTCCTCTTCGTTGTTTATCATTTCTCCAATTTTTGTGTCATATGAAAACTTTATCAGTGATGATTTTGTATTTTTTCCCAAGTCATTGATAAAAATGTTCAATAGCTTAGACCAAGAAGTGATCCCTGAGGCGCCCCATAGAAATATGCTCCCTCTGATTTCTCATTTACAATTATATTTTGAGACCTATTAGTTAGCCAGTTTTAATCCATGTAATGTGTTATTTTATATGTTTTTAATCAAACTGTCATGAGGTACCAAGTCAAACGCATTACAGTAGTCTATATTACATCATCGCTATTACCTTTTTTTGATGAGCTTACAGGTTTGGTTGAGAAAAGTATCAAGTTGGTTTGACAGGATCTATTTTCCTATGTTGATTGGCATTAATTATATTACCTTCTTTAATTCTTTAATTTGAGACATGTCCAAAATTAGCTCCTAGTTGCAGCAAAGATTTGTTGCTGTTGGGTCATCCCATCTCTAAGCTTTAGCATGTAGCTGTATGGATCTCTAGTAAGTCCCAGCAGCTCTGACCGCTTTGCAGACTAGTATTGGTCTGGGAGCTTCATATCAGCAAGACTCAAGCCTACTGGAATAGTGTGGAATCTCTAGCTAGGCTATGTCTGGGTGTCTTTTAACAGGGAAATAGGACTAACATTCAGTTTGCAGTCCAGATCCATCTTTCTTCAGGCATTGGTGGGGGAAGGCAGCACTGTATATAATATAACCCTCTCCAGTGCTCCCACCCAAGCTTCACTTACCAACTGAAGGATCTGAGCTTGAGGGAAGCTAACAGACCAATGGGCTACAGCTATGTAATATGCTCTTTTTTTGCCTCCTCTATGCATTTCTTTGCTTTTGTGAGTTTGTTTCACAAACTATAACACTGTTTAAATGCAGCTGCTATTATTTTGTACTCTGAATATGTAACCAGCTTTTAATATTCATAAAAAAGACAACTAAATGAAATGCAAGCAAAAGGGCTATTTACATGCATCTGGGAAAAATTTAGCAGAAGCATTGTCCCAGCCACTTTAACATATCCTATATATAGATGTCACCCTTCTGTAGCAAAAATTTAATTTTTTAAAATCATTACTTTCTTGCTTTGTCTCTTCCTTTCTTCACCATTTGCTGGTGCCAAATGCATATTTGGTAAGATAATCATGCTTCAGGTATATGGGGCCTGATTTTGCTGTCATTTATGCTATTATAGCTCCATTGACTTCAATGGTGTTACTCTTGATTTACTCCAATGTAAGTGTGATGGAGCATCTGCTCCACACTGACCAGTAAGGGGTTAATAGAGCCCTAGGGTTGCTGCACAAAAACCAGCCAATACGAGAGGGACTGTGAAGAGCAGCCAATCAGGGCCCAGCAGGCCCATATAAAAAGAGCTTCAGGGCAGAGCAGGGTCAGTAGTTCCCTGGAGTCAAGGAGGGAGGACTGGGTACCTTGCAGATAGAGGGAAGCTAGCACCCTGGACCAAGCAGTGTTGGGTAGGAACAGGGGAGCCAGAGTGTGCTCCTGTCTGGCTGCTGGAACTGGCATGCTGAGGCCCTAAGGTGAGGGCAAAGAAGGTGTTGGGGCTGTGAGAAAGTGTTCCAGGGAAATGCACTGAGGAGTTGGAGAGGATGGAGAATGTGTCTGCCATCTATCAGGTCATTGGGCCGAGACCTGGAGTAGTGGGCTGGCTTGGGTCCCTCTTCCCCCACCCCCCACATACACACACACACACTCACTACTGGGGAAGTATCTGGACTGTTGACTGCAGGGCTCCTGGAAATAGAAGAGCACAGATTCTGACATGCCTGGAGGGCTGCGTCATGAAGAGGTTGCCACAGTCCTTTGAGTCACATGTGTCCAAGAACAGATGAGCTAGTGGGCAAGGTACCTCTGGGAGAGGGTGTACGGACTTACAGTGCTAATCCCTAAGATGGCCAGCAGGAGGTACAAGTGTGGTGAGTGGAGCATTTTCACAATACGTGACTTCAAACTTGGGACTATGGTTCTCTTTTTTCAAATTAACCCAACATTCTGTGACTAAGTATGAGGGGGAAACTGTGGTGATATTTTTTTTCCTCTCTAAGGTTGTCCGTTACCATGGTACCTCAATGCCTGGCATCTCAGATGTCACCATTCACACATCTTGGCATTTTAATGGTGACCACTGTATGTATTTTTATTAGAAACAGACAATAGCACTTCACATTCCTCTTTGTATCCTCGTTTTACTATCTCCCACAGAATCTGAAGCAGTGATGGGATTGAAGGGAGTGTGGGGTGGGATTCTAACAGAGGATAGTGGGCTCTGCCGTTTGGCTGAATGTAGGTTTTTCATAATCTAATATGTGTTCTTTGAACCTTTGTCGTTTTCACCAGATCACTATTGTTAACGGGAATTCAGAAAACACTCCACATGTAGAGCATTTGCTGGCAGTTAGAGTCTGGAATCACTAGATGAGATTCTCTGACCTGTTATATGCAGACGGTCAGACTAGATGATTACAATGGCCCTATCTAGCCTTAACATCTATGAATTTAGGAATGAAAATACCCTTTAAAGAAGATGGAAGGGCTCTGGGTTTCATTATCTTCCAGACCTTGGCTCTTTCAGAAAAGGAAATGAAGACTGCATGGAAGATTGCCTTCACCTGCACACAGCAAGAGGGTTAAGTGCATGTGGTCAAAGGGAGTATGGATATGCTATGTACCAGGCTTATGTTCTTTATTATATAATGGCTATTTGGGTAGGCAAAGAGAGAATTTGTACAAGCTACATCAGTGCATTTTTCTTGTTTGTTGCATGTATGAGTCAGACCAAGTGTTTGTGAGGTCCCACACTGAACTGGACATTCCTGCAACTAGGAGCATTGGCTGGGATTCTCAAAGATGCCAAAGGAAGTTAGGCACCAACCCTCACTACTTTTCACTGAAAGTCACACCCAGCTTCCATTAACAGTAATTGAATGTTGTGCCCAACTCACTTAGACTCCTTTGGAAATCCAGCCTCTGTCTTTATCTAAATGCTGGATTTCTCCTAGCATCCTAAGGGTATCTGATTGTCATCTTGTCCACCTTCACAGCATATATTTTATGAGGAGATAGTAATTTTCCCTTTGTGTCACACTGGGTTGTATTCATGATCAGGAGAGTGGATGTACGGATTCCTTTATTTAAAAATATATTTTTGTTCAATTTAAGATTTTAAATGTGCTTCATGCTACGAGTCCAGGAGTCAGCCGAAATATTAATAACAATCCTAGTAATTCTGCACAAAAAAGATCGCTATCATGCCAGCTGCTGAAAAATTGAGGTGGGATTCTTTCCAGAAAATGGGGTCTAGCATTTTCCTTCTAAATGCTTACAAGAAATACTTCTGTTTCTAAGTTCTTTTAATACTAATCTCTTACAGTTTGCTGCCGATGCAGGTTAGCTTGTGGCAGTATCACTAACTGGATTTTGGAAACATAAGCAGTCTTTTTTTTCTTTAAACTGGTATGTTTTTCGGCACTGTGGTGCTACTAGCTCTATTTATGGTGGGTGTTATTTGAGCACCGTTTAACTTGGTTAATGCACAACATGCAGTGCAGGGGCAGCAGAGAAAAGACCGTTATTGACTTTAGTGGGAACTCATGGGAGAGCAAAATCTAAGGAAGACTCTCAAAATAGAAGTTGCTTTGCAGAGATTTCTTCCCAGAAATCAACAGTTCTACGTTTCAGATTTAGTTGAACCACTGTTTTGTGCCAATGCTCTTTAACGCGTCTGACATCCCATCAGAGTCAGGGCAACATCTAAACAGCACATTAACTATTGGGTAGTTTTAGACCAGAGAATTAGCTAAGATTTATGTCCAAATATCATGGGCTGTATCTAGCAAATGAAGCAGAAGTGGGCAGTGACTAACTCCAAGGAGACATCAGTTGCATGAGCTGGAGAGACCTGCTGCTTGGAATTATTTGGCTATTTCAAAGCAGAGTCCTAAACCAGTTAAAACTCACTTGATTTGGAGGTTTGTTTGGGGTTCACGCGGTCTTGGGGAATGTGAGGGAAAGCCATACCTTTCTACCCACAGCTATCCATTGTCCAAGAAGAACTAGCTTCCTGCCTCCTTCCCTGCTATCATCTTGTGGTTGGTGGTTTAATAATTGGGCCTATAAATTTACCCTAATTTTGAGATCAACTGTGAAAAGTGAGTGGAAGTTCATAAAATGTCACAGTAGCCTATAATGGTTAATGTTGGTGGGGAAAAGTGTAAAAAAGAGACCGAACAAATTAGTTCAAACAAAAAGGCTTACTGATATAATTCAAGGACTGTGTTAAGTCGTGCTTGGTAAACAAGAACATTGTGAGATTGGAAATCAATTAACCAAAATTGGTGCACTGGAAATTTAGGCCTAAATGGTGGACAAAATAGTGAGGGGATGGACTATTCCACCCCTCACTCCCTTTTGGGGTCCTTAAAATAGGAGATTTTTGGGGTGGGCGGAAAGAGATGGCTACTGCAAGGCTGGATGACTGAAAAGAGGGGACGCAAATGCTGTCTGACTGAAAGTCAAGGGCAGGGAAAGAGTGAGCTGCCCCATCATGGCTACCACCCTCACTGTCTTCTGGGACCCCAGACCTTCATCCTAACCCTGAGAGATGTCCTGACCAGACCAGACCAGAGAGAGGGACCCAGGTGACACCACCACCTCCTCCAGCTAAATCCCAAATACCACCTGAGATGTGGGATGTGAGACTTTGTCTTTCCTTTATGCCCTCATGAGTCCTTTTCCTTCCCTACAATTCCCCTCCCCCAGCTTTCTCCTTTTTTCCTTCTGTCTAAGAAGAGTGTGGCTTAGCTGGCTAAGCCTGCATATTTTGCAACACTCCCATGAGTCTGTGACTAGACGGGCAGTTAAAAGCAATGGTCTAAACAGCCCAATGATGCTGGTGTGAGTTCACCAGATTTCAGAGTGATTGATCAGACCATCTGCTCTGCCTGGGTTTTTCCAGCAGTGAGGCTGAGAGAGAGAATTAACATCAGAGACAGAATCTTCATTTTCTATCTTGGGTGTTTCTTTGCTTTCCCCTTCTGTATGTTTGTCTTATTTTGTTTCCTAGGAAATGGTATCTGATTTTAACCATAACAAGCCCATTTTAACTAACTCTTTCTCTTTTCCCTGAGAAAGAGAGTTATTGCCATTTTGTTTACTATCTCTCAGATGGTATTAAAGGGTTTGTTCCTTCTAAAGCCTCTCTTCAGTGATAGGGAAAGGGAACAAGGGATGTTGTTAACACAAAAGCCTTACTCAATACTTCACATTTCTCATCTTTTAACTGCTTTTCCTTCTCTTCAGTATCTTTAAGAAAAGGTTGAAAGGATTTTTAATGGCGTGTTTGCCATGGTGCTAAGCAAGCTGAGGTGTCTGGATATCAAACTCTGAGCCTTGTTTTAAACTGTTTTAATGTTGGACAGTTACAGAGTTATGTTAGCACCTTTGGCTTTTTGGGCCCATGTATCCCATCTAAATTAATACAATGGGGCTGGTTGGTGGGTTTCTAACCCATTGCTCCATCACTGGTGAAGGGTGACCCTTTCCGAACTCTGCAAGAGATGGTTTACTAGCATTCTGATCCTGCATTTTTTGGGGGGGCAGATTAGTCCTAATGGTCCAAGCCTATAACTGTCTGTGGAGAAAGGGAGCACAACAGGTGTAAAAACAGTTATTCCCATTGTTGGCGACTCTGGAGTTTAGATGCCTCTTGAACTAGCATGTTTTTTTTTTTGAATCTCCAAGATTCCTGTATGCAGTGATTCGAACAGGAGATGGGGGGAAACAGGGCTCTTGGTTCTATGTACAGTTCTGTTAATGTCTCCCTTAGTGACTTTGGGCAAGGTACTTCGCCGACTGCTAAAATAATCCCAACTGCAGGCATCTTACATAACTCGTGCTGAGAACAATGACTGTGATGATTACAAAGTGCAGGCCTTAGCTGATACTGTCTTTCTGGTACATTTTAAGGGCCAAGTGCTGCAATTTCAGCAATGCAGGTGCAGTCTTACCCTCAAGTGGCATCCCGCTGAGCATGATAGGGCTCCTGTCAGGCAGAGGGATCCGCCCACGCGAGGCTGATTGCAAGATGGGAGCCTAAGCTGTTCAAATCTAAAAATAATCACAGCACCTATTTCTCAAAAGTGCAATGCATTGGTCCGTCTCTGTGTGTTACTTAAAGATTCTAATATTTATTCCACTAATACTTCATGTTTGTTTGTTTGTTACTCCAAAGTCAGGGCAAATAACATCAATTTGACTGCTTGCCACCAAGCTTGGGTTCAAAGCCCATACCTATGAAAAAATCAATAAATCATAGAATTAAAAGGTGACATGCTGGATAATTGATTCTTCCGGGAAGACTTTCCCCAAGGTTTAAACTATTACCAACAGCACGAAGTTATAATGAAGACTAAGTATTTTTATGAAGTGGAGTCATTAACAATGGATTAGACAGTGGAATCCAATTTCCTGTTCTATCAGTGATGCTGACACAGACTGAAATCTCGTTGATGTATTGGGCATTGTTGTTGTCCTCTCAGCTGAGAGAAAAATTATATTTGCCATTCTCCACTGGCTGCATCTCACAGGCTAAACTGTATTTTATACAAAGGCTCAAACCGGAATCTTATTGGAGTAAACATATACAAGAAAATAAATATAGGTATAGGCATGAATATTTTACAGCCATTTTGCAGCTATGTGTGTTTACGATATTTAATTTAATATAGTTATTTTGGTTGTATGGGTTTTTTTCCTCTTTAATTATATATTCCAAAGCTTAAGCTAGGCAGCAGGTGTGCATGTGTGCGCACGCACTCAAGGGAGAGATCCTCAGCTGATATACATTCTCATAGCTCCATGGACTTCAAGCACCAACTGAGGATCTGCCCATGTGTCTGGGCGGGGGGAGACGGACACACAAAGTATATGTAATGTAGATTATAAGGTCTGTAGAAGAATATCCTGGAGATACAATTCTATTTATTTATATCTATTTATATTGTGGTAGTATGTAGAGGGAGGGACCTGTTGTCCATGGTGCTGTACAAATACACAACAAAGAGACAATCCCTGCCCTGCTGAAGCATTCACAGTCTAAGTATAAGGCAAGAGACAACTGGTGAACAAGATGAATAATACGAGGGTTTTTTTTCTTCTGAAAAATCCTTGTGACAAAGTCTCTGTTTACATATTCATGGGCGGGTAGGATGGGGTGAACAATCCCCACACTAGATGAGAAGGGGTTAATGAGAACCTGTGGGCTCAGTCAGCCCCACCCTGCTACACCTGCAGTAGGTGCCACGCTTGGAGGGAGGAGCTAAAAGGGCTGAACTCGATTCAGTTGGGGTAACCGGGAAAGCAGTTGCTGACTCTTGCTCAGGGAGAGACGCCTTGCTGGAGCTGGGGAGGGGGCAGATACAGCCTCCCTGAAGGACAGTAAGCCTGCAACAGGTAGCCAAGGCACTTGGGAAGGAAAGCTGCGTGTGCTGCTGGAGAGGCCAGCAGAAAGACTCCCGCAGGGTTGGGGACTGCTGCCCTGTGAGGCGAGTGGAGAAAATCTCCTGCAGCAGTGTCAGCTGGGTGGTAATGCAAAGAAGCTCCTCAAGAAAGTCTGGAAAAGAGGAAGATGATATGGTTGGTGTGTGTGTGTGTGTATGTACACACACATAAAATGTTGATACTGGAAGCCTCGGGTGAAGCTGTGGGAAAGACAAAGCAACATAGGAAGTGGTCCAGGGAGGCAGGAAAAAGTCTACATATATAGACCGTTGCTGCTCATTAAAAGGTCCCTAGATCAGAACCCAGTGGAGAGGGAGGGCCTGGATTCCCCTACTGGCCCTGTGAGGAAGGCAGAATGGAAACCCCCTGATATCAGGAGTGAGAACTCATGCATCTGGAGTCAGGCTGAAGATGCAATGTGAGGACAGCAGACTATAGTTTATTCGACTCTTGTTTTACCCCAGGAGGTGACCTGGCCAGAGGGCTGAGTCACAAGAAGAGATGAACCACTAGACCACCATAAGGCCTAAACAGCCATTTGGTGGAAGTAACTGAGTGGAAGGCTCTGCAATGCCCCACCTGGCCACGAAGGGGCGCTCCACTGGTGAGTCACACTCGTACAGCTAGACAGTGACTCCTCTTAAAAATATAAAGGTAGCCAGAGATACCATTTAGATGGGTAAATGAGGGCCATGGCAATAGGAAATAGAGATAAGATCCTCTGGCATGGAGAAGAATTCTCAAATTTTCATAGTAAATACCTCTACCCACCCTCTATCCCTACAAATACCCACAGGCAATAAAAACACATTTGAGAACATGGATGAGCAGGGAATAGTTTTCCCACCCCCAAAAGAATTGTTGAGGTTTTGCAAAATTTTCCCATCATAAATCGGGACAAAAAAGTCAAAATATTGAAAATGTTCATGAACCAAAAATTCTCCTGAAAGTTTGTTTGGGTTAATTGAAAAGTTACATTTTGATCATTTTGAAATGTTTTGTTTTGATTTTTGACTTTTTAGTGTAAATTTACTAAAATTTTGAAACAAAGTCATTTTGACTCAGAAATTGAAACTGTCCGATCTGGCAGTGTTTAGGCAGTCTAGAAACTTTTACCAAAAAATTGTTTGAGTTATCTATTTCATCTACCCCAACACTGTCTCATGACCAGTTTTGGTTTTGATGAATTGGCAAATTTGACTACTCCAAAAAACTAAACTTTTCTCAAAGTGAAAAATCTTTGATTTCAAGCTGAAGATGCTTTTTGGAGATGGGTGTTAACTAGGGGAGATGGTGGTGGATGACACTTTGCTTCTATTGGCAAGCTAGGAGTACAGACTTATCATTCTATTTCCATTAATTCCCGGGACTGGCAGCAGCCTCAACTGTATTATCATACCATTGGTTGTAGAGTGCCTGAATGAAAGCTGCCCTCTGTGGGCAGGACAAGGGGATTAATACTGTGTCTATTCAACCCTGGGCATCTCTACTGAGTTTCAACACAGTTGCCAACTATGTGCTGGACATGTATTAATTTAATTTATTTATAGCCTCTCATCACTAAATGATCTGATTGTTCCACTGGGAACTGAAGCAAGGCCAATGATTTTACCGACATAGGCAAAAGGCTGCCATTTTTTAGATATATAGAAAATCCCTTAGACGGATAGTGATCGATTTCTCCTAATGCGACA
Organism: Chelonoidis abingdonii; assembly: GCF_003597395.2. NCBI lineage: Eukaryota > Metazoa > Chordata > Testudines > Testudinidae > Chelonoidis > Chelonoidis abingdonii. The sequence continues at coordinate 100,032,979 of NC_133776.1, read as the reverse complement.
GATTTGTCTATTCCCAGTGCATAATAACTTAACACAGCAATTATCATAATATGCCTAATTAGTAGTTACATAGCATTGTCTAGTACAGGGGTCAGCAACCTTTCAGAGAGTGTGCCGAGTCTTCATTTATTCACTGTAATTTAAGGTTTCATGTGCCGGTAATACATTTTAACCTTTTTAGAAGGTCTCTTTCTGTAAGTCTGTAATATATAACTGAACTATTGTTATATGTAAAGTAAATAAGGTTTTTTAAATGTTTAAGAAGCTTCATTTAAAATTAAATTAAAATGCAGAGCCCCCCGGACTGGTAGCCAGGACCCGGGCAGTGTGAGTGCTTCTGAAAGTCAGCTCACGTGCCACCTGTGGCACCCGTGCCATAGGTTGCCTACCCCTGTTCTAGTACTTTAACCATGGCACGTTACTGGTTTTCCAGTAAGGAATCATATGGGTCCCTAAGTGCACAGTATCTGGCCTTACTTATAATGTACAAATGGGTGCATTTAGAAATGAAATCTACCACCCACTCCATAACTGTTCCATGACACTGTGGGGTAAATTCCTGTCTTAACCCCGTGAAGTCCTTTGAAGTAAGGCTGTCAATCTGTCACTTAGTCAAGTGGCTCAGTTGTCAGTCAAAGCTGCCCGCTAATCATCCACTCATGCATTCAGACCCAGGCAGACAGTGGCAAGTTATTGCAGCTCAAAAGGAAAACCATTCTAGCTACTTTTCAGAGAGACCTCTGCTTTTGCGTTACAATATGCTGTAAACTGCCCAGCAAGTGAGGCTCCCTTACCTCTTCATGTAAGCATCCACCAACCTTTGTGGGCTGATATAGTCCACAGTACTTTCCAACTAAAATTCTCTGTTCAATTTGAATAATCTATGACATTCAAGCTGTATGTTTGCCTCTGTAGGAATGGTCTATTGATTGTGAGCCGCAGGAAAAGATAGGGGCCAGATCCTGAGCTGGTGTAAATGCATCTAACCTGGTTGGAGTTAGTGGCGCTAACCTGATTTATACATATTAGGAGCTGGCCCTGTCTTATTCTGTGGCCTGCTTCCTGCCTTGGAGCGTGAGCCTGTGGCAACGGAATCACAGAATGGAACAGTTCACAATTTTGCAGAATTCACAGAAAAGTAACTAAAGAGTGATTTCAAAAACATTCTCCAAAAACAAGACTTGCAAGTCAGAGCTGTAATTTGAGGAGGGGAAATGGCCTGTCAGGGTGAAGGTGGTAGGGAATGTGGAGATGAGAGTGCATGGTGGACTAAGGCACAGGACGGGAGAGGGCTAACCATGTTGATAGCCATGAACTTAAAGCTAACTCACTCTTTAACCTACCTTTCTGAATGACTACACCTCAGTTTAAATAGCTGGGATATCTGTGTCACAGATGTTTTGAGGGTGGTCTGAATCACTGCAGCATCTTATCAATGGAGGGAGCTCTAAGCCAGGCTGAAATTGCGGCCTGAGGAAGGAAGACATGAGAGAGAACTAAGGGAAGGGAACTACATTCAGAATTTACTCAGATTCACCTTCTGTTGTTCTGGCATGCATGTAACTCTGTTGCTGCTAGCTATGGTGGGAATGCAAGGGTAGACCACATTGACTACGGATGCTCACAGCCATTAAAACCCCAGGAAATTCAGTGTTGAGATTAAACGACAAAGAAAACCATATGTTGGAAAGCGCAGAAGTGCATAGATAAGGTACCCAAACACCCTTAACTCTGCCCATTTCAATGCTTTGAGATATAGCAGACTCCAAGAGCCTAATCCCTCTATAGCAGGCAGAGTTTAAGAGGAATTTCTGGGATTCCCATCTCTCATGGAGTCCCCGGGCGATGCTCTGGAACTGCTCCCCACCAAGCCAGTCAGGACTTTGGGGAGCCTCCTCTCCCTTGGAGCAGACTTGTTCAGGGCAAGAAGCTCACACGTCTTCACCTCCTGGGTCTTTCCTTGGGAGTATCGCATCCTCCGCCCCTCTGTGGCTCCCACAGCGAGCCCGCCCGCGGGGTCCTGGGGAAGCCATAGGGTCCTGCACCCCCACTTCACAGTCAGCATCGAGACTCTCAGCCAGCGCAGTAAAACAGAGGTTTTAATTTTGATGACAGGAACAGGAGTCTAAAACAGAGCTCATAGAATACAGCGAACCAGACCCCTCGGCCGGTCCATTCTAGGGGGCAGTGAGCCAACCCCCATGTCTGCACTTCACTCCTCGTCCCCAGCCAGTTCTAGACTAACAACTCCCTTCCAGCCCCTCCTCTCTGCTCAGTTCCTTTCCCGGGCCAGGAGGTCACCTGATCTCTTTGTCTCCAACACCTTCAGTTCGCACCTTTGCAGAGAAGGGGCCCAGGCCATCAGTTACTAGGAGACAGAGTGCCAGGTATTTAGGTGCACTGGCCCTTTGCTCTTCCAGATACTTAAGAACTGCCATGGGGACACTGAGGCACCAACCCAGTATTCAGAGAAAACATTAAGAGCATTCCTAGTTCATCACACCATCTTCTTGCCTTTGTGTCTATTTACACCTTGCTGCTGATAGTTGTTGCCTTTCTGCTGTTCATGTATACATGTTATAAATCCCAAAGCACCTTAGTGTTGTACAAATGGTAAGGAGAAAGTAATTTTGAAATGTGTTTGTACAATGTACTGCACAATGATGTTCTGGTCCATATTCTGGTTCTAGGCACTACTGCAGTACAACTGCATAATAATGATACTCATGAGATGCCTTGAGTCTCCATTTCTTAATCAAGTAACGTGATTTTGTTGTTTGTTATAATTTTCTTGGAAAGTGCTGTAAATGTGCAGAGTGCTTCACGGCAGAAGTGCACATGGGTTCCCCGTGTTGAAGAGCTTACAATCTAAGACCCAATTCAGGAGAGCATCTCCAGAAAGGGGAGCACTATAAGCATTTAAAACAGTAACAGTAAACCTGGGCTTCTGGGGTTTCCCGAATCAGGCTTTTATTTAGCCAAGAATAAAGAGGAAGAGATGCCAACAGAGGAAAGGGAAAGGGGAGGGAGAGGACATGGTAATGTGGTTACTTGGGAAATTAGTGCATTTATCTGTTGCAATTTGTCTCTTCTCATGCCCCAAATGACAGAGAACACAGTCGTCTTCCATTTTTATTTGCTTTATAGTAGCTCTTAGAATCCTCAGTCAGGCCCCCTGCTGTGCTAGCTACTGTACAAGTGAGTGAAACAAAGATGATCCCTGCATCAGCCTGTGATAAGTTGGAAGAAGCCGACAGACCAATGGGCGTGAGGGATGGGAAAAAGTAAAGATGGACCTATTTGCATACATTTCTCAGGAACCGACCAACCTATCTAGTGCTTTCAAGGCTATTGCTCCTTAGATTTTTCTCTTTAACAAGGGAATTAAATACAAAACCTAGCTCTAGTTTAGGCCAGCCAGCCAACTAAGGCATTCTGTTGCCATTGCTTGGTATGCAACATACTCACCATAAATACCACCAATTAACTTTGCTATTTTCCAACGGGATGTCTCCTCTCACAAGAGCTCTGTTTTTCTTATGCAAAAAAAAAAAAAAAAAAAAAGCTTTCATCTGACAAAGCTACTCTAAATCCGTTTCTGTGGGATTTGTTTTTCACAATACCTTTGTGATTGCCCAAGAACTCCAGTGCTGTTTTATTTTCATCACAGGTTATGTGATCTTTGATTAAAATATTATGCCTACTGTGATGATAGCATGGTGCTGTGTTAGCTGTTTTAGCAATAAAATAAGGCAATAAATAAAAATGAGACCATTACTTAAGCCTTTTGTGAATTGGTCTGGAGATCAGAGCTATAGTTCAGGGCTTTTTATAAAGATAGGAAAATATCCCATTTTGCTCTAGTTGGTGAAGTGTTTACCATCAGTTTGGTGCCAAGAAAAGGTAGCCCTGTTCTTACTTCTGGAAACTGATCTATGCATTATTGAACTGAATCACTTCTGGGCAGCAGGTGGTGATGTCCGGTTATGAATGCTGAAGTTTTTGTATTCTGGAGACTAGCCTGGATTTAGGTTCCTAATGTTAGGTACTCCGGTTGAGTCTGGATCTTTTAATTTTTTTTTGAGCAAGGGAAAAGAAAGAGAGAGGCAGAGCAGGGAGGTGGGTGGCAGGTGGTGAAGGCACAACAGGAAAAGAAGGGAATGGGATGGAGGAAAGGTGTATCTATATGGAGATTTAGGGCATGTCTATTCTGCAGATGGAAGTGTACTTCCCAGCCCTGGTAGACAGACATGCATGAGTTGTACTCAAGCTAGCATGCTAAAAATAGCACCCTGGATATTGCAGCACAAGCAGCGGCATGGGCTAGTCCTTGGGTGGCTAGCCCGTGCCGCCATGTCCACACTGCTGTTTTTAGTGCATCCACTCAAACAGAGCTCGCACGGGTCTGTGTAGCCGGGCTAGGAGGAATGGTCACAGCTGCAGTGCAGAACACCCTGAGTGTGTGGAACAGTGCGGTGTGACTTCACGGCACAGTGGCTTGCCATGAACTAATTGGCCACGTGGGCCGTGCTACCACACACTGGTTTCATAGAGCACTTTGACATACTACAGAACTTTGGTGCATAGTAACAGGGTTCACATTGCCTGTTAGTATGTGGCAAGCTACTGTGCTGTGCATTCACACTCCAACTGGGCTGGAGCACCCATGGGGAAAAATTAGTGGGTGCTCTGCATCCACTGGCAGCCAAGGTCCCCTCCCGTCCTGCCCTACCTCCTCCTCCCCTGAGTGTGCCACGTCCCCGCTCCTCTACCTACCTCCCAGTGCTTCCTGCCCAGCCACCACCAAACAGCTGTTGAGCCGCTCCAGGAGGGAGGGGGGAGGAGGAGCAGGAATGTGGTGCACTCAGGGGAGGAGGTGAGGAAGAGGTGGGGCTGGGGCGGGGATTTGAGGAAGGAGTCAGAATAGAGGCAGGGAGGGGGCACAGATGGGGCAGGGACTTTGGGGAAGGAATTGGAATGGGGGCGGGGCTGGGGTGGAGTCAGGGCGGTGGAAGAGGGGGGTCAAGCACCCACCGGTGGGAGCAGAAGTCGGTGGCTATGCTCTGTGTAGACAAGCCCTGAGAAAGGAAGGTAACAACTGGGGTGGGGCAAATAGTCTGGGGGTTGACTCCAGATACAGGCTTGTGTGTGAGTGGCAGACAGAACTGGGATTTTTCTTTTCCTGCCAGGCTGGGATTTACAAAGAAGGAAGGAGTTGGAGAAGAGGAATGGTAGGTAGACCAAGACAATGAAAAGGGACTGAGAGAGCAAGGCACACACAAGTGCACCGGGACCCCTGGAGCGCGGTATATCTGGCAAGTACTATAATCCCTTTGTTTGGTAGAAGTAGCTGCTAGGATGCCAACGAATGGCAGACAGCTGTGTGTCAGATCCAGTGTGAGTGAAAGCAACCCTTGTAGACACAGGGCAGGGTGGGGTTTTTAACCTGCCCTAAGATACATGTCCTCATAGCATTTTGGAGCCCAGAGCAGCAATCCTCTGAGCCCAGGTCAACAGACTTGGCTCTAAAATAGCTGTGCAGGCATTGCAGCTTGGGCTGGAGCTCAGGTTCTGAAGCCTAGGGGGCTAGGGCTGGACCACCAGAAATGTTTGTTGTGTGGCGTGGAGGTACCAATGGTAGTGACCTAGGTCTCCATGCTTCAAAGAGTTAAATTGCCTGTGTTACGCATGAACGTAGTGACAGTTCTGCCTTGGAGAGGAAGTCTGTCTCTATGGTTAAGGCACTAGATTAGGACTGAAGACGCCTGGGTATGATTCCTGGCTCTGCTGCAGACTCCCCATGTGACAGTGGCAAATCACTTAATCTACCCCGAGCCTCTGTTCCCAACCTGCAACACAGGGATAATAATGTTCCCTTTTGTCTTGTCTGTTTGGAGTATAAGCAGCTCTTTAGGGCAGGAACTGTGTGTTTACTCTCTGTATGCACAGCGTTAGTAAAATTGGGTCCCAGTCTCAGTCCTATGAGACTTTTCTCACAAATACTAATAACGCTTCTAGGTCTAATGCGTAGCCTTCATTCCATTAGTGAGAAGGAAACCTCTCCCCTGTGGCTAACGTATGATGGATCAGCCAGTGCACAAAAACCCATGGAATTTTCATCATGATGCCCCATTTCACCATTATTTTAGGTCATGAAGATTTCACAGTAGAAACTCAATCCTTGTCTTAGCCTAAATCTATTTGGTTGGCAATCTATCTTGGATACTTCTATGGTCCCCATTACTGAGCACCTCCCAATATTTTATGTATTTATCCTCACACCACAGTAGGAAAGTGCAATTATCCCCATTTCACAATGGAACTAAGACACAGAGAGGCTAAGTGACGTGTCCAGTGACTTGTGGCAGAGCAGCGATTTGAACTTAGGTGTCCCAAGTCCTTGGCTACTGCTCTAATCACTGGCCCATCCCGAAAGAATAATAAAGGATATGAAAATGTTCAGGGATTCAGGATTAATACCCCACTTTGATATAAAGAACTGAACAAGAGGTTACATTTATGAGCGTATGAATTTGCTATGCTAAAGTTTTTAGAAGGAGGGGCTGCCAATGACCTGATGGATATCCAGAAGAGTTTATCCAATTCCAAATGCTCTTGAAGAGTGATAAATCATGCACAAAATATTGGAAGATCAAGGCTAGAGGGCACTTCTTAATATTGAGACTGTATTTTGCACACCAACATCACACACTAATATGGAAAAATTATTCAGTTTAGAAATGCATCAAAAGCAGTTTTCAAAGTATAGTGCATCAGGTCCACATACATGCTCTAGCATTCTTTAAACTGCTTTCACTGAGTCATTAAACTTTAATGATGTGATTGATGATTTTGCTTCTATCCAAAGCTGCAAAGGCCTTTTCTGACTTGGTAAGCATCTTGCATGTCAGTAGTGTTTGTGTCAGTATTTTAGCTCACTATCTCTATTGCAACATGATCTGTTTGTGCAATTGTGAGCCGGGGCCAATATTGCTAAATAAAGGTGTGATTAGCAAAAATAGAATGCACTCAGACTCCATTATATTTACTCATTATGGTCTGTGTATAGCTACAGCCCATCTTAATGGAAAAAAGGGTTTGGACAATAAATAGCCAGAGAGCAGTAGTAGAGGACATCCTTGGGGAAGGAGGGGGGCAGCTTGCTTTAGCATTGGACATCTGTTAATCTAAGCTTGTTATATAGCTCTAGCGTAACCAACTATCTCAGTTTTCCTAGACATGCCCAGAATTTGTCATTCTGCATCTTGAAATTAGGAATTATTCCAGGGCATTTCAGACCTGTGTTACAGTTCCGTAAACTTCAAGTCCAGAAGGGACCATTAGATCATCTCGTCTAATCTCCCATTTATCACAGGCCATTACATTTCAGCCAGTTCTCCCTATATTGAGTCAAATAACTTGAGTTAAACCAAAGCACTGTAGTCCTCAGGAGACTAGACTATTATGTGTCACGGGCAGAAAACAGGAGAATGACTGAAGTGCCACCAATGCCTGAGGCCCCAGCAATGGCAGGGAATTGATGAGGTGAGACGTGCCCAGATGATTCCAGCAGGCAACCCGTGCTGCAGACAAAAGCTAAAAACAAAACCAAGGTCACTGCCAGACTGACCTCATGGAAATCCCTTCCCAACCCCATATACTGTGATCAATCTGACCCCGAGCATCTGAGTTAGACCCACCAGCCAGACAGCTGGAAAGGATTCTCTGGACCACCTCAGGGCACTGGTCCACCCTGACCCCAGCTCTGGTCAATCTCTGATGCTTCAGAGGAACCATCCACTCCACTCCTGAAGACAACTGACCAATTGAGCGGGGGGGAGGGGGAATTCCTTCCTGACCCTTGAAGGTGACTGGGGAGGGATAGCTCAGTGGTTTGAGCATAGGCCTGCTAAACCCAGGGTTGTGAGCTCAATCCTTGAGGAGGCCATTTAGGGATCGGTCCTGCTTTGAGCAGGATGTTGGACTAGATGACCTCCTGATATCCCTTCCAGCCCTAATGTTCTATGATTCTAAAATCAAGCCATAGTAAACATGGCTATGTTCTCATTCTTGCCAGCAAACTTTGCTATCCCAATGGCACCTTTTACTGGCATGCAAAGAATGCAGCATTTGGGAGTAGAGATTACTACTGACCTACAGCGCGTGTCTCTGGATAACTTCCACCCATCGAGATACCATGCAAACAGATCCTGGTAGGTGGGAATAGCTGCAGCTTTCCCTGTGGAGGAGAATTAATACCATTGAAAAGGAATTAAGTGCTCAAGATAAACTACCTACTCTGTGTGTGTGTGTGTGTCACCCGAGAAGAGTTGAGAGCTTGTATTTAAGAGGATTGACAAAGTGTTCAGGCTTCAGTGAAACAGGAGAAGATTTAGACTTGTGCTGAAGTAACTACAAGTTCTCATCTTCCTTAAAGGTCTGGATCTCTCTAATCCATGTCTATACCCTGTTACATTTAATTTGAAATAAGCCCTGAATTGGATTAATTGGCATACTCATAATGCCGAGTCCATGACTGAGACTAATTATTTGTCAGATCTCTGAACACAACTGGCCATCACACCCTAAACTGAAAGAGGAAACCAGTCCTGCAACCCAAAAGAAGTCTGTTACTAGTTGAACAACAACCTCTACGTTCATTACTGGATAGACCAAAGACACATGGGTATTGCCTGCTTGGAGTTATAGCCTCATTAAGGAAAACAATGTGTGCAGCTAATGGCTGATCGGACCAGCTGACCGGTTGGGGGAGGGGTGGCATTGGATAAAATTAGCTTTCATTAGCGTGCACTAAAGTTTATTGGTTTTGGAGATTCAAAGGACAGGTTGGGAGCCTGACAGAGCAGGGCAGGAGGAGAGTTCCAGACATAGGGGGCCCTTATGAAAGACAGCACAAAGTCGAGACTAGGAGACAAGTTACAAAAAGGATGATGGGTAGGTGGCAGCTTGGGCCAATTGAAAAGAGCAAGGGACTGGGAGTAATAAGTGATAAGGGCAGAGGCGTAAGCAGGGACTGAGTTGTACAGAGCTCTGCAGGCAAGGAGAATTATCTTGAGTTTAATGCAGAAGGTAAGAGAAAGGTGGCTGGATAATCAGAAAAGCAGGAAAGGTGCAAGCATTTCAGATGGTTTGAAGGATTCAGGGAGAAGGAGGCTGCAATAGTTGAGTGAAAAGATGAGTAGCAGGCAGAAAATGAGGTGGTCAGTGGTTTTAGCTGTGGGAATGGAGAGAAAGGATTGATTTTGGACATGATGTACAGAAATAACCAGCAGGACCTAGCAGCAGTGACCTCTAGAGGGGTCAAAATGGATGCTACATTTGAAGGCTAGGGGACAAAGGTGGATAAGGAAATAATATAATTTAGTGTTTTCAGGGTGCTAGGTTGAGATTGCATCTGTCCTTGTTCCTACAGGCTTCTCTGTCTAAATTTCACCCACGGCATAATATACTGCATTTGATAATTGTGGTATTGGACAGTTCACACTAATGTGGTAAAAGTTCAATTATCCTTCACAAATCTGGAGCTTGGGACCCCTCAGAAGTCATTGTTAATCCCTGCATTAAAGAGGAAATGTGATCAGTTTAAACTACTTTGGAAAAACGTAGAATTATGAGCCATAGGGGAAACCATGTTAAACTTTAGGAAATTGGGCTCTTGGAGCAAATATGCTGACAAAATGCTATTAAATTGTTAAGTGTCTGTATGGTAATGATATCTTATTTAAATCCTGTGGTTTCCATATATGCACATTTGACAGACTTTTACAAACATTGTATGCAAACTGAAGAACTTTCTCTACTTCAAACATAATAATTACACAGAGCATGTTCTGGACAATGCACTTCCTAAACATTTATTTAATGATAAAAACTAAAATGTTCAAATGTTGTTCCGATTTTTTTTAGCCCTAATCTCTGATTTCTGCCTCCCCCCCCACAAAAAATACAAATATGAGAATGAACAAGCAAAGAGAGAATCTTTAGTCCAAAGCCTGTTGACAATACTATCGGGTATATCAAAGTTAACCCAGCTCACTTGGGGACAAGCAACTTAACAAGCAGCGGCTGCATCATCTCTGGTGTATTGGGTGCAGTGCGCTCTCTGGCCTTTAGCTCCTAGGCACTAGTGAGCGTACATTAACTCCTCGCTTAATGTTGTAGTTCCTGAAAAATGGGACTTTAAGCAAAATGATGTTAAGCAAATCCAATTTCCCCACAAGAATTAATGAAAATGAGGGGGTTAGGTTCAAGGGAAATTTTTTACACACACACAGTGTAAGTTTTAAACAAACAATTTAATACTGGTACACAGTGATGATGATTGTGAAACTTGGTTGAGGTGGAGGAGTCAGAGGGTGGGATATTTCCCTTACTGCTAAATGATGAACTAGCAATTGGCTGAGCCCTCAAGGGTTAACTCTCACTCTACAAGGAAGCAGGAATGAACAGAGGGGGTATGTGTGTGAGAGAGATGCACATTTCCCCTTTAAGTACACTGCCCTGTTAATTAGATCAGCTTGCTGACACAGCAGCTGCTGGAAGCTTCCTCCGTCCTGAGCCCTGGTGTGTGTCCCCTGCTCTATGGAAGATGGGGTAAGTAGGGTGCAGGAGCAGGGGGACACTATGACATTAGCTCCCCTCTTCCTTCCCTTGCCCCTGCACAGCAAGCAGGAGTCTCAGGGAGCAGCTCCAAGGCAGAGGGCAGGAGCAGCACATGGCAGTGGGGGGAGGGACACAGCTGAACAGCAGGCAGCTGCTGCACAGGGAATTTAGGGGAGCTGCTGGTCCACCCTGGTTCCTAAGCCCCCACCAGATAGTTGCAATGGGCCACTCTTCCTGCAAGCAGTGGACAAAGCAGGTGGCTGCCAAATAATGTTAGAAGGGAGCATTGCACAACTTTAAACCAGCATGTTCCCTAATTGATTAGCAATGAAACAACGTTAACTGGGATGACTTTAAGTGAGGGGTTACTGTGGTTGGTAAATGATTAGATCCATAGATGATTATTATTATTTGGGTTGAAAGGGACCTCAAGAGATCATCTAGTCCAACCCCTTGCTCAAAGCAGGGCTAATCCCCAAATGGTCCCCTCCAGGATTGAACTCAGAACCCTGGGTTTAACAAGCCAGTATTCAAACCACTGAGCTATCCCTCCCCCCTAGCAATATGCCTGCTAGGAGATGCTTATTTTCGAAAATAAACTTCTCTTGGAGTGAGACGTGGAAGTTTTAGGATAGAGCAGTAACTGGGAAGGTGCTTCAGCATCAAATGGTGACTCTTAGGAGGACAGATGTGTATTTGAGGATGGCCAGGACCTTCCCCTTGATAAGCAAGATCTTGATAATTCCCACCAGTAAGCAGCTAGGTTGGTTAGGGGTCAGAACCTAATGCGATGGGTTTCAGGGAGAAAAGTGAAGACAGAAAACATATTTTCCAGGGTCAACCTTAGTGTATGTCTGCACAGATGGGACCAGATTTTCAAGAGAAACAGCACCCATTTAAGCAGTTAAATAAGAACCCGATTTTTAACAGTGCTCCACTCCCAACACCTCGCACTGGGACACTTACGGACAGTTTTTCAGTCATGCCCAGCACCCAGAGTGCACCAAATGTGCTAGACTCTTCGGAAAATCTGGCCCTAATTGTGGCTGCTGAGTGCTTTGGAAAATCTGGCCCAGGCAGTATGTGACTAATGAAAACTTTCAAATATTGCCAAATTATTATTTTTTAATAAACCCTCGTTCATCTTCATACCAAATATGCTTTTTCCCCACTACATACTCTAATTAAAACTAAAGACAGAGGAGAGAAGGAGGAGGCTACTAATAATGATTGTGACGTATCTGGCTAATGAAAAGGAAGATAAAAAAAAGTGTTAATGCATCTGTGGACAGCAAACTGGAAAGGATCTATGCTCACTAAACCTCTTTACTGTTAATCCCTGTTAACCTAGGGGCTGCATCATTTATTTCTAAATGTCTAGTTCTCACCTTCTGTTGTTTTTTAAATGAGAATGAACTTTCATTATTACACTATATGATTGTTTTTCTGCAGAGGCCATTGCAACCCTATGCAGACTCCTCTGTCAGCTAAGAGATTTGGGCACAGTTACTTTATACTGGCAGGGATCATATCTTTTCTCCTTGCACAAGCAATGTTAGGCCTTTTGACAATCTGTTTAAATAACAGTATTTGTCATTGCTCCCTTCTCTGGGCAGCCTTTCGCTGTCTGTCTTGTATGCACCAAAGAAGCACTGACAGCAGTGAGCTAATGCTTCTAAAGGGGGCCACACGTGTATGTTCCTGTTGTGGAACCCCGCACTCCACATATCAACAGCGTGAATGGACCAGCCCTCTGCCTCAGGGCCCTGACTGGCTTGGTAGGTAGCAGGAAATCTCACTCTGACTTCATTTTGAGAAGTGACTGCGCAGGCTGCTGGATGTGGCACGTGCTACTGCAGTGACACACAGCACTCTGAGCTCTGGGCTGGGGGACAGGTCCAAGGAGCAGCCTGAGCATATGGCCCCTGAGAAGCAGCCAGACCTAAGGAAAGAAGGTGCTCTGATCAGTGACTGACGCTGGAGGGATTCTTGGCCTCACTGCTGAGAGTGTTGGAGTGACTTCTCGGAGAATTCCTGCCTCTCCAAAGGCTGTAGGAGGGGGTCTCCATCCCAAGGCAAAAGGCGGACATTGGGAATTTTCTACCAGAGAAGGTAGGCCCCTGTTGACAGGGAGAGTCGTGTTTAGAACACATCATTAAAAACCATGTTTGTCAAGAGTGACACACAGTTTTATAACAGTTTTCTCATGTGTGGAGTAATGCCCAGGAATATATTCTGTGCTATTGTCTATGAAGAGAAGAAGACGACACTGATAGGGTAGAGTTTTCGTATTTTACATCACCTGAATGCCACTGCCTGCTTTTTGTTTTGCCCCTAGGTTTGTTAAGTTTTGAGTCTGAGGTAAAATGCCTCCACTATTATTATGAACCAGCAGTGGCACTGGATGTGTGGGTGACTCATACTCTGTTTAACTGATCACTACTAGAGGAAGCAGAAGCTGTCAGTATTATTGTGTTTCCTGGAGGATCTGTGTGCTTGCAGTGTAGCTGCAGCCCCACACAGCTGACTAGCAGAGGAGAGAGACTGCATATTCACTGCTGGTGGTTGTTGATTTATTGGCAAGAGGAATGTGAGCTGCTAAACCTGTGCCCTCCGGTTAGCGAGAAGAGGAGATGCAATGCCTACCACAGCTGCTGCTTCTCCATCTGTTCTCCCTGCATCTGTTCCTGCCATGTGAGATCATATGCTCTTCCTTTACTGCTTATGCTACTATTACAGCAGAAGTAGCAGCCCCAGAGAAGGCAAATCAGAGAAAGCAAGAGCAGAAGGTGCTGGGAATGGTCTAACAAGAGAGACAATATCTCGTGCAATTAGCACAGTTACTTCTTGCAGTGTCCACCTAATGGGAACCCCACTGCCTTGACCTAGGCAAGGCCACTGTCCCCTGGATAGCAGCCCTCAGTCCTTGGGCAGAAGACCTGGCTTTACTAGAACTTTCCATGGAGGCTTGTCCAGGAGGAGAAGCCTGGTGTCCAAGTTTAGAATCCAGATGCCTTCACCTCAGGAGAAAGTCTGCATAGCCTGAATACAGCTCTTAGATGCTCCGGGGAATTCACAGTGAAACCTAGAGGCAGAGTCAGTCCATCCCTTGTCCAGACCAACGGCTCTTCTCTCTTGCCTCAGGTCTGTGCCTGGGAGTTCTCCTGAGTTCCTTTGTGGCAGTGCCACTCAGACCAGAGCTGGAGGAGGATAATATCAGGAGCTCTGGCTGAGACCTCTTCAGCCAATGAGGTTTGAGGTTTAATGTTTCAAAGGGTCATAACAGAAGCTGCTTTTTCAGCCTTAAGTACCGTGCATGTGCCCAATAAAATGAGAAATGAGTAGTTTTTAAAAGAAATCTCAATTATAAAAGAGTACAAAGGCCGAATGAATGTCTGCAGAAAGCAGTTTTTATTTCAGCTGGTGGAAAGCCTGAGATAGTTATTAATCTGCAATGACAAGCAAAAAGCATTTTCATACCTGACAAAGGTGATAAATGGAGTAGTGCTAGCCTCACATTTTAAAATCAATACAGAATATTTAGCAGTAATCTGAAGGAAGCTCAGTACAACAAATGGCGATCAGCTGAAAACAATTGGAAATAATTGTTCAAATGATGAGGAGATGCTGCAGATGGGATTCTTAGGCCCTAGTCCTAGAAAGACTTATTCACATACTTAACTTTATGCATCCATTGAAGTCAATGGGACTATTCAGTGTGTGAAGGTAAGCCCTGGCATAAATCTTTCCTGCATCAGGTCCTAAACCCCCAGCCTTGCAGGATATGTGGCATAGGCGCAGGAGAGTGCTTGCATAGAACACTTTGCAGGATTAGGGCCTATGGCTTCAATTTTAGGACGTTCTTCTAGGGCACCGAGTTGAGGCAGATTTTCAGAGGATCTTTCAAAATGCTCCTTCTGTGCTCATAAGCACTACTAGCAAAAGATGCCTAGGTTTGCTTGCCCAACAAGATGATGGTTAGAGCTGGTTTGAAAAAAAAGGGATTGGTTGGTTTGTTTTGGGGGAAATTCAACTTTTTCATCAAATGTTTTAAACTGTCAAGACCAGGTCTAGAGTTGGCTGAAAAACAGAGGTGTGGTTTTTTTGTTTTTTTTTAATATATTGTGAATATTTTGCTCACATTTTTGTCTCCTCCAAATTGGGCAAGTCCAAAATTGAAACAGTTTCAACCAGGACTGGTTTGCATTTTGTGTGCACAATTGTCACAAATTTTGTCAGGAAATTTTTTCATACGCCCCTTTAAAAATGTAGCTAAAACTGAATCATTCCGATTTATTTTATTTTTTTTAATGAAAGGCCTCTTTTTTGTTAATGGTGGCAACCCTATTTGAATACTAAAAGACAAAATTTTAATGACAGTTCTTGGAAATGTTTTTTTGTTCTCAGCTGATTACTGAGGATGAGTTTTTCAGCGACTAGACCCTTCTCCTTGGAGAGGGGTTGAAGAACACTGGGGATGGACCGGACTGTAAGGATTCAAACTTGTATCTGCATTTAGGGCCTGATGTAAAGCCTGTTTGAAATCAATGGGAGTTTTTCCATTAACTTGAATGTGTTTTTTGGGGGATCAGACTCCTGTTGGCTTCATCTATCTCATTAATGCTGTAAACCAAAGCCTGGATCTGAAATCCCTGAATTTTTTTTTGAGAAGAAGGAATATTTCAAATTTCAGATCTGAATAGAAATTAAAACATGAATGTGACCTATACTTAAGAAGTTGTCACATTGTAAAATAGTGGAATCCCCTACAGCCACTGCAGTGGATAATAACAAACTGTTCTAAACTAAAAGTACAAATACAGAGACAAAAGGAATGTAGGGATTGGAGCCTTTTAACTATTCTCCATGCAACAGTGATGTGGGTGTATTGTACATAATGGCTGTTGTATTGCATATCGGTCAGTTTCAGTATCAGCCATACTAAAGACTGTACAGAAGCCAGCTCTGAAGCGTGTGGTCATTAAGAATTAGATTCCCTCTTGTCCTGTATTCATTCCAGAAAATTGTAGGATCAATTTCACTTAGAAATAAAGATTGCTATTTAAAAAATTATTTGTTAATACAATTTCCCTTTGGGACTAAGTGTCAAGTCTTATGGAATATTCTATATCTTTTATCCACCCGGTTGAAATTGAAACAAAAAAATATTATCTGCCTTGCAGTAGGCCACAGTCAGGAATGAGAGGTGCCATTGTGTACACACGCGCACACACACACACTCCCTCTCTGGTACTCTCCTTGCCCCAAAGATCTTACAACTATTATTTAAGATGGGTGAGACTGAGTTTCTGCCTAGATCATTTGACTGTGTAAGCAGAGTCTGAATGAGCTCTCCCCTGACATCTAGTGATGAGCTATGGAAGAGGACTTCAGGAGCTGATCTTGTTTGAATGGACACACCCACCCTGCCTAGGTACACAGCATGATGGGATTGCTTGACCAAATGGTCACTTTTGTCTGGTGCTGGTGTATCCGTGTCTTCTTGGGCCGCAACTGAGAGTGCCAAATTCAGGACAAACTGCTGAGGAATAGGGCAGATACCCCCCCAAGACTAGTGGCTAATCTCCCATAGGATATACCCAAACGAGCAACAAAAGTAAACTTCTGTTTCACCACACTGGCTAACAAGAAGTCATAAAAGCAGTTTCCTTGGGCATTCCAATCCTTGTATTACTGGACTTAGAGGTGAGTGGTTCTTTAAAACCAATCTCTTCAAATAAAAGATTCTTCTGATCCCGAAGGACCAGCCACACATCCGGGTCAATATATAACTTTAGATCTTATCCCAAAATCACGCTAATGCCAGTCCTTTAGTATCTAAGAGCTAAAGGTTTATTCATAAAAAGAAAGAAAGGTAGGAGTTAAAATTGATTAAAGGAATCAAATACATTTACCACTTGCAAAGTTCTTGGTTCAGGCTTATAGCAGTGATGGAATAAACTGCTGGCTTGTTAAGTCTCTGGTTGCTTCCAAATCATTGGAAGGACCTCAGTACCTTGGTTAGAATGCTCCTATTAGTATAAGTCCATAGTCAGCAGGTTTGAGCAGGAAGGAGGCTGGAGCAGGAAAGAGGCAAAATGGAGATGTTTCCAGGGCCTTTTATAGCTTCTGCCATGTGCAGGGAACCCATTGTTTCAAACAAATCCCTCAGCACAGCTAGTGGAAAATTACAGATAAAAGATGGGGTTTGGAATCACATGGGCATGTCACATGTCCATGCATGATTTTGCTTAGTCACAGCAGGAAATCATTATCTATATCCCAGACAGCATGTTTGCAGGACAGTCCGTTCAGTGTAGATGGGCATCTCCCATGGTCCATTGTCAGATAAATGCTCCTTGATGAGTCACTTAATTTGAATAGTCCTTCCAAGATGTCCTGGCTAGCTACCTTGTGGACATTACCCCAGGATCAAACATTTAAAATCCAGGTATAGATCCAATACTCATAACTTCACATACAAAAATGATACATGCATACAAATAGCATAATCATATTCAACAAATCATAACCTTTCCATAGACATCTTACATGCCACATTTTGTACAAGATTTGTTGCAAATACATAACACTGGTTGCAACCATGATTTATATGGTCATATCTTAATCAGGTAACATTACAGTTGGAGTCCCAGTCTCCTTGTTATTGGGGCAGGAGAAATAAAGCTTTGTTATCCTTGTTGTGTGAATCCAGGGCAGCAGAACTGTACTTGGCATTTCCCGATTGAAGGACTCACCCTCAACTAAAGGGCACTCGCTGAGCAGGGGACATGGATTCTAAAGCCCAGTGAAGAGCGAGAGGGTGGGGGCAGGTTCTTGTACCTGGAGATGTGAGCCCTGCCTAAGGGCCCCAAACACCATCTGACTCTTCCTCTCTCCATTGTATAATAACAGAGCTAATTTAGACTCAGTTGAGAGAGGGCGGCTGGTGGAGAAGAGCGGCAACAGGGTGGCTGGCAGAGAGGGCCAGAGCAGAGCCCCACAGGGAGGAGCAGCGAGTGAGTGCCTGAGCAGTGGAGCAAGTAAGGTGCCTTCTTACCCCTACCTCCACCCAGGTTGGGAGGTGAACTCTGCAGATGCACCTCTGACCTCTGGGTCTGCACTGTCCAAGGACAACTGTGATTGGGGTGCAGAGAAGGCACAGGCACATTAAAGGGACTTTTGAGTTGCTGAAATTAAGAACCTGAGGGGAAAAGGACACTTCCCAACTTACTTGGGGTGGGTCTTTCACTCATGGTTTATGATGAACCTTGTATGAGTCCTGTTTGTGGTGTATCCTCAAATTAATGCCAAGTTATTTCCCTCCTTTTATTCAAAGTTTTTTGCTACACTCAGACGCTGTGCTTGCGAGAGGGGAAGTATTGCCTCTTAGAGGTGCCCAGGGATGGTGTGTAATTGTCACAGGTCACTGGGTGGGGGCTTGAGCCGGTTTTGTGTTGTATTGTTGAAAAGGATCTCCTAGATACTGAACCTGGCCCTTATTGTTGCCAACTCTGACTGGCAGAAGGGTTACATTTGTAACCTATCTTTCTGATATTATACTCCAGGCCACAGTATGGCAGGGAGTGTGATGTACTCAATGGCAAGAATATGATGTGGGAATCAGAACTTGGGAGTTGAAATCTGGACCCATTGCAGTCAATGGCAAAATTCCCATTGACTTCAATGGAGTCAGGATTTCATCTCTTAATTCTAATTTTAGTGGTAATAATGTCTTAGGGCATGTCTACACTTACCTCTGGTGCAATCGATCCAGTGGGGGTGGGTTGATTTATCGCATCTAGTGAAGACACAATAAATCGACCGCTGAGTGCTCTACCATCAACTCTGGTACACCACCGGAGCAAGAAGCATAGACAGAGTCGACAGCGGAGTGTCAGCAGTTGACCTACCACAGTGAAGACACTGTGGTAAGTAGCTATAAGTATGTCAACTTCAGCTATGCTATTTTCATATCTGAAATTATATAATGTAGACTGACTTAGCTCGCCTCCCCGCCCCAGTGTAGACCAGGCCTTATTCTGTGGTCTTAAGCAAATAACTCTTTGACTTGATTTTCCCATCTATCAAATGAATGTGTTACCTAGCACAATGGGCTGTCATGAAGCACTTTAAGAACTTTAGAATAAAGTTCCATACTACTGAAATATATTGTCACTTGTTTTTAAACCAGAATATTATTAAGGCATGTTCTACTACACCTCCTCTACTTCAATATAACGCTGTCCTCAGGAACCAAAAAATCTTATTGCGTTATAGGTGAAATTGCGTTATATCGAACTAGCTTTGATCCACTGGAGTGCACAACTCCGCCCCCCAGAGCACTGCTTTACTGTGTTATATCCAAATTTGTGTTATGTCAGGTCGTGTTATGTTGAGGTAGAGGTGTATATTACACTTTTCTAGTTCCCAGGTTGGAGTATCTTCTAATGTTTTACTTTTATCAAAAGGCCTGTCTTTTCATTTGTTGGAGCTCACCATACTTTCATTTTCCATGTAGCTTTTCTTAAAATCAATTTTTAAAGCAATGCTCCTCATTTCTCTTTCCTGGTTCCCTGGGACTAATATGGAAATTTCACCTGACAAATCCTTCAGGGTTTGCTTTACTTTAATAATTTTCCATTTTATGAGGCCTTAATGCATCAAAAATCTATATTCAGAAACATTCACGTCCAGTCAAAATATTTCAAATTCCGGAATAAGTTTATGCTATAGGATGCAGAGAGAGTACAAGAGTACAGTGCAGAAGTAAGTCAGCCACAAGAAGTCCTGTTCTTCCCTCTGCCTCCCCCAGAAAATGCAACCACCCAAAACCAAGTGAAAGCATCAGAATATTAAACCCAAGAGAACACTTTAGTGAGCAGCAGAAGTCCGTCATCCTACACTCTCTCCAGATCTTAGCCTGGAAACAGTACTCTTGTGTTTAAACTCACAAGATTTAAGTCAGTAGCTCTGGAAGAGTTACTCTTTCTCTATTTTTCACAGAATATAACTTCTCACAAAAACAATTACTGGAAGTTCTCTCTAATTCACTATATGCCTAGTGTTTTTTTCTGAATACAAATATTAAAACCCAAAGTCATTAATACATTGAATTATTGCAGCAGAATTTGGGAGGTTTTTCAAAAGTGCCTAAGAGCTTTAGAAACATGTTCCATTGAATGTCAATGACTTAGACTCTTCTGAAAATCAACTCCTTCATCTGCACCAAATATTTAAAATGCAATTCATTCTACCTGGCCATAGCATGAAAGGCCAGTGTCGTTCATTGCTTCTGCTGTGTGTTAGAGAGGCCCCCTGCCAGAGTTGTCTTCTTGATTGCTTTGACCTTAGGTGGCCTATTGGTGGCCAAATATCAGGTGTTGGTGTCCCTGAGGCCTTATGTGCTTTTGCTATGCTTCCTTTAGCACCCTTTGCTCAAATCCAGCTGCACACATAAGCACCCTGGGTTAGATCCATGCATGAACAAGTGTTACCTCGTATCTTCTAAACCACCACCCCTTGCCTACCAAATTTTGAAAGTCCCACAGGAGACCAGCCTGGACAAAGCAGGTCAACCAGTTTCCCTAGTGCATGGCCATCTCCACATCCTCTGAAAGTGCTGGCATAGGCATCTTGTTCAGAATCACACAGCAAGTGAGTGGCAGAGTCAGACACAGAACCTATTTGGATCCCCATTCCAGTGTCTGTAGACTGCCCCAAACTGCGTAGTGGCAACCAATGGGGCTGAAGGCTTTGCCTCTGATGAAGAGAGTCTACATTTCCGTTAATTAAAGAACTGGGCATTTGGACAATTTAGGAAGATAATGGTAGGGCTAGTACTGCTGACTGCTGCAGCTGCTGCCAGGCCGAGAGACCAGGCAGACCATCACTGGGATGGGAATGGTTAGTCTTAGGTGCAGGAGTTCGGACTTCACTCTGACCATATGTTCATGAATGAAGCTAGTAGCCAATATTTTCAGCCAGGCTGGCTTCCCTTCCACTCAAAGCAAATAGGTAACTGCAGCTCCTGACCATGAGGCCCCAAATATGCTGCTTTCTAGGGTCAAAAGAGCAGGCTCATTATTAGATATGTGCTGGGAATTTTTCATTCTTATTCACAAGAGATTTCTTCCAGAAAACTTTTCACTGGTGATTACATTTGTTTAAAAAATGAAGATTCAGCGAGAACTTCTAATTTACATGGTTTCTTTTCCAGAGAATAACCCTGGGTCTTTGGCAGCCTTTCCTTTTAACTTTTGGGAAAAGGAAACAGCAAGCTGGAAAAGCACAAGCAATATAACACATCACACTGCAGGTAAGATTATGCTTGTCCCCCGAGAGACACAGACGTGACTTGCCTGAGGTTCCAAAGGGAATTCTGGCAAAGTGAGACTTACAACCCAGTTGACTCCTTCCTCTGCTCTAGGGCTTTGGATCCTTAGCTGCAAGAGCACCTTTCCTCTGGAACAAGTAAATAACGGTTGATGCAGTAGCATGGGACCAAGGGCTGAGCAGAGGTCAGGGGGGAGAGTGAAAGACAGATCCCCAAGTCAATGATTTCAAACAAATGTTTTGTGTGGGTTTCATCTTCTCAATTCCAAAGCTGACACTTACAGCTCACTCCATTCTGCCTGCTACTGAGCAGACAAGGCAGACAAACTCATAAAATGAAAGTGATGACAGGAAAAAGGCCTGCAGTTCCCTGGCTGACAAGCTCTAGCTAAAAAGATATAATGTTTTTTGTGTGAGTGCCTCTTTTCTTGCCTCTCTGAATCTCACCTCTGGAACTGAAGGTGCTGCAGCCAGGCACAACCGAGAAAATGAAAGAAACTGAGTGGACGATCCTATGAGGCAATATTCTCCTCCAGTCTTCTGCAAGGTCAACAAGCGAGATCAGACAATGCTGTGAAGCATCTGATAGCAGAGGTCCGTCACAAATAAAATAAAATCAATGCAACAGCTGTCCTTTTATCTTAAGTGGCAGTGATCGTGCGGTAGCTGCCACATAGCTAAAAGTGTATCCATTACCTCACCTCCTTGTTGGAGGTGAATGGTCTTGTAGTTTATATTACCTTGGTGCTGCTATCTTAAGACACTTAGCTGCAGTTGATAATTAGAGAAGTAAATATATTTACTGCAGTAGGCAACGGAAGTTAGCCTATGAGTTCAAGCCCTGGTCTGATTTTCACGGAGTCTTACCTGGTGGATTTTACCTCTACTATTTAGTAGCAACACCAGATAGCACCTTCCACACCTATGTAGATTTGAGGTGGTGCAGGAGGGACCCAATGTTAGATGGTAGGAGACGATGTAGGCCCTTGAGGAATGAAATGGGACACTGCCCTCTGCTTTTCCTGTCACACAAAGACCATACAGTCTGTACGGGGAGATGGGGCTTTCTTGAGTTTTGGATGAGTGCCCAAATGATGTCATACTTTGAGATGTCTAACCAAACCAAATCTTTTCTCATGGAAACATCTGATAGAAGTTAACAGGACTGAAACCAATGAAGCTCTATAGGAGCTTGAGAGAGGTCTCGAGAAATTATATTTAAAAACATATAGGGCCAATTTTTCTGTTTGTGTAACTCCTCTGCCTTAAATGGAGTTACAGAATTGAATTCTATCTGCTGCAGTTTTTGATTCTAGAATTCTATAGCAGGGCTATCATTCTTTTTTAGCCTCTATAGGCTGTTTTAAACCGCCTCTCCCTCCCCCCAAGAAAACCCCTATAGACAATGCTAATCTTTCTCTTAAAATCAGTGCGACTTTTCCATAAGGATTCAAATGTTCCGAAATTTATCCATCCTGGAAGCATTTGAAACATCCAATTTTCATTAGGAGCAGCAACTCCTAGGTCACTTTTATACCTGCAGACAAAAGAACAGAACCCAAAAACTGTACAAAAAAGATTAGTCAGGGAAGCAGTCCCATTAGTTGAACACAATTTCTAAATATGTGTCCTTCTCCTTTAGGTTTAATGCCCAAGAAATAATGGAAGCCACTGAATTGTTATAATCAGAGGTTTATTCATGTAAAGATTTTCTAGATCCAACCTTATATTTAGAATCACATAAAACACTGGACCAGGCAATTATTTTGATTCATCACTGTGGCCAGCAACTGATGCATCCAAGTGTGACATGGAATTCTCTGTTTCCTTGTTTCTAGTGTGAGTAGAGGATTTCTATATCAGGAAGTAGCTGTTTTAAAGGTAATACGCAGTTTCAGGAAGGTATTATCAACAGATTTTTCTATGCGTTGTTCATTTTTTCATTCTTTATGTATCTTGCATTGGGAATTCACCATGGCACTCCTGGCATTCCGTCCATAGACTGACTTCCACTGACATCAGTAGCCATTGGAGTAGGCTTCTAATATAGGTAAAGTGTCAAAATTTGATCGGTTGATCAGTTACAATTCTGAATAGACTTTAGTTTGTCCTTATTATCCCCAATGTACAGGTGACGCACAGATAGTTACTCAGAGTTTCACAAGGATGTCTGTAGAAAATTTTCAAGTGTAAATTCACAATTTCGGTACCAAATTTTGTAGAACTTGTAATTCTTAGATTCCCTCTCAGATGTTTTTAATTGCCAAAGATATTTTAAGGTGAGCTTTGTGTATATGATATGTACGGTCAGCTGTAGCTATGCAAAGTGTTTGCATGTTATCTATACTTTGTCAGTGCTCTGTATCAAGATTAAATCCATTTACAAGATACAGTATTGTCTACGGAAAAGTATTTCTTCCAAAAGCCGCCAATCAGACAAAAAAAAAATCTTAATCCAGACAATAAAAGAAAAAAGCAGT
The DNA here is from genome assembly GCF_003597395.2 of Chelonoidis abingdonii. Classification (NCBI taxonomy): domain Eukaryota; kingdom Metazoa; phylum Chordata; order Testudines; family Testudinidae; genus Chelonoidis; species Chelonoidis abingdonii. The sequence goes on along the minus strand of NC_133776.1, from coordinate 100,009,541 downwards.
TGGAATCTAAGCTACTAAAGAAAACAAAAGAGAATTTATATAAGATTAAATGTGTTACAAATGAGATTTATAAAGGGATTACAGAAAGCAGTTAGTTAATGCTACTGGCAGTAAACAGAGATTAAAATATTTATCTAGTTGTAAAAATATGCATGATTAAATCTTTTAAGTAATGAAAAGAAGCCATATACTTTACACTGACAACAAATAACACATTCTATTAACACAGATGTTTTATAATGTCCATATATCAAATATCTCCATGCCTTTCAATATGAATCAAACTCGTCCACACACACATCTGATCAGCCAGTGCTTTACACAGAGCCTCACTAACAACAGACTGACTCACAAAGGTGCAGAATACACAGTAATGTAGATTTACCAGTGCCTTGTTTCCGGGCTAGAGAGAAAGTGCCCCCACATGGTGGACAATGAATCTTTCCTTTTCCTCTTTTGAGGCATCAGATGCCACTTACAATGACCATTCAGCCACTGCTCATATTCCCTTTTTTGTTGTTGTTGTTCTTATTATTTTACTCTTCAGATGATTGCACCTTCCAGTTTTTCTCTTAGGTAGATTGTTTTAGAAAACAGTTCAGGTCTTTATTTTGTAAAAGTACCAGATTCCTAAAGGCTTCTAAAAGAGAGTGTCCCATGAAATCTCTGAAACACGATGCTCACCATCAGCTTTCTCATGGAACTGTCTTTGGTAGTGAGTTTTGGCTTGGGCTAGCACCATAGATGATTCAGCTGATGGGTTCCAGTATGTACTGGACTTGCCACTCTCTGCCCAGACCCCTCCAGCTACTCTGCCTCTGTGACCCACCCTTCAGCCTCTACCAGAGAATCTTCCCCTTCTGGCAACCTATGGCCCCCTTGAGCAGGAGGAAAAGAGTAGCCTTGGGCCCAACACTGCTGCCCTCAGCCAACCAGTCATGGCTAAACAGATTTGCCATAGTGGGAAAGACAGGGTTAGATTACACCTTGAAGGATTATGTCACCCTCCGAGGAAGCTAGGTCTAGGTCCGGAGGACAGTCTCTGCCTGAGTTTCCTGGTATGAAGGGAAGGGCCGTGCAGTTACACAGCACCCTGCTCCTTCTAGTGTGCCAGGCTTCCTCTGTGGGTTAGTGCAGAGGTGAGTGATGGGGCCAGGTTTCTGTGGCGCATTTGGAGCTGCTCTGTGGTCATTCATAAAGAGGATAGGTTCTCTCTGTTTGTCTGACTGTGGTAGGGATGCTGTAGGGCTACAAGGTTTTAAATTAAGAAGGGGGTTGACTACATGTGCACAGGAAGGGACAATAGTCTGACCACAGCTGCTCCCACACGCCTGTGAGGCATTGCAGAACCAAACGTATTCTCACCAGCAGCTGCACACCGCACCATAGTAACTCTAGCTCAGGAACCAATCCATGCAACAAACCTCGATGCCAACTCTGCCCACATATCTACACCAGCGACACCATCACAGGACCTAACCAGATCAGCCATACCATCACTGGTTCATTCACCTGCACGTCCACCAATGTAATATACGCCATCATATGCCAGCAATGCCCCTCTGCTATGTACATCGGCCAAACTGGACAGTCTCTACGGAAAAGGATAAATGGACACAAATCAGATATTAGGAATGGCAATATACAAAAACCTGTAGGAGAGCACTTCAACCTCCCTGGCCACACTATAGCAGACCTTAAGGTGGCCATCCTGCAGCAAAAAAACTTCAGGACCAGACTTCAAAGAGAAACTGCTGAGCTTCAGTTCATCTGCAAATTTGACACCATCAGCTCAGGATTAAACAAAGACTGTGAATGGCTTGCCAACTACAGAACCAGTTTCTCCTCCCTTGGTTTTCACACCTCAACTGCTGGAACAGGGCCTCATCCTCCCTGATTGAACTAACCTCGTTATCTCTAGCTTGCTTGCTAGCATATATATACTTGCCCCTGGAAATTTCCACTACATGCATCTGACGAAGTGGGTATTCACCCACGAAAGCTCAAGCTCCAAAACGTCTGTTAGTCTATAAGATGCCACAGGATTCTCTGCTGCTTTTACAGATCCAGACTAACACGGCTACCCCTCTGATACTTAACTGCTTTGAAGTTCTCCTCCCAACACCCTGGTGAGCTGCACACACTGGTGTAATCAGGCTCAGTTGACACAGGAGAGAGCCAAGGGTTTTGTCTGGTTTTAAGAAGGGACACAGTGGGGAGAGGAAGGCAGACACTGTTGCAGGGGGAAAACTGACTTCCTGGAAGTCAGGGGTCTGGGATAAGGTAGGCCTACCTAAGCCTGGGAGTAAGATACATCTGCGTAGGCTCTTCTCTTATGCTTTGCCTGGTTCCGATTGTTAAGATTTGACAATACTTTGTTTTGAACAGGCTGTCTGGTCGTGGACTAACCGCTGATCACAGCTCCCAAAAAGAAGATATGCAGCTGCCGATCCCAGTTGGGGCTGCTGGGTAAGCATGGCTGGTCTGTGGCCCAAGACCCTGTCCAAGACCGGGAGAACTGCAGGTTTCCACTCCAGATGAAGCAAAGGCACGAGGCCTGACACTTCAGGGGGTGTACCCGGTAGCACTCTGGCTCTTACTGTTCTGGCGTAAAATGTTTTAGTATACACCAACTGATCGCAACAGTGCTTATGCTGAATAAGACGGGTGCAGCTACTGTGCATTAGCCCCTGCTCAGGCCTGCATACGAAGGAGAAAACTCCGCTTCCTCTCCATTCTGATACAGCAGCCTCTTCGCTGGGTCTGGCTGATTTCCTGCTTTCAAAGATAGCCCTGGTCCCACAGTGAGCACCAAGCGAGAGCTGGTATCTACCCCAGCAGTGCCTATTTCAGGCTTGGGACTGTAGTAACTTCCAGGAGCTCGCCAGACTATCCCATTCTATTTGCATGTTTTAGCACGTCCTTAATTCAACTCCGCTGAAGCGCTGAAAAGGTTTGGATTGGGTTTGTTTTCAGGCAGGAAGGGAATGCTCATGGTGACTCACTGTATTGCCTCCCTTCCCCTGCCATTCCTAATTTGAGCCTTTTTACATGAAAACACCATTCCTTGTTTATCAGGGTCACTGCAGTAGAATATGAATTCAGCAGCACAACCATGAAATGGATAAACCAATTAGCAGGATGTAAGTCAAATCAGTGGCTCTTCAAACAGACAAGCCCCCACCCCAAATCTACTGCAACTAACGAAGAAGTACTAAAATGCAATTTAGCAGACTCTAAGGCAGTAGGAATTTGCAGACTGGCTCCAACCCCAGACCCATCTAGTCTGTGACTCATGGTCAGTACTAGGTGGTCCAGAGGAAGATGTCAGAGCCCTGCAGGAGGCAGAAGTGGGATAATCCGTGTCCCACAAAGGTCTCATTCTGTCTCTGCTGTACTGTTATCCTATCTGCTATCTTTAATTGTCTGTTGGCATCTGGGCTCCAGCCATGTCTGACTCTCAACATATTGGACTCTTATGCTGAACTTCTATAGCAATATTTTCAGGCACTGTCTTTGGTGCATGCTAGACTAATGACAGATCCCCCGTAAAACACTGGCAGATCCTCAGCTGGTGTAAATTTGTATAGCTCTGTCAAAGTCTGTGTTTGCTCTAACAACAGTCTGATATGGAGCGTCCAATTCCAGCTAGAGTTTTGGATCCATATAATCCCATGACCAATGGATTCAGACAGAAGCAGAATAATGGGCCATTTTTCATCCATGATGCCATTCCACGGGTATCAGTGATGTTGTCAATATGGCTGTGTAAAGTACACATGTCTTGCTGTTTCCAAATATTTTAACAAACTCATGGATGAGGCAATATTGAAGTTCTTCACTTGATTGGACGGAGGTGGGAGTTCAATACTGTCCTAGTTCTTGCTCTTACCATGTTCGCCAGCTGTTGGCTTAAAGTTTTAAAATACTCCACCAGGAAGATTAAGTAGCACAGCTGGCTCTGCTTCTGTGTCTTCCTTGATACCCGTGAGAACTCATTGAGCTACACAATGAGTGGCTTCCAGCAGTGGCTATTTCCTGTGTATCTTCCTCCATTGGTAATAAATTTACTTCTTGTTACTGGACTGAAAAATTTGGCATTAATAACAGTTCTGGGTGGCCAATTATTCCCTCTTTCCCTGCTGGGTTAGTCTATTCAAGCTATTCTTTTTGTCTAAGCTTTATTCAACTACCTCTCTTTTATCCTTTAATGTGGTGTTCCCACTGATCTGCGTCAACATTATTAGTTATTTTGTGTTCAGTCTCTTTTATACATTACTCGTAAGTTCTCTGTGAGCTGTGTTTGTGCTTTTGTACACACAAATGAATCATCCTTTGATAACCATCTGCAGTACTGAAGTTCGTTCTTCCTGTCAAACAGGGCATGCTTAAGCTAAGTTTCAAGCTATGTGAGCAAAAGTTGACACGCAGTTGCATTCATGCCTCTAAAACGTGGAAGGATGTAGAGTTTATATTTTACAAAAAGCATCATGGCATAATTTATGGAACAGGTGCAATGACAGTCAAAAAAACAACAATGTTAGGATGCATAAGGAATAGGATAGAAAATAATACTGAAAATATGATATATATCAATGGAATATTATGTTCATTTCAGATCACCTGTCTAAAAAGGAGCTAGAAGAAATAGTGGGGTTGTGGAGAAGGGCCACAAGAATGAAGACTAGCTATGGAAAAACACTCATGAGAAAAGAATTTGAAAAGACTTGAATAACAGAGGATATCTTAATGGTATAGAGAAAGTAGACCAGACACTTCTTTTCAATCTTTCTTGTAAGACCAATGAGATTTTCAATGAAACTGAAATGTTACATACTTAAAACTTATCAGGTGAAATACTGCTTCACACAGTGCATAATTAGCCTGTGGAATTCATTGCCACACTATACCACAGAGACCAAGAACTTCACAGGGTTTAGGAAGGGAGATGATATTTATATGGATAACAGAAATATACAGAGTTATAACTGTAAGGGTTGAAACTGTGGAGAAAACAACAACAAAAAATCTTGTAAACTTTCATAATTCCAGGTGTAAGAGAAGTTCCTAATGGGGAAGTTAGAAAGAATCTTGGCCTTTGGGGTGGCTACTCCATAGCGGTCTACTGCAATATTTCTAGCAACTGTCTCTGAAACATCTGGGATTGGCCTCTGTCAGAGAAAGGATACTGGACTAGATGCATCACCAATCTGAGCCAACTGGGCTATTTCTATTTTCTCATTTTAACATGACTATCAAGTTGAAGCGGCCTCATCAGACCACTGTGATACATATGAGGGATGCTGTAGTTGCATGTGATATGGCTGGCCTAGAGGAGGGAGTAAACATGTTGCTGATATTAGATCAGGTGATTTGTTATTGTAAGTCTTGGAGCCAAAATCTGTTAGATCATGGGGAGTGGAGGGGCTGTTTTTAGTGCTAACATCTCATGATCTACTGGAGCTAGAAACAGATGTGGTATATCATTGGAAAGCTGGGAACGCAACTTGCAAAGAGTCTGTCAAATGTTTCCAGTCTTGGCAGGAAATGGAGGATCAGCCCTTCAGGGTGCTGAGCACTCTGGACTTGATCCATCAAACCATATAAGCACATGGTTAACTTTAAGCATGTGAATTGTCTCATTGAAGTCAATGGGATTTACGCACTTGCTTCAAGTTAAGCATGTGCTTAGTGGCTTTGCCAGGTCAGAGTGTTCGGGATCAAACCCTAAATTAAGGGAAATTCTTGATTGCAGTCCTTCTAATAGTGGCCCTGGTTCTCATTGTTACAGAGCATCTCTTCCTTTCCTACGTTCTTCCCCCCAAATATTTGGGGAGCGGATTCAGTAGGACTTTTAGGAAAGACAAGCAGCCTGGAAATTCAAGATTGAGATTGGCTTGCAAAACTGAACACACTAGTATTTGCATGTGCAATTAGCACACCTGTGCAGCCAGTTAGATGGACTGTAACTTTTTCCTGCATATGTGGATGTGCACCAATGCACACTTTTTTTCTGGTATGGTGTCCTAAAACTTGGCGACAGGCTTCCATTTGGGGATGCAATGTCAGTAGTTTATCTTTAGACAATAACAATAATATAATTGCAATGCACAAACCAGTAAGTCCTCAGAACAGATTTGGTAGCTGTTAATTGTAGATTTACACTGTTTTACGAGACAGTCCTGTCAAGAATAGTCTATTTACTCCTCAGGCTAATGGATCTTAGCCCTCAAGCCCCTGCAGCTGCTTGACTGCAAGCTGTGGGATCTCGTTCACAGGGATACACCCAAATTAGGGATGCTGATCCATACCCTCATGGACTTTGGAGAAGTTTGGATTCATTTCTGAACTTTGCCACTGATCTCCAGCACTGTCATTAAAGATGGTGAATAGGGAAATTTGTATAGAAAAATAATGCCACTGCTTAACATTTTTCATTGTCTCCATCTGGTAACAACATCTTCTTATGTTTTTACATCACGCTCCATGCACAGTTTAGTGCTTGAAGAATTATAGAGGTTTTTAAAACATGAAAGATTTGTGCAGGCTCATAAGTTTCTTTTGGTCATACATAGTGAATGAGCAAATCAATATATTCCTGGTTCTTTTTATGTCCTGTAAAACATGAAATAGAAAGCAGGGATGAAGCATCCCAAATCTTTGCTGACTTGACTGTTGATTTTTAAATAAGTAAGTTCCTTGATCTTTCTTTGTTCTGATTGTATTTTTGAAGGGTTTCTTTTTACAGTGACATACTGGAAAAACATAACATCTAAAATATAGCAAAGAATAATTAACAGCAACATATATCAAGAAAATGGGAAGGAAAAACACCGCAGAGAAACATCAACAATAAATAAAAAATAATGAAGTCCAGCAAACTATCATAAAGTAATTGTCAGGAGCAGAGTGAGGTACTGTATCTGAACAGATCAGTGGGTTTGGGACTTTGATTTTATTATTTACCATAGCATTTTGAAACCAGCTGGCATGTTTCTTGTCTCCTCTGAAGTATGTCTACAGTCACAACGTTCACTAAGGCAGGCAATCACTGCAGAGAAAGATGACCAGTTTCATACTTATTGAAAAGTTCTCCTCCTGCCCTGCAGAGAAGGGGGGAATGATCTGGCTCTTAGTTTGTCACACATTTTAGGCAGAGATCCGCCAAAATTAAACTAGGATTCTCAGAAGTGCCCATCATTGGCCTAACTTCCAGTAAGATCAGTGAGAACAGAATTAGCCCACTGCTGGGTACTTTTGAAAATTTTACTGTGAGTTTTCCACTCTTAAAAACATCAAAAAATATGTGCTTGCTACCTACGCTATGGAGTGTCCATAGGCTGACTGTGTAGCTGCTGTGTTAGTAGAGTTCCCCTGTTTATTTAGGTTCTATGTATGATACTAAGGTTTTTTTCCTAAGAAAAACCAGACTTATTCAAAATGTTCTTTTGTTTGCTAGTGAAACATGTTAAAATGGAAGACCTGAGGGAAGAGAGTTATGCAAAGTGTCAATACTTCAGAATGGAATATAACAATTCTCTATGTGGAGCAGAATTTATTTTAAAAAATCTTATCTAATTTGTAATTTTATTGTAATTGTAGATATAGGAGATCTGGCATGAGTTTTTTAAAAATACATTGTCTGAAAATCTAGGGCTAAAAAGAGAAGTCTGGGGAATCTGTTGTTACTTAAAACATATGGAACATGATCCTGCCAGGTGTTGAGTAGAGCTGGTTGGAAAATAGATTTTGTGTCCTGCGAAAAATTTCAAGGTTTATAAAAAAAAACCTGAACTGGGCTGAAGCTCCAAAATTTTGAAATTTTCCTTGAAATGAAAATCTAAAAAATAATTTTGATCTTTTTTTATTTTAGTATTTTTTCAATATAAAATAAATTTTTAAACAAAAAGTAGAAATGTTTCATTCTGAAAATGTCAAAATGGGACATTTGGAAGCTTTAAAAACTTTTTTCCAATATTTTTAAAAACAAAATTTAGTAAAAACTGATATGATTTCACTAACAAAAAAAATCAGTTTAATCAAATGTCATTTTCCCACCTCTCTCCTGCCATCTTCAGCCTCAGTTTTTTTGTACACTGTAAATTTCCTGAGGGAAGGGCTGCCTAGTTAATAAAGGCAGTTGGCTGGAAAATGTCTTTTTTCCCCTATGGAAAACGTAGCTGATAATTAACTAGAAAACAAAAAACAATAATTCTTTTTGTCAAAATTTTCAGTGAAAAATTTCTACTTTTCATCAAAAACTGAAAACCTAAGTGTTTTCAGACATAAAATTTCATTTCTGAGGTTTTCAATTTTCCAATAAATAATCAGCTTTTGAGGAAATTAGACACTTTCCAGAAACTTTTTCATTTGATCAAAACCCCATTTTTTTTTACAAAAAACCCCACAAACAAAACAACCCAATTTCAATGGAAAAGTTTCAACCAGCTCTATCATTTCTTTGCACAGTGGGAGCTGATAAGCTTTACTGTCATTCTGCATTAAAACCCTACCACCTAGCTCCTATGGAGCACTTTTACTTCAGTAGATTTCAGCGTAATTTACAAAGGAGGTCACTATTATTATCCCCATTTTCAGATGGTGGAACTGAGGCACATGGAAGACCAACAAAAATGGTTCATTATATACTTAAAAATATATACAGGTTTTAAAATTAATATCTCAAAATTCTCCTTAAAAATTGGTTCCATAGCATTTCTCTGAGTTCTTCTATTGCGAGTTAGATTCACCCTTCAGCCAGGGTGACCAGACAGCCTGATATTAGCGAGGCTGTCCCGATATTTGGGGATTTGTCTTATATATGCAACTATATCCTCCCCACTCACTCCTGGAAAAAAAGTGCACCGATTTTTCACCCTTGCTATCTGGTCGCCCACCCTCAGCCCTCATTTCTTATGAAACAGATGTCAAAATACTTGGGGAATTTAGTACCCCTCAATCCAGCCCTTTTGTCAGCTGTGCTTATCTCTCTGCTGTGTTGCTTTGTGGCAGTTTGGTCTGAGAGTCCTGATTATCTTACTGAGGTTTCTTTTTTATAGTATGTCCAGGCCTTACGTCAATCTCCATTTTTCTCAAGCCAGTTGTGGACACTTGCCCAAGCATAACTACTACTACTTCTTTTTTTTTTATTTTTGTTTAAGTTGTGTGAACAATGGGACCTCAAGCCAACCTCTGCTGTCAGTCTCATGTGCTGCTTCCTGTTAAGAGTTGAAAAGCAGAACAATATCTGAAGGTTGTGCTTTTCAATCAGGCTCTTGTTTTCCTCTGTGCCTGCTCTGATAGACTCCTGTGATGTATATTTTAGTATATGTTCATGTGCGGCTAATGAGAAGTCAGAGTTTTATTTACAGAAATATGGGCTGCATTTGTTAAATTATTGCCTAATGAAAAAACATTGCTGTGGACCTACATGCTCATAGGTGCTGAAACTAGGGGTACAGGAGGTGCTGCTCCCCCTGGCTTGTAGTGGTTTTCATTATTTACAGGGGTTACGGTTTGGTTCAATGGCTTTCAGCACCCCAGCTACACAAATTGTTCCAGTCCCCCTGTACATGCTGGATTTTTCACATCTGCATTTCTTTCCATCTTGGGCTGAGTACTGTATATTGCTACTGACTTATAAAACAGCCAGTAAACCCTGACCACAAAGCTTTTGAGATCATTATACGGCACGCAAAGGTTTAGCTGCAACATTCAACTGCTATTTTAAGTCAGGAAATGGATTTGCACATCATAAAACAGATTTATAAATAGCACAGTTGATTTATAAATCAGACTAATAAGTACTTCATGAAGAAAGATTTAGTTTATAAATCCTCAGGTTGCACTTTGAGATATGTTGACTGATTTATATGAACCAAGACTTTGAAGTTATGCTATTCTGATTAAGTTTATACGTCCTGCTCTCCTATTTAATTACTAAGTTTTGATTTATAAGTCCTATTTAGGTTTTTATTGCTTAATTTTTATTATTGTCCTCTGCAATATAAAACTTTATATTATATATGTATATAAAAAAGCTGCACCATGTGGTATTTTTCCTCCAGTTTTCTTTCTTGCACTCCATTAATGAGAATTTGTTGCGCCCTGAGCAGGTTTCCAACATTACTCTTAAGTTTTAATGTGCTCTGAAATCTTCCTCCCTGCCTGTTCAGTCTTCTTTTTTCCTTCTATTTCACCAAATTAACCTAACGACAGACTGCAGATTTTAGGGCCTGACCCAAAGCCCATCAGAGTTGGTGGGAATCTTTTCACTGATATCAATGGACTTTGAATCAGTCCACATTACCCTGAAGTAATAATCACCCACCAGGTATGCTCACACATTTCACAAAGCCTTTGCTTTTCTCTGTAACTTTCTGACATGCTCCAGAATCAATGGACATAGATGGGGTCAGGATATGGAATAAGATAAATAGAACTCAGTGGAGAGATCCATGTTAGAGGAGTGGTGAAATGGGTCTCCTTGCCTCAGTAAGGATGGCTCACGTGAGCAATTTTAGAAAAAAAAATGGTGAACAATGAAATTTTTGGACAGTTGGTCTAGAAAAAATTGTGATCATTTTGAGAACTTTTAGACATTTTGTGCATCACAATTTATTGTCTTGGAAATTTTGACTGTACTTACTACTGTCTCTGTTTAGTTCCTCTCATCACCTGGACCCATCACTTCCTGTTTTTTTCTTGTAAACATTTAAATGTATAAACATTACTAACTATATCTAGACTCCAGTGATTAAACAATGGCCTCTTCTAATACATCTATCAATATATTAAAGACTTCAAATTAAAGTCTATTATCACAGACAACAGTTTCAAGAGTTCAGAAAATTTTGCCAAAAAGTGTCTCTGAATAGAGGGATAGTAGAGCATGAAGATATTGCAAAAGAAACAGCGACAAAAATCCCAAGCACAATCACTGTTTTTCCTAATGCTCAAAATTCCTTATTATCTAAAATTGTTAAAGGTTGTTTTCATTTAATATAAATTGCCATTCCTTCCAATGTAGGGGTTAAAATAGTGTTTTCTCTAGTGCAAAAGAAAAGAAACTAGATGGACTCAACTTCATAGTTGAGAATGTCACAAGAATGAGACAGTGATTGTATTCTGTTGTATTTCAACCCAGTTTAGGTTTCCCAATATTAAAATTTAAGAACTTGAGTTTGATTCTGGCCAAGGCATGCAAACATGCTTAATTTTTGCATGATAACTGTACTAACAGTTTGAAGTGAGATCTCAGAGCCAGACCTAGCAGCAAGCCATGCGCAGTAGATGTTTTTGTGCTGGATGAAAAATTCCCTCCAAATTCAGAGGTTACTGCAATAGTATGTCCTGAACCACCTGACCCTGACAGTAAATAATATGAGTGAGTATTTTTTCTCACATTTGGTTAGAGGAGACCCTGTTTTCTGTGTAACAATAATCTGCTCGACAATACTCTTAATACACGGCAGTACCCTTTTATACTCCAGCAGTGCTGGCTGGCTTCCAGAAAGCTGGCTACTCCTAGATCAGCTGTAAGGACCTCAAACATCGAGGGGTCAGGATGGGGAGGGACAACTGAGACCCTGTGTACTTCAGTGCAGCTGCCCACAGAAACAGGAGTGCAAGTGGTAGGCCACAGGGCGGCAGTGCCAGACCGTTCCATGAGGATCAAACCTGGCTGAGCAAGCTGAGAGCACACACAGGGGACCTAGGAGGTGCAGGGAGCTGGTGCCTAAGCCTAATCGATGTACATTGTATTTCAGTCTCAGAATTGGAAGTGGGACAGAAGCAGAAAGGCAGCCAAACTAAAGTGGTGGAGCTGGATTGAGTATGAAGGAGAAGGACTGAGGTGTTTCTTCTATTCCCAGACTGGGAAAGAAAACAAATGTTGATATCAGGAGAGGTTGGTATCTACTTACTCTTTTATACTTAGCTTTTTCAGCATTTCATACATAGGTGGAGTCCGCTGATGGAGAACTCTGGCAAAAGATGGGCATTCCCCCACTTATGAGTCTGTGGTTTATTAAATTAACATCTCCTGATTTAAGAGCCCCCTGTCTAACTATGGGGCAAAAGCTGCTCTCCATTATGATGGTCTAAACCCAGAGTAAATCCTCTCCCTTCAGTGGAATTAATCCTGATTTACACTTGTGTAAGTCAGAGCAATATTTGACCAAAAGGCTGGATCCCCAAATCCAGCTTACCCCAGGACGTGGCACTGTATGGGAAGGTGCTTTTAAAGACCGATCTTGATGTTGACTGGGGACTGAAATGGCCCTTGTCATAACATCAAGCAGTCTGAGGGCTGCTCTAAGCTACATTGGCTAGAACAGTCCCACAGGGACCATTCCACCAGCTAGAGGTGTCTGAAGCAAATTGTACACCTGCCACTGCCCCTCCTTCCCTTGGTCTGCTCAGGAGTGCCTTCCTGGTAGGTTATTGTGATCTGACAGCAGTTAGTACTCTGCATTGTGGCCACAGCATCTGTGGTTCAAATCTACATCGTGGTATCTCTTTATGGGGAATACTGGGTTAGGCGGTAATACTGCAGAAAAGGATCTGGGGGTTATGGTGGATCACAAATTGAATATGAGTCGTCAATGTGATGAAGCTGCAAAAAAGGCAAATATCCTTCTGGGAGGGGTATTAACAGTGCCATATGTAAGACACAGGAAGTACCTGTCCTGCTCTGCTCGGCACAGGTGAGGCCTCATCTCGAGTATTGTGTCCTGTTCTGGGGCCGCACTTTAGGAAAGAAGTGGACACATTGGAAAGAGTCCAGAGGATAGCAACAAAAATGACAAAAGGTTTTGGAAATTTGACTTTTATAAGGAAATTTTTAAAAAACTGGGCATGCTGAGTCTTGAGAGAAGACCACTAAGGGGGCACCCAATAACAGTCTTCACATATATTAAGGGCTGTTATAAAAAAGGGTGGTGACCAAATTGTTGTTCATATCCAGTAAAGGTAGGACAAGAAGTAATGGGCTTAATCTGCAGCAAAGGAGCTTTAGGTTAAATATTAGGGAAATATTTCTGACTAGAAGGATAATTAAGCACTGGAACCCCCATCATGGGAGGTGGTGGTTTTAAGGACTGTTTAGACAAACATCTGTCAGGGATGATCTAGGCATACTTGGTTCCGCCTCAGCATAGGGTGATGGATAGGTGACCTTACGAGGTCCCTTCCAGCCCGACATGTCTCTGATTCTAGGTGTGGAGCTGACCTTTCTGGTTTTACACCACCTGGGAATCCCCAGCTGGTCACTACTGTGCTCTAAGTGCACAGGAATATTCCTAAAGATTGCAAATAAAGAACCAGCATGTAACCAGGAATAACACAATTGTACATTGATATCCTATCCCTAACCCAGGTGCTTCCAAACTGGGATCCCTGTGTCGCTGATGGTTTGCTAGTGATCTTCAGGGAGCTGGTTCTCCCCTGGTGTCCAGCCAGATGGGACTATTGGGATCCTCTAGTCTGACCTCCTCTATCGTCATATAAAGGCAGCTAAAAATACGTAAAATATTGTCTTTATTGCATGTCACCAGCTGTAGCAGTTGTCACAGGGAGCTTTTATGACTGCAAGTGGTAGGGGAGGGAATGTGAGTGACTGTCAGTAGGAGCAGAGGGAGTCAGTGGAATCCTGAATGAGGGTGAAGTGACCCATGAGCAAATTTCTCCGTTAAGGTGTGGCCTACCCTATGGGAATAAAAGTCAAACTTCCTGTTTACACCTATTTCTCGTCTGTGAGAGCAGACAGATGCCTTTGATGAACCCAGGTGGGTAAAGTAATATTTTTTATTGGACCAACTTCTGTTAGTGGGTGAGTTGGTTCAATAAAATATATTATCTCACCCGCCTTGTTTCTCTTATATCCTGGGACCAACACAGCTACAACTGCACTGCATAGAGCAGGTGCCTTTGATGTTAGACATCTTTCCCATTACTGCAAGACAAATGGGGGATACCACACCTCTCTTGTCACTGTGTGGTGTTGTCTGACTGGCTGTGGAGCAGATGAGATGTCAGTCGATTGATTTACTGAGGGAAGGCTGTTTTTGTTTTCATTGAGGGTGCAGAGTATCAGAACAAAGCAGAGTCAGCAGTGGGGATCTCAACTCCCAAAATCTGCGGCCAAAGATTTTTATGGCTTCTGAAAAACAAAACAATCGGACAAAAACTATGGCTGAGTCAGCAAAGCACTGAAATGCATGCTTTACTTAAAGCATGTGAGTCATCCCATTGCTAAAGCACATGCCTAAAGGCCGGATCCAGCCCCTACTGAGGTCATTGGAAAGACTCTTACTGACGTTGGATCAGGCCCCGAGTGTTTTGCTGGATCAGGGTCCATGCGCATGACCGTCTATGCTCTTCCTAGCCTTTTCTCTGCCTCCATCCCCGCCATCCCTGCGCATGCATCCTGATAAGGATGATCTGAAAATACAATGACTGTGCTCTAGCTGAGTGAGCAGCTCCGGGAGCTAGAAAAAGGAATAAGATGCTACAGAGTGTGAGCAAAAGTGATGCAGTCTGGCCCTGTCTATTTCAGGCTATGTTGTGCCCTTGTCTTATTCAGGAACACCCCTGCCTTTGCCCTGCCTGAATCTTGAACCTGGTGCAGAGCACAGCCCCTATTTCCAGAATACTCCCCACTGTTTACAAGGGAGCAGGGAGGGGCCCCATCTCTTGCCATTTACATGAGGTGGGAAGTAATTTACTCTTCCTCAGAGCAAGAGTAGAGCTGGGGAGGAATTGTGTCTTGGATGTACTCCTAGGCTGGTACAGCTTACACACTGCCCATTGCTTAGTATGGCCAAAAGACACAGCTCTCCCTTCGGTGATAAAATTGTGAAGTCTATTCTGCCCTGCCTTCACTGAAATCACTGGGGCTGCACGGGCACTGCGAGCCGGGTTAGCCCTGTTCTCTTCCGATTCCATCTTTCAACAGCTGAGTAATTTGCTACTCAGTCCTGGAACGGTTGTCAATAAAAGAAGCAGAGAAAAATGAAGTGTCAGTTACAAATGTGCCCTATCCATGAATTTATTGGCAGAGTGGCTGGCAAATCCTGTCTGCCAATTGTCAAGACTTGGAATAAAATACAATGGCTCGGTTTTCTGTACCTTCCTCCCAACGAGGATGACAGATTGGCCCTATTATTGAGGTTACTTTATCCTTCCCACTACAAGCTAAGGTCACAGAACAATTTTTATCATAATGCCTCAGTTTTCAAATACCTATCATTCACCTCTGAGGCTGAAATTTCCCATGGTTGATCTCTGCCATGTGATTTGAGCAAAATTCCATCACTTTTCTTTTGATCCACGAGGAGATTGTATTCCCCCTCCCCGGCCAAATTTCCCCATTTATTTAAAAATATAGTTTTAATGTGTGCTGTTTGGAGACTAAGAAGGGAATGGGGTGGAATAATTGAAACAAAGAATCATTTAGATTCAGATCCTCAGCTGGTATATATTGGAATAGCTCCTTTGACTACAGTGGAAGAACACTGATGCACCCCAGCTGGGAATAGGCCCCTTAACATTTAAATTGTGCATTTGAACTCCATCCACAGGAGCTGGGCAATAGATTCTATTCTGCTATATTGATGAAACTCACTCAATTCCATTGGCAGGGCAACGCGTGCAGCCCCTCCAATGTGTGCAAAAGAGAGCAGGATTTGGCCTACTTTCATTCAAGTTAATTTCTTTGCTCAGAGCTGTGTGTCAGTGACAGATATAGCAGCATCAGAATCCAGGGATCACTGTATTCATGAACCGCTCCTGGGTTTCTTAGAAGTAAAATGACTAAGACCCTAGAAACACTTATAAATGTGGTCAACTTAAAGCATTTGAATAGTGTCACTGAAGTCAATATAACTACAGATGAGCTTAAAGTTTAGTCCTTACATAAGCATTTATAGGATTGAAGACTAGAATGTTAATTTTCTTGTGTCTTCTGTAACTCTTTGCACAATACTATGCATCTGTGTTTCTGGAATTTTAAAAAATTTCTGAGTAAAGTTTTTTAGTTGCTGGTGAACACTGATTACGCTAAAGGAGAGGATCAGGACTTCAAGATATGGAATTAAGCTTTTACTGGATGTGGTTGTTTTTCAGTGGCAAGATTGTCAAGTCTTTCATTTAATGTGTTGATTACAGGTGACTCTCCTTTCCAGATCCGGATTCATCAAAGTCTCACACTCAAAAAATAACATCTGTGCTGATTATCTAGAAATGAGAAAGAGGCTACTGCTTCACCAGTCTTTGTGCAGCGTCTCCCATCAATATTCAATACACTTTGCCACAAGATGCACAAATTACTCTTAGGTTTCTTGTGAGAATGAAATGGTCGTGGTGGTGGTGGTAGGATTTCCAGTGATGGTGGGGGGCCTTTATAACCTTTAGCCCAGTGGTTAGGGTACTTATCCTGCATGTAGGAGACCCCAATTCAATTCCCCCTTACCTGATGAGGAGAAGGGATTTGAACAGAAGTTCTCCCCACCCCACCCAACCTCACATGTTTGCCTGCACATCCCCTCTTCCCTAGGCATTTTGTGTGGAGTTAGTCAGCCTCTGAGCCCACCTAATGGATTAGGCCCTGCGTGCAAATCAGGCAGAGGAGCGACTGTCTTCCCCTGGGTTGTGGATCACAGGCAGGAGAGAGGTGTCTGGATGCCTAGAGGGAGGCAGCAGTGTGCATGTCCAGAGGGGGACTTTTACAGTAAAAGCTTAGGCACCAAGGATGTTTGAATACCTACAGGTTTAGGTGGCAGCCAAGTGGGGCTTTATGGATCTCAGTGGCCTAAATCTGGGGTGAAGTGCCTAAGTCCCTTTGCAGATCTGGTCTAGAGATTATACTTGTCTGATTTTTATCCACCTTGTAATATGGTATCCTGTCCCTTTAAATGCCTGTATCCTAGGCCCAGTCAGATCTGTTTGTTAGCTCCATGCTGCTCCACTTGTGCGGGCTCTGGGACTTAAAAGGAGGCAAGAACCATGTGCTGGCTGGAAAGGAGACCCCGAGGCACAGAGGCTTGTGGCAGACTCCAGGTTGGAAGGCCTGGGAGTGACTGGGAGCCTCACCTAAAGGAGCCTAGGAGGGGCTGAAGAGAGAGCAGGAAAGAAGCCTAGGGAGGGGGAAAGCAGAGCCTGTGAGGGGTGGGAGAGGAGGAGAAGAGTGTCTGAAATTAGAGAAGAGAAACCCCTCAGGAAGAAGGGACCGGGCCTAGCTGGAGAGTGGGAAGAAGCTTGGCTGGAGCTCCTGCCATATTCATGGCAGTGAGCTACCAAAGCAGCCTGAAGGCATTGCCGGCTGTGTGGGGCCAGAGCTGCTTCAATGCTGAGGGTGCTCAGGGATGGGGAGTTTTGTAACATCTTGCTTTCTTTTCTTTGTAACTTAAATGTATGTCTAGTTTGACTACAGAACAATTCTGCAAAGGCAAGCCTGGGGATTCAGTCTGGGAGTTATATATATATATACACACACACACACCATACAGAGGTATATGAGTCTACTATTGGCTTTGAACTCTGGTCCTTTAGCTCAAGCAGTACATGTGGTTAGATGTTGATAGATGTTTGGCTGCATGTGTGTGTATTCCCTCTGTGTGCTGCCCCAGCCCTGTGCAGACAGCTGGCAGGGCAGAACTTGAGTGAACCACCCAATGACTACAAGATCTGTTAAGGGACAAAGGCACTCAGCCAGGTTTATTGTCGACAAAGCACAGTACTAGCATCCTGCAGACTCTACCGGACCATTAATACATGTATGCCAGAAACAATAGACGAGCTCAGTGAATGGTGGGACTTTCTGTTCCTCCTTCTGGCCAGACAAAGATACTCCCTCTGAAATACATCTTTATAACCTGATACAAACAAGTCACTACTGCCCCTTTGACATAGTTAGTTACAGCCCCCGACGTCACTAGTTATCATCCATCATTTTGTACATGTTGGTTTGATCAAAACATCTTTATTATGTGCCATCATCCTGACCTTATCTCTTAGGAAGGGGTCAGTGTGTTTCTGTTATCCATGGGGAATGTTTTTGTACCATGCTTACCACTTGATATCGGGATGTGTTTGCGTGAGCACTCAGTGCCTAGCATGTCTTAGCAATGTGTATTTCTGCAATATCAGCCCTGTTCCTGCCAAATTCTGTCAGCAAGTCCTGCCTCATACCAGGCCTCTGATAGAAGGGCTTATGTCTCAGACTCTCTTCCTACTACAGTAGAGATTCCTGCTTTGAGATCCAGAAGGTATGGGTCAGCCTCCACAGATGAACCAGGCAGGGGCATTGCTACAAGTGACGGGTAGAGGTGGACAAAGATGCATACTGTATTGACTTCAGTTAAAATAATAATACTTAACCATATCGTTTCCATCCTTAACGTTGTGTGTGTTTTAAATATTCTCTATTACTTGTATAGCACCAAAGGTGAGTTACGTGGCGGAGTGGTCAGGAGACACGGTCCTAGCACTTACTTACGGGCTTATTGTAAAAAAAGACAACAAACAAACCATTGGGAATAGGATGTAAGGAAATGGAGTGTGCTTAAGTAGGGAACCTTGGGAAACGTTTCCTCCCATGATTTTTACTGGATCTAATTAGCCAACACTGCTGTGCAAGGAGAACTTTTTCGGGGAAGACCTGTTAGTTTTAAGGAAGACCTTGAAAAAGAAGACGGTTGTGGTTAGTATGCTACCACTTTCTCATGCTCTTCACTCTGTGAGCTAATATGTAAAAGGACAAAGTCACAAGTTTCCCCTCCAGCAATATGTCTGGAGCTAAGCAAACACAGCACAGAAAAGATTCATATAATGATGGTTTTGTACAAACACAGGGAATGGCGAGTTTTGAATAACGCTTGTTTGTCAAACGTTTTATTTTCACATGGCACATGCAGGCACATGCAATTAGAGTCAAAGTGATCCTGAGATGATACAAGCAAGAGGAAAACAAGCAAAATGAGAGAAGTGCTTTTAACTGCAGAGTTCTAAAGTGTAAATGATAAATAATATATAGATTTGCATTACTTACCCGAGCCAACAGATGTGTCCACTGGGGATTTTATTGCAGAGAAATCGTTTGTGCCTTCTGAAAGAGCTAGTGTAAAAGCTGTAAACTGAATGTGAAGCATGCTGGTGATTCCAGCAGAAAGAGAGAGCTCCGCTATTATTTATGCTGTACCAAACCTGAGCAGGAAGCGGAGGAGTCGAGGCTAGTGATTTGATGACATTGGAGGTGACATTACAGCAGGTACCTAGATGACCTGTTTTTTAATTCTTTGGAACAGTCCAGCTCCAAAAACCCACCTGTAAAAATCAATTGAACAGACACCTGCTGTGGAGATGTTCCTAAGAAAAAGTAGGTGAGCAGAGGGGTTTCTTATCATTCTCGAACTTTTGTGTTGAGGAAGCAAATGATCCAGAGAATTTAAGTGCTGTTCTGCCCTGAAGGAGCTCTCTAGAAATGCCACCATGGGATGCCATGTGACTTAATGATTGCATGACTCCCTCTAGTGGCTGGGCTCAGCCTTCTGCTTTCCCACAATGGAGGGAATTGCCCTTTAGCTAACGAAGGAGAGGCCTGAACCTCCTCTCCATCCTCTTTCTCCCTCTCCCAACTCTGAGTAACCAGAGCCCCACCATCAAACAGGCCAATGGGCTCTGTGGGACCTGGCCCTGCCCAGTGGGAGGAAGAAATGGATTCTAGGGTGGATAAGGAGACAAGGGGAGACACCAGAGCTGTTCTCAGATGGATGTTATGGTACCCGTGGAGCATGCCAGAGAAGGTGGCATAGGGGCAAACAGAAATGGAGGGCACCAGAAGAGGGGACCAGGAAGGAAGAGAGGTGTGACAGGAAAATGGGACAGGGGTTCCTGGGGGAAGAAAAGCAGAGGCACTGCAAGGTGGAATAGGGGAGGGAAGATACTAGAAATAAGGGAACTGGAATAATGAAAAAGGATGTAAAGGCAAGGGCAGATTGTGAGGGCTGGACAAAGTGTAGAGGGGAGCAGGATGTGCTTGAGACTATGATTCTTTTCATGATGAATTTTAATAAATGTCACGGCAGAGGTGAGGGAAGACAAGGATGTCACAGAAAGCAGACAGGAGCTGAGGGTCCCTTAGGGAGCATGGCTGGACAGTGAGTTTGCCCCACAGTGGCAGCTCCTGTCCTGCTGGGCTGGGCATGTTTGCCCGCTCCAGGCATTGGGAACTGTCCCATGTGAGCTCAGCGTCACTCGGGTTTGACACTTCCACCCTTCCATAGTGGAGAACCAGAGTGGTGGAGGACCAAATTTGACCGGTGGTGTGAGCTGGCCCATGTAGTCACAATCAAATCTGGCCCTCTGCCTTCATCTACGGAGGGACATACACACCAAACCTGAGCATCGCTATGACAGCATGGGCCAGGTTGCAACACCCGGAGGGGAACAGATCCAATGATGTGGATGTCACAGACTATTCAAATTCCCAGTTACTGTGAACACCATGATCTCCGTGCCAAATTTATAGCCTTAGGGCTGATGGATGAAAGAGGGAATGAAGACTGAGAGTAGAAAAACTGGGAAGGGGAAGAGTCTGGAGTGATTTTGGGGAAGGACAGAGTAGGAGGGAGGAGAGAATGGATATTCAATGAGGAGAGGCTGATGGGGACAGAGTGAAGAGATTTTGGGAGGGTTCTGGAGAGCATGATTCGTATCCAGCCTAGAGCATTCAGGTGTGTGTCTGCTAGTGTCTGGTGGTGTTAGGGCAGATCAAACTGGACTGGGAAATGCAGATATAATATTACTATTCCAATGTTGTCTACTCTTACAATTTTATCATGTCTCACAATAGTTTGTCTTTTTTTTAAGCCCCCAGCTCCTGAAGTTATGTAAAGTTCAGCTTTCATTTAAAACAACTCCCCCCTCCCCCAACTCTAGCCCTCATGCTTGTGGAGAAAATCAGGAAAATGTGATCCAAGTGTAAGCTACATGCTCAGACACTGGAAAGCAAAGAAAAAGAACCCAAAATGTTTTATTCTGTAGAATTTAATGATTTTTAGGCCAATCTCATAATTCTTGAAGGCCTGACTCGTGATTTTTTTAATGCTTGGGGGTTGGCAGCACTGCTTTTCAATTACTTACTTTTATTTGAATAGGGTTTAATATTTAAAATCCATACTCTATTCTCCCCACATAGCCTGCTGATCTTATTCTCCTTTCTATTAACTTGCACTCACTTTCCACATCCCAGCAAGTTGCATTACTTTATCGTTTATGTCGCTGCTGAATTTAACCCCATGACTTCCATGGTACTTGAATTTGTTCTCACCAAGCCTCAGTCTGGGCTATTCTCGCTGAAGACTGATCATCATCTACGCGTTGTTCCTTTTTTGCAGTATGGTTCCTTATTCGTATTGATATTTGTGATTGCTCGTCAGGGGACAAAATAACTTTGGCTGAGTCTTTCGATTCAACTTACGCAATCAAGAGTTGACAGGTTTTTCAGAATCCCTCTGCCTGCAATCTCATCAATATTCATAAACATGATAACTTCGCACTCGCAAAAATGTAATTGCCTTTCGTCTCCCCATAACTTGATAGAGTATATGGCTCTGTTTGATTCTCACTAGACTGATAAGGCATGTCTTACATGCTGGTAGCAGTTTCTTATTGATTTTAAATAATTTTGGTCAGTCTTTTGAAGAATGATCACTTTCTGTTGTGTTAATTAAAATATGGTTTCATATTCTACAGCATAAATTCTCAATTGGCTTAAAATGGCTGAGCTTTCACATCATACAGGCCTAGAGACTCTATCAGGGAATTTGTATTTTGTCTTATCAGCCTTTACTCATTTTTATGGTGCCTCAGTGCAAATGATTTTCTAGACCTTGATTCAATAGTAATAATTTCAACAAGGATGAACAATTTTTTTGAAATTCATTGGCTTTTTACTTGTAATTTAGATCTAAATTTTAGCTTTGAAGAATACACTCTACTTTAATTATTAGTTATTTATTACTTTCGAGAGTTCATTAATAGAATAACAGTTAGAGCTGGAGGCATAATGCAAAAACCACTTTCTGTCAATATATTTGTGAATTTTCCAGTAGATTAGTTAGGGCTATACTCATGTCCATTGACTTCAGTAGAATCGGACCTTTCTGAACATTTCTGCAATTGAGTTTTACTGCCACAAAGGTTTACAGAAAGCGAATATCAAGTTGTAGGTGAGAATGTCCACAGAAACCAAATTTATTATTTGTACAAGCAAGTATTCACACTGAATGTTTGCACACTTAACCAGGGAATGTAAAGAATAGCATGAAACTTACCTGGCCAGTCATAACTAACCTACACAGTGCCAATAACAAATATTGTATATTCACAAAACTGCCCACAGTAGATACAGATTAAAAAGGGAGAAAAATGCCAAAGAAATTGTCAAATAATTTCAAATCACAAACAAATGTGAGAAGATTAATTTCTCCTTGCAATTGTTCCATGAGCAGAAAGAGGCAATGTCACTGAATAAATTTGTTGTGAACTATTTGCTCAGTTCTTATAATACAAAGTCCCAATAGTGATTGGTATGTAAAGGGCCTGTCCTGCAACCTTTCCTCATGTGACTGCAGTGGACTACAAGTGAACAAGGGATGAAGAGTTGAAGCCAATGATTGTAGGACACTTTGCTTTACAAGCTTGTTCTTGATTCCCTAATTTTCTCAGCAGAACTCTTTCCATGTAAAATTTCTCATGTGAACTCTGCATTAGCTGACTGTTCTTTTGTTGTGCCTACCTGGTCAGTATAAAGTTAGTCTGAAACTAATGTTGGAGTTTCAAGATTTTGGATGTGATATGTTTTTCTAACATTTTTTTATCCATACCTAAATCAGAAATGATTCAATGTAGAAATTTATATTCTGTACTAAACCCTACCTCTGTCATTCTATACTAGAAACTTTAAGCAAATACTGGTATTGACATTTGATTTGAGCTGATGGCATTGCACAGAACTTTGATGTTTTGAGATAATCTTTCAGGATTATTTCCTCTTATATTCACCCTCTCCTTGCTGGTCTCCACAGCCCCAAGTGAGGGCAACCAGAATTTTTCCATCTGAAAACATTCAAACACATCTACCTTCAGGGTGTCTCCACACTATTGGTATGTTCACACATGAGTTGGAAGGGGTAAGTTCCAGCTCAAGGAGACATGCCTGTGACAGCTCTGATAGATCTAGAGTGCTAAAAATAGAGCATACCCATGACAGCATAAGCAGTGGGAGGGACTAGTTGCCCTGATATCATCCCATCTGAGATGCTAGGTAAGTACAAGGGCAGCTAGTATATGTCTACTTGAGCTGGAAATTACACATTACACAGCTCCAGCATAGACCTACCTAAGACAATGCTTATGACACAAGTGTATTGTGAGGGCTTATGACACAAGTGTATTGTGAGGGCTAATGGCTCCCTCCACACCAATAGGCTTCACACTTCCCTTCTGCATAACCTCTGGCTTTAGCTGAGATGACGCCAACCCTTCTCACTACTTGGATGCTGAAAGGAAGTGCTGAGTGGCTGAATAAGTTCCCTTGCCTTTTGTCAGGGAGTGTGGGGGAGTCAGGGCCCTGCACCCCACACTTCCTGCGATTCACCGTGACTCTCAGCCAACCAGTAAAACAGAAGATTTATTAGATGACAGGAACACACTCCCAAGCAGCGCTTGCAGGTACATCCAGGACCCTCAGCCAGGTCTCTCTGGGGGGCAAGGATCTTAGACCCTAGACTTGGGGTTCCCTGCCTCTTCCCAGCCAGCCCAAAACTGAAACAAAAAAACCCTCCAGCAGGCTCTCTCCCCTCCTACTCTCACCCTCTCCCTTTGTCCAGTTTCCCCAGGCAAAGGTGTCGATTCGCCCCACCCCCTCCTGGCTCAGGTTACAGGCTGAGGTACCATCCCTCACCTGAAGTCATCCCCTGCTCTCCCATCCCCCATGAAGACAGCCCCAGTAAAACTAAACGACATTCCCAGGTCAATCTGCCCACTCCCTACTGCCTCACACCTTTCCCTTTAAATGAACATAGACAGAAACCCAGCTCAGATTCCTCCCTTTTCTGTTCTCCCTCCTGTCTGCCGATGATAACCACTTTCTCTGTCTTGCTGTTGATGCAATTTAGAATGACATGCAGCAGGGGTACGCAAGATTAATGAAAATGTTCTGTAGTTCCTTCAAGACTTTCTGTTGAGATAATGTAATATAGATTGATTTGGACTAGTCGTTTAGCCTGTCCCCATTTCCCAAGGGCGTTGACAGATTTTTGCATGAAAGGGGTGGGTCAGAGGGAGAATATTAAACTGCCTGGTCACCGGCTGCTTATTTGGAGCTCATTCATATCCCTGACCAAGCAAAGTGCCCCCTGCAATACTCTAGTCTGTTCCTATCTCAGTTGTGTGTGTAATGCTGCTGACCACTTAAAAACCCACAATGACCTTGCCATGGTATTAGTTACTGAGTGATATGCTGTATTTCCAATACTTGGAATAAGAAATACTACAGTGAGTAACATGATTCCCCTTCTGTCCCCTTTGGTAGTAGCAGCCACCCTATGGACCAGATCCACTGCTCATGGAAAGTCTCTAATCTCAGTGACCGTTGGCTCAGGCGCTGTGTATGAATTTACTCAGCAATTCAGATATTTGGATGATAGGATTTTTCTTTTTTTCAGTTGCACAAATGATTATGTGGAACAGCTGTCTGCGTGTTTATCTCACTCCTGCTTTATTCTTTCTAATGTCCTTGAAGCATTTTTCTTTTGCAAACCCTTTATCCTCTGCAATCTCGATAGTGCTGTCATTGGTAGTGAATATATATATATATTTAATTTCTTTGCTGCTGCTCTGCCTCTCTGCTTTGCTCTGCTTCTGAATGCCGCACATGTATGCTGAGTGCTCTTGCTGCTGGAGCGACCAACAGCTGCTTCTCTTGATGAGGTGTTCTGTATGGAATCCAAGCAGCCTTGTTTTCTATGTCTTAATTGCAATGTGAACCCTTCACCCTCTTGTTTCATTAGCTTTGAGAGCCATTTTTTGTCTCCTTCAATACTCTTGTTTGTTCTTGGTGCTTGTAACCAAAAATATTTACAAATAGGTAAGAGGCCAGGAAAGTGAGATATGGAGGCAGATCTGAATCTACCCTAACCAGTAGCAGCATTAATTTTAGAAATAGAGTAGCACTTATGGGATTGGGGCCCCATTGTGCTGGCCACTGTACGTAGGGATCGTAAGGGACAGTCCCTGCTCCAAAGAGTTTCCAATAGCTAAGACACACCAAGTGTCAGAGAAAGAAAATATTACCACCTCCATTTGACAGGTAAGACACTGAAGCTCCAATTCAGCAGGGCTTAGTAGGACCACTCCTACACTTAGTTAGGCACATGCTCAAATACCATGTGGCACTGGAGTCAGAAAGATTAAGTGACTTGCCTATGTTATACAGGAAGTCCATGGAAGAACTGGGAATTTAATCTAGATCTTCTAAATCCCTGCAAAGTTCAAGATTGGGTCCAAAATTCAGAGGATATTTCAGTCTGACTCATAAATCCACTGAGTGTTTAGATCTGGGATAGATCATGGCCAACTCTTTAAGAACTCTTGGTTGTAAGTTACCTGGACCTGCTGATTTAACACAGTGTAACTTTAGAAGCTGCTGTTGCAATGATCCTCTCACTCCATCTATCCCAGCTTTTCAACGAAGCTCCCTAAAACTTTGTTATCCAAAACTGTATTTGCTAATAGGATCACTCTTCTATTCAGGTTTTTCCACCAACCCATCACTATGTTATCTGAGCCATTCCAGCAGTGTGATAAGGCACAAGAACAAAAGAACAGCCACACTAGGTCAGACCAATAGTCCATCTAGCCCAGTATCTTGGCTTCCAACAGAGGCCAGTGCCAGATGCTACAGAGGGAATGGACAGAACAAGGCAATTATTGAGTGATCCATCCCCTGTCATTCAGTCCCAGCTTCTAGTACTCAGAGGTTTCAGGACACGTAGGCCTGGTCTACACTGGCAGGGGCGGGTGATCGATCTAAGTTACGCAACTTCAGCTAAGTAAATAATGTTGCTGAATTTGACATACTTAGATCTACTCACCTCAGTGTGTTCACTGCTCCCCCATTGACTCCACCTACACTTCTTACTCTTATGGAGTACTGGAGTTGACGGGAGAGCGCTCAGCAGTCAATTTATCGCATCTTAGACATGATAAATCGACTCCCACTGGATTGATTGCTTCAGAGGTAAGTGTAGACATGCCCCCAGAGTAAGAGGTTGCGTTCCTGACCATCTTGGCTAATAGCCATTGATGGGCCCATCCTCCATGAATTTATCTAATTTCTTTTTTGAACACAGTTATACATTTGGCTTTCACAACATCACCTGGCAATGATTTCTACAGGTTGACTGAGCGTTGTGTGAAATAGTACTTCCTTGTTTAGTTTTAAACCTGCTGCCTATTAATTTCATTGGCTGGTCCCTGGTTTGTGTGTTACATAAAGAGGTAAATGACACATTCTTATTCACTTTCTTCACACCATTCATGATTTTATAGACCTCTATCGTATCCTCCCTCAGTTGTCACTTTTCTAAGCTGAACAGTCCCAGTCTTTTAAATTTTTCCTCATCTGGAAGCTGTTCCTAACCCCTAATCATTTTTGTTGCCCTTTTCTGACCTTTTCCCATTCTAATATATCTTTTTTGAGATGCAGCAACCAGAACTGCGCACAGTATTCAAGGTGTGGGCGTATCATGGATCTATAGAGTGGCATTCTGATATTTTCAGTCTTATTATCTACCACTTTCCTAATGGTGCATAACATTTTGTTCACTTTCTTGACTGCCGGTGCGCACTGAGTGGTTGTTATCCACAATGACTCCAAGATCTCTTGAGTGGTAACAGCTAATTTATACCCCAATGTTTTGTGTGTATAACTGGGATTGTTTTCCAGTGTGCATTATTTTGCATTTATCAACATTGAATTTCATCTGCTATTTTCTTGCTCAGTCATCCAGTTTTGTGAGATCCCTTTGCAACTCTTTGCAGCCAGCTTTGGACTATCTTGAGTAATTTTGTATCATCTAGAAACTTTGCCTCCTCACAGTTCACCCCCTTTTCCAAATCATTTAAGAATACGTTGAACAGCACAGGTCCCAGCGCAGATCATTGGGGGATCCCACTATTTACCTCTCTCCACTGTGAAAACTGACCAATTATTCTGACTCTTTGTTTCCTAGCTTTTTAACAGTTACTGATCCGTGAAAGGACCTTCCCTCTTACCCCTTTTGGTGTGGGACCTTGTCAAAGGCTTTCTGAACGTCCAGGTGCACTATATCAACTGAATCACCTCTGTCCACATGCTTGTTGACACCCTCAAAGAATTCTAATAGTTTCATGAGGCATGATTTCCTTTGCAGAAGCTGTGTTAGCTCTTGCTCAATGTATCATGTTAATCTATGTGTTTTATAATTCAGTTCTTCACTATAGTTTCAATCACTTTGCCTAGTGCTGAAACTAGTCTTACTGGCCTGTAATTGCCAGGATTGCCTGTGGACTCTCTTTTTAAAATATTGGCATCAAATTGGCTATCTGCCAGTCATCTGGTACAGGGACTGATTTAAGAGAGAGATTATATACTACATTTAAGGCATATGACTAATATGGATCATGTGTGGTTTCTCTCTCTTAATATTAGCTACATGTTCATGACCTTTCCTTCAAAAAC
Organism: Chelonoidis abingdonii; assembly: GCF_003597395.2. NCBI lineage: Eukaryota > Metazoa > Chordata > Testudines > Testudinidae > Chelonoidis > Chelonoidis abingdonii. The sequence goes on along the minus strand of NC_133776.1, from coordinate 99,981,757 downwards.
ATTTTGTAACCATTTTTCCTGTAGTGGACCACCCCATCCATTTTTTTAAGTTAATTTCTAATTGATTAGAGGGCACGTTGTACTTGTTCTGGTTTGGTGGGAGTCTTGGGGGAGTACTCTCAATATTACAATCATATTTAGAGTGGTTTAAAATACAACGATCCAGGAGTCATGCACAGGTAACAGCCTACTGTGAAACTCAGTTTCATCATGGTTGTAGCAATTTGAACTGTAGTGCATGAATACAATGTGCTTTACTCTAGAGCAGGGATCGGCAACTTTTCAGAAGTGGTGTGCTGAGTCTTCATTTATTCACTCTAATTTAAGGTTTCATGTGCCAGTAATACATTTTAACATTTTTAGAAGATCTCTTTCTGTAAGTCTATAACATATAACTAAACTATTGTTGTATGTAAAGTAAATATGTTTTTTAAAATGTTTAAAAAGCTTCATTTAAAAATAAATTAAAATGCAGAGCCCCCCGGACCAGAGGCCAGGATCCAGGTAGTGAGAGTGCCGCTGAAAATCAGCTCACATGCCACCTTTGGCATGCGTGCCATAGGTTGCCTACCCCTGCTCTAGGGGACAGCATTTTAAAATTGCATTGTGTCCCAGGAAACTTCAAAACAAAACAAAACATCCCAGTCTAATTGGTGACATTTCTGCATATTGATCACATTTAATTTTGTATTTATTCATTAAGAAATTATTGTTACGACAGCTTGCATGAAAACTCTTCTTTATTACTTAGGGCAAAGGAACTGATCCCTTCTGTTTGTTCTTCTTTTGAAGTCATTATCCCCTGTTTGTGACCTCACAATGAATTGCTGTAGCTGTGATTAGGTACCCCAATGCTCACACTTCACAATGCCTTCTCATACAAGCGTCACCCCAATGGGGCACATGTCCACTTGGTCTTTAAAGCCACCTCCTAATGAGCGTCTCACCAGTCTGTGAGACCACCCCAGTGCAAGTCATCTTACTCCTGCTTCTTCTGAGTTGCCCACTTTCCCAGATGATATGTACCTGATACCAGTTTTCCCTTTTATATTTCCCCCCCTCAAGCTTCAAGATCAAAATGCTGCCAATAACCTTTGTTTCTATTTTCAGTGTGTATTTAAGATAATTGTTTGCTACAGCATGAGAGAACTTTCCAAAGCATGGGTGGTTGTGTGTGCACATGCGTGTGTACCGTAGCTGTCCACGGAAACATTTACTCCCACTCTTTTCCACTAACAAATGAGGAAACAGGCAAAGAGGATACCAATTTTGGGAGAACAATGAAATGACAAGCAATGACAGGGATGGCATTTCAACCTCGACATAACCATGTGACACGACAGTGTTTAGTCAGAACCATAGCTCTTGCTTCAGCTCCAAAGTAGCATGAATTACAGAGGAATGAGGTGAATATATGAGGAGAGAACAGCACTGCATAACGTACCTTCCAGATGGAAAAATAATAGAGGAGGCCTTTAATAGACCTATTTGAAATCACCAGACTGAGATTCCCCTTCAGCCCCTGATGGAGGCATCTGATGTTCACTTGTGAATAAGGGCATCAGAATTTGGCCTACTGGGATGAAAAATAAATAAATAAATAGATTCTTTCCCCTAGATTATGAACAAAATAATCCTTCGACCAACCAACTAACTAGAGTGTTTTTTCATCTACAAAGTATATACATTGTCCTCCTGATAAACAGCAAAACTCCGCTTTTTGTTACATCAGGGTAAATCCAGGGCTTTCTTTTCTCAATAATAAGTTTTAGAAAGATAGCAGGCAAAGTCCATTCTGGGTAAACTGTTTTCTCCTTGTAAGTTTTATGACAGGACCTCTGTCTTCAGGGCAAATCATTTTTTATTTTTCTTAAGGGTTGTCTAGCTATGCCTTTGTGACACCGTTCTGTCTCTTTCGTGTCCTCTCTTTCACCAGGCACCACTTCTAGAGCTGGTCTAACACCTGCAGGTATTTTCTACAAACGATGATTAGAATCTGTTTCAGCCACACGCACAATCTATTGTGTGATCTGGCTTTTTCAGAGAAAGTGATTGAACTGAGTCACTTGCATGTGGAAAACAAATTTCAAGCTTGCACATGAAAAGTATGGGTTATTTTATCTGTGATGGGACACTACTTCGCACAGCATGGGGAAAGGTTTCCAAAACCCCTTGCCAGAGCCCTGGCACAGAGGTCAAGATCAAGCTAGACAGAGATCTGGGCACATCCTTCATAGTTAGGCCTGCACATGCACATGCAATTACATTGTGTGACTTTGACAATAGGACACGAAACAAAACCCAGTCAGTAAATCTTACAGGATTTTCTATGAGAGATGCCTCTGGCTCTGAATGGAAATGATTCTGAACGTCTTCATGAAGGATAACTTTAGAAAGACTAATCTTGCACCTCTTCTTAAACCATTCCCTCTCCTTGAGAGACCCAGATCTTCAGGATCTTTATAAAATCTGCCCCCTACTGATGAATTATGCTTCTCTCAGCAGGGAACAGAAATGTGACTTGCTGCTCAATCACCACGGACCAATACAGCTTCAATTTTGAGTACTGAGTATCAAATGCTGTTCACGATTAATCTATAGAATTAAGAAACATAGAATACACAACAAATGCAATTAAATTGCTGTAGGCCCCTGGACATTCCATAAGGCCAAAGAAGCTTAGTCCATCGATGGGAGTAAATTATTTGCTCAGCTTTTTCCCTCTCTTCCTTTCTCTCTCATTATTTCTTCGCCCAAAGATCCAAAGCACATTCTGCCAATGCCACCTCTGTATCACTTTAGACCGACAAGTCTCTGAACTGTTACTCATGTGGAAGTGAGATATCAAACCCCTATCAATCTTATCACCTGTTAGACAGATATTTGGCTTCTTTCTCAGCTGGGAAATATAGGGTCAACTGATGCAAAGCATCACTGTGCATTTAGGCCCAGTCCCTTGAAGGTCAGATACTAGGGTGACACCAATAGTGGGTTCTCTTTTGGGGAGCCAGGCAGAAGCACCAGTAAGGAGGGAAAGGAGGCAGGTAGGAGGACACTGATGACAGAGTGGCCATCTGCCAGGAATTTAGAAACTGCCTCTGTATGGAGAGTCAAGTCAGCTTATGGATGGAGCTGCAGTTATGAGCTGGCTGCTCCCTGGGGAGGGGAGAGAAGAGGTAGGCCGGGGCGGGTTTGTGTTGGGACTTACAGACCAATGGAGAGACACTGGGTCTATAGCATGAGACCTTTTCAGCGGTACACACTTCCAGTGGGAGCTGTTTCCACCCTGCCGTTAAGTGACCTCAAAGACCTAACGTCCTGAAGTGACAGGGAACGTGGGGTTGTAGGGATGTCTGTCCTTGTTCCTTTTGTCAGGTTGGCAGTGGCAGACCCTGTGACATGAAGCATGGCTGGGCGGCACTGGCAGCCCCCCCCCCCACCATTACTATGGTTATATCCCAGTTTGCTGAACTGGACAGGAAGCTAAATACAAGAGCCAGCTAAGATTCAGCCAAGGAGTCATACAAGGGGGCAGGGAGTCTCCAGACTTTTTTCTAAATGCTCCTTTTCAATGTCGGCACTGGGAATGGTGTTTAACTTACCGATCCAGCCAGGGTTTGCAGACGTGCAGCGACAGAGCTGGGATTCCAGAGAAGAAGCAGCAGCTATGTCAGTGTGCCAAGCATAGAAAGCAGGTTCCCTAACACCCCGCAGTGACATTTCCCATTCAGTTACATTAAAATGTTGGCAGCTGCAGGAGCAGTTGCCATGACAACGTCACTGTAGCCTCTGCTGCAGGAGGTCCCTGCCACGGCCTGCGGCATTCCTAGGTCCCCCCCTGCACTCACACAAAAGCAGGGATTGCTCGGGAATGCAAAAGCAAGAATCATTAGCAAATACATAAATAAAGCAAGGCAAATCCAATTAAAAATGGTGGCAGCAGCTGACCATCACCAAGTGTTGTACCCTATTGAATCCACAGTGGGTATGGGACGGATGATCCTTGATGATCAACTGCCATTTGTTCCTTGGGCAAGTCGAGCCATGGCTATCATTCAGCTCTGTGTTTTTAATTAACAGTAACCTCAGCATGTCCCTGGCAGGTACAGCTCAGCAGAGCAGCAACGTTTTTCATGAAACCTCATCTTTCCCATCTCGGTTTGTAAATCACAGCTAATGCTTCTGTAGGAAACATCCTGGGCTGATGTGCCCGTGGGAGATGCGCATCATCTCTTCATTCCTCACTTAATAGATGCCATGTTTTCAACCAGACTAGCAATTTTATTCAAGTCATCATTAAAAATGTGTTCCTCTGAGCATGCAGGGCCGCCTCCTTGGGCACATGACAGTCCCTGTGTACTGCTCCAGTGGCACAGAGGGGCTGCAAAATGGGTGAAGAGGAATGGCTGCTGAGAAGAGGGTGAGATCAGAGTGCTAATGTGCTCTCTCAATCCCTGGCTGCTGGAACAACCACTGGAGCCAGGAGACAACTGAGTGTAAGTTAAAGCAGCCCTGTGGGTGCTCTGCCTTATGATGGAGGTCACCGCAGCTCCTGGCTGGTCCCAGGATCAAGAGTCATAAAAGTGAGGAAAAGGCCCCTCTCAAGGCCCCGTGTTGAGCACAGCTCAACCAGAAGGAAGCGCCTGGCCCACTGAATCTACCAGACCAGCCACTTTCTTAACACATCCTCTTCCCCTACCCCCACTCTGTAGAACAAGGCCTGAGTACAAGCAAGAAACATTTATAATCATCAGCATCAGAACCTTCAGAGTGATGCTCTGTGAACAAGATGTACTGTGCTCTCTTCTCCTACCTGTTAAATGGTGTTCCTATGGTTAATGATCCTTCTGTCTCTGATGTGAGTCAGATTTTCAATCTTGGGAACCTACTGTACAGCAAGTTCCCTAAATCCTCATTGGCCAGCAGCAGGACTCACTGGGCTGGGCAGGTGAGAAGGGGACAGCATCCTCAACCACGCCCCCTGCTGCAGAACTGCTTTGTACAGTCCACCACACTACCCTAGTCACTGAACTAATGCAGCCCTCAATGCAGTTTGGGGGAATAGAGGGCACGCACAACAGTGGATCTTTCAGTCCTTTCTCCAGTATGCTCCTGTGTCATACCCAGCTGCCACTAGGAACTGCTGTGCAGGGAGACCCTTTGGAGAAGGGACCATGTGCTGCACAAGGAATGCCGTTCCCCTAAGGCAAACCTTCCTTCTTCCTTTTACTCGTTCTTTCATTCCTGCTATTCACTTTGCTTCTTGTCTGCCCCAGTTAAAAACAACTTGACAACAAAACATGTAACTAACAAGATCGTGGGCAACTTAACAAAAAGGCTCATTTGTTTATGTGTTATTCTCCATCCCCAGCAATTCAGCTGTGTCCTTTAGACTGTAAGTTCTCTAGAGCAGGACAGCCTCTTGCTCTGGGTTAGAAAGGAAATTTGTTTTAGAGGTGACACTAGCCCTTCAGTGGGGCCTTTGGAGGTTGCCATAATGTAAATGTTTATTAATAATAAAAGTATTTGATTAATTCCAACTCCTACAGGGCCTATGGAGTCAAAATCCCCATTGATATCAGAGAATTAGAAAACAAACAGATGTGCAAACCTTAATCAGGATCACTTCAACCTGGCCCTGAAGTGACTACCCAAGAGACCAGCAAAAACTGGTCATCTACACAGAGTGGGATCCAAATTCTGCCCTCACTGAAGTCAGTGGAATTATTCCACAGCTAAACAGATAGAAGTGAGAGCAGAATTTGGCCGAGGCTCTTTAAAAGTAAAAGAAAACTTGCGTGAAAACCTTGGGGGAGAAATCCAGGTATGAGATTTTGACTAAGGATTGGAGGATTTGGCCCTTGAGAGAGAGGGTTTCACTATATTTTTAATTAATGTTCTTGTTGACCAAAGTTGAGCCTGATCTTGCAGTAGGTACATCCAAAACTATATCGTTATGTTCAATTTCTTCCCAGACATGGCCAAAGGATAATCAGAGATGACACTGGGATCAGACATGTTTTGGGAAGAATCAAGAAACCAAGGTAAGGTAACGTTATGTGTCTTCTAATATTGTGGAATAAATAGATGACCATTTTGTTTGAGGTGCAAATAGAAAAATCTGATACAAACTTTGTCACAGATCAAAAAAGCTTAAGTTAATACTTCTCGGGATATTCAGGCTTACCCTGCCCTCCATCCCAATTTTCTTTTTGGTTTTTCAGGAAAAGGTTGGAGACTATGACTCATTCTTTGTTATTGTACCTCCATCTGAAATCTACGGAATTACTTTAGCAGACAAATTTGAGTCTGCACATCTGCCAGACCCAGACAGGCGACCAGGCTTCTAATTCTTTGGGGGAAAGGAACAATTCAAGCACATACACTAAGAGAATGAGCTTTAAAATAGACATTGGCTGGGTCAGGGGAAGCAAGAGCTGCAATTATCAGTATATGAAAGTAAAAATATGCAGTCCATCCCAAGTAATTGGTACTGTGTAGAAAGTGTCACTATCCTGCATTGGAGACATAGGTGTAGACTCATAGAATATCAGAAGGGACCTAAGGAGGTCATCTAGTCCAACCCCCTGCTCAAAGCAGGACCAACCCCCAACTCAATTTCCAAATGGCCCTCTTAAGGATTGAACTCACAAGCCTGGGTTTAGCAAGCCAATGCTCAAACCACCAAGCTATCCCTTCCTCCTTTGATTTCTCTCTTTGGGGGGTGGGCAGCTCCAGTCAGGCCAATGGGGCCATGGGAGGGGGGCAAATTCCATGCCTGCCTGAGGCTTGCAGTTTGGGGGTCAATGCCCCTTTGACCCCCCTCCCCCCAAACCACACCCATGGCTGGAGGATGTGGCAATGTTACTGCTGATCATGCTGCTTTTTAGAGAAAAAGGACCCAACTCTGACCTTGCCTACGTAGGCACAAAACCCACTGATGTCAGTTGGAGTTGGGACAGTGTATCTGTCTTCCTCCAGTGTTGCAGAGTCATGTGTCTGTACCCTCTGGGCTGAATTCTCATATCCTTCCTCAGGATGGATAGCACTTTTCCCATTTACTTCAATGGGGTTATTTGTGGGGCAACGTACTATTTAGCATGAGGAAAGGCATCACAGTCTGGTTCTATCTAAGTAAACAGTACTGGCAAGTAACAAGTTTCAAAGCAAGTATAACTGGTGCTTACCCCGGGTGGCTTCCTGACCCCTCTAATGGCTGGATCAGGTTTGTATTAGCTGCAGCGTTTGAGATAACAGACTCTACCCACTCTTTTAGCCCAGGTAGTAGAAATGTGCATACTTTAGATCCAGAGGTCCTAGGTCTGATTCCTTCTGGCATCAATGCCCTCTTCCCCCAGGGGTGCTAAGTTACATAAGAACAAATCACAATGAGGTTAAGTACATTAAAAGCAAAATGGAAGACAGGTTAATTAATACCGATATCATATTCTCTTGTAGCTGGCACTGTACATGAACATGTAGGGAAGCTGTGGGGTTAATATTATGAGCTACCCTAGCTATTAGCTGGCATTCACAAAAAGATAAAAGAACAAATTTGATCAATAAGAATCATTTCTATATCTGAGAAATTAAAAAAAAAATCAAAGTCAAATTTTGAAATAATGAGCTCATCAGAGATGGAACAATTCAAATTTGCATATCTCTTTGTAGCGTGGAGAATGTGTACAACAAGTGCATGAGCAATCATCATCATCACAGCTCATATTTTCTTACTAGGATTTATGTAAATCTAGAAATAATATACAACTTATGAACAAATCCAGTAGATAAACAGAGGGAAGTAAAACTCCATTTTTCTGACTTGAACAAATGATAGAACTTCATTAGACACAGGATAATGCAATCTTTTTTATTTTTAAGACCGAAATACCATTTAACTAAAGCTTAATGGATGGATAACATGAATGGTCATGTAGGTTTTTATTTAAAAAAAGGGCACCATAATATTTCACAGGGGATTTGCTTTGATTTCTACCAATACATAAATCCATTTCACGCACAAGAAGAGTGATTTTGTTTGAGAAAGTTTTCAATGTGTAGTTTAGTATATTGCTATTTCTGTAGTTAAATGTACAGCACAAAACATATGGAATTCTGCCTGCTGTGCAGTAAATCTAAAATTGTACCCTTCTTTAGCATGTAAGTGCTGATTTTGATGCCCATGTGAGAGTATGGCTGTCAGTATGTAAAGTGAATTATTATATTCAGCTGAAGCTTTGAAATAGCCCTACTTTTCTGGTATTATCACACTGTTATCCAAAAATATTTTTCCCAATGATTCGTTAGAAATGCAGAAATGTTCATATCTTGCTTTCTGTGACTGCTTAACAACAGCACAAACCTTCCTTCCTCCTGCCCCACTGTACCAAAGCCAATTTAAAAATCATTCAGCAAATGCAAAGATCATTCTCATATGATAACAAAAGAAATGAAAGAAGCAGCCCTCTTATCTCCACTTGTCCGGGAAAGGAAAGGAAATGTAGTATTTTAACCCAAGAGCAGAGCTACAAACTCGTAAACAAAAATCAGTAAAGGATTTCATTTCATTACCAGCTTTGATCTGGCCCTAAGATCACTCTATTTTTATTTACTCTTAACACTGAGCAGATTGCTTTCATTTTACAAAGTGGTACAAGCAAGAAAGGGTATTGTAGTATGTTTCCTTAAATGGGATTTATTTTTGCCTTCATCTGAATGGGCAGCAGTGTGAAACAAAAATAACATTTTTCAAAGAAAAAATAAAAAGAAAACCCCTCTCTAAATGAGATTGAAATGGGATTTATTATATTTTGAGGCAAAACATTTGTTTGATTAGAGAACAAACATAGCAGGAAAAAGACAGGCAGATTCTGCCGATTTTACTCTCTTTGAGAAGCACTTTACCTCATGAGTAGTACCAATGAAATCAGTGGCAATGCTTCTATACGACGGTATTTGCTTCTGTTACTCGGCATTGTAAGTGTGGTAGAACCTAGCCAAGAAAGAAGATTCCAAGGAGACAGAGGTCAAAGCAGTCAGTTTAATCATTTTAGTAGCTGTCATGCTTCTTCTCAGTACAGCTCTCCCCTCTTGCTTAAATTCAGGTGCAAACGCAAACGTTAGTTCAAAGGATCATCCTTTGCCTCGTCCCAGTCACTTCTTGCCAAGAATGCACCAGGCCCATAGGGTCCTGGAGACACAGCAAACAGAGACAAGAGATGGCTTCAGTATTGTTTTTGTCCACAGTGCCAAGGAGCCCTAGTTTGCTGTACAAACAGAGATAAAAAAGATGGTCCTTTCCCTACTGCCCTTGCAATCTAAGTATAAGACAAGACACAACAGATAGATGCTGACAAAAAGATGGAGGAGCACAAGGAAACAGTGAAACAATATTGGTTATCATGATCGGCTGCCCACGACCACTCTGTGAAGTGTTTTGTGGGCATTGCAGCAAAGCAGAGTTGTTTTAAGGGGGGATTTGAAGAAAAATAATCATAGAATCATAGAACTGGAAGGGACCTTGAAAGATCATCTAGTTCAATTCCCTGCACTCATGGCAGGACTAAATATTATCTAGACAGATGGTCCACTGCTTGTTCAAGGAAAGCCCCTGGCAGACCAGGCCAGTTTGTTTACCTGCTGCGTCTGCAGGTTTGGCCGTTCGTGGTTCCCACTGGCTGCAGTTCGCTGCTCCAGGTCAATGGGGGCTGCAGGAAGTGGCATGGTCCAAGGGATGTGCTGGCCGCCCTTCCTGCAGCCCCCATTGGCCTGGACCAGCGAACCACAGCCAGTGGGAGCCGCAATCGGCCGAACCTGCGGACGCGGCACATAAACAAACCAGCCCGGTCCGCCAGGGGCTTTCCCTGAACAAGCGACGGACCAGCTTTGAGAACCACTGATCTAGACTATTCCTGACAGATCTATTCATCCTACTCTTAAGAATCTACAATGACTGAGATTCCACAACCTACCTAGGCAATTTATTCCAGTGTTTAGCCATCCTGACAGTGTTTTTCCTAATGTCCAACCTAAACCGCCTTTGCTGCAATTTAAGCCCATTGCTTCTTGTCCTATCCTCAGAGGTTAAGAAAAAAAAATTCTTCTTCCTCCTTGTAACAACCTTTTACATATGGTTATCGTGTCACCTCTCAGTCTTCTCTTTTCCAGAAGAAACACACCCAATTTTTTCAAATCTTCCCTCATAGGTCATGTTTTCTAGGCCTTTAATCATTTTTGTCGCTCTTCTCTGGACTCTCTTCAATTAGTCCACATTCTTCCTGAAATGCGGTGCCCAGAACTGGACACAATACTCCAGATGAGGCCTAATCAGCGCAGAGTAGAGTGGAAGAATTACTTCTCATGTCTTGCTTACAACACTCCTGTTAATACTTTCGCTTTTCTGGCAACAGCATTATACTGTTTACTCATATTTAGCTTGTGGTCCACTATGACCCTTTATTCCCTTTCCACAGTACTCCTTCCTATGCAGTCATTTCCCATTTTGTATGTGTACAACTGATTGTTCCTTCCTAAATGGAGCACTTTGCATTTGTCTTTGTTGAATTTCATCCTATTTACCATTTTTTCAGCTTGTCCAGATCATTTTGAATTTTAATGCTATCCTAACGAAGTGGCTATTCACCCACAAAAGCTCATGCTCCAGTACTTCTGTTAGTCTATAAGGTGCCACAGGACTCTCTCGCTTTTTACAGATCCAGACTAACACGGCTACCCCTCTGATACTTAATGCTGTCCTGAGTTAGCCTTGTGGATATTTCTGAGGCACGCCTTCCAACTTTTAGCCCATGAAAGCTTATGCCCAAATAAATTTATTAGTCTCTAAGGTGCCACAAGGACTCCTCATTGTTTTTGCTGACACAGACTAACACGACTGCTACTCTGAAACCTTCCAGCTGTGACAGTAGCTTGTTTGAAAAGTTAACAGGTGAGTGATGGAAGCTGTGTATCACCTCTGTGCTTTCCAGAGTCTGGGTTGTTCTGTGGGCGGGTGCACTAACCTATTCCTAGTTGACTATATGAGCTGTAGCATAGCCCAAAATCCCATAGCACCATTCGTTACTTGTCAACCCCCCTTCAGGCCCACCAGCAGCATGCTCCCTGTGCTGAGATTTTCAAGGACAACATAGGGACCCTCATAGCAGCCATAGGCTGTACCAACATGGGTAAACTTTTCCTTAGCTATTTGACATTCCTGTAGAGCGTTTTAGAACAGTGGTTCTCAACCTTTTTTCATTTGCGGACCCCTAAAAAATGTCAACTGGAAATCAAAGCCCATGCTCCTATGCTGCTGCTACTGCTACCCCACAGTGTGAGGCACTTCCCAGCTGTGTTGCTAAAGTGCTCACCAGACCACATGGAATTTAGCATGTGAACATACAAGTTCAGACAAGAAAATAGCAATATATAATCTCACCTCCGTCACCTTATCTAATTCTTCTCAATGTAATGGCTGTTCCTGGTCTTAACCAATGTTTGCCATCTACCAACCGTCCTCCTGTCTTTGTGTACCTTGTGCTGAAGTGAAGGCTGGGTCCTTGGTCTTTTTCCTAGAAGTAGCCAGACCTCAGCAGAGCAGATTGACTCTTGCAATCCCAAGATGCTCCCATAAGCACCCAGCAATAAATATTTAATAGAGCAAATAGCACAAATACTGCACTGAGGTTAATAAGCTGTGAAACTGCAAAGGTTTTAACGGCAACCTCTGCTATATTTATTGATGGGTCAGATCCTTGGCTGGTGTAAACTGGCATAGCTCATAGACTCCTAAACTTTAAGGCCAGAAGGGACCATTGTGATCAGCTTGTCAGACCTCCTGCACATCGCAGGCCAAAGAACCTCACCTTCCCACTCCTGTAATAGACCCCTAACCTCTAGCTGAGTTACTAAAGTCTTCAACTCTTGATTTAAAGATTTCAAGTTACAGAGAATCCACCATTTACTCTAGTTTAAACCAGAGAGTGAACAGTGCCCCGTGCTGCAGAGGAAGGAGAGAGGGTCTTTGCCAATTTGACTTGGGGGGAAATTCCTTCCCACCCTAATATAGTGACCAGTTAGACCCTGAGCATGTGGGCAAGACCCACCAGCCAGACACTTGAGAGAGAATTTTCTGTAGTAACTCAGAGCCCGCCCCATCTAATGTCCCATCTTCGGCTGTTGGACACCTTTGCTGCTAGCAGTCGCAGGTTGGCTACATGCCATTGTAGGCATCTCATCATACCATCCCCTCCATAAACTTATCAAGCTCAGTCTTGAAACCAGTTAGATTTGTTGGTTCCCACCCACCCCGCCCCTGCTTCCCTTGGAAGGCTGCTGGAACACTTCACTCCACTGATGGTTAGAATTCTTCATCTAATTTCAAGCCTAAATGTGTTGATGGCCAGTTTATAGCCATTAAAGACAAAATGGAGCAATGCCATTTTATGCCATCTAAAGATCTGGCCCACTATATGCAATACAGATTTCTAGGTAAAAGAAGCTTATGTGGTTAAATTTTCACACTGTAATTTATATGAAGACACGGAATTAGACAACAAGACACAGCATCTTTCAGAAACAGATGCATCAGTGAGAGTTGGAACAAGACTTTAAACATAATTACTATCCTGTCTGGAGTGTCAGGTTTATCAATAAAAGCAAAGCAAGTCTATAGTTTTTTAATAAAATAGAACATAGCCTACATTCTGAGCTAATTGTTTGAACAAGACATTTTGCTAAAACTGAAAACATTCAGAAGGAAGACTGAACTCTGTAGGCTAACACTGAGTAAGGAGTGCAAGACTGGGCCCCAAATCTTTCCCTAAAGGCCTTCAGAGAAAAGAACTTTTACAGTGAAGTACCTTCTTCCTCTTCTGATTTTAGCAGATGGCCAGGGGTTGCTATATCCCAGATTAATAAAACTCCTTTTGGGAGGACCTATGACTCTCAACAACAGCCCGAAGAAGAGATTAACACTACCAAGGAGAAAGCTGAAGTGGAGATGTTGCAGGAGTATGTGACCCACTGCAAATCAAAATTATAGGAATAAAGATCTGTAATATTATAGGAAAATAGCTTCTAGACTCTCCCAAGATAGAAAACCATGAGGACAGCAAGGATTTTGGATAGCAGCCAGGAAGGTTTCCATGGACTCTTTCTGGTATAACACAATTTCCACAGGCCTTTGCATAGAACTCTGCAGCAATGCCAGGTGCTGTGGGCTAAATGCTCGTCTGAGTCCAGTTTAGGTGCCAAAATTAGCTATTTGCTTAACTGTTTTGCTGGATAAAGCCAGAGAGCTCAGGACCATGCAAGATCAAGCCCTGACACCAGGTGAAAGTAGAGTGCTTTAAGGAAGGATTTGAAGTTGCTGATTGCGTGACATGCTTGATCAGGGAAAGCATTAACATATTGTTTCCTGTTGTGTTTTTAATTATTTAGGTAACCAAGAAGTGATTTATTTTAGTTAGACAACCTGGGTGTTGTTCAGTTAATAAACAATCAGAAGTTTCACTACCAGGTAGGCAGACCCTCAAAAGTGTTTATATCTCAACATTAATTAGAGTTGGTTGACATTTTTTGAATTTTGAATAAAATTTCAAAATGTGGAATGTAAAAAAATATCTGGAAAATTTTCAGTTACATTTCTCAACTTTTCATACAGTTATAGGCTGGTCAACAATTTTCAAATTCAAAACATGTTGAGGGAAAAATTCACAATATTTTCCCTGTTTTTCCCCAACCAGCGCTACTCAAGATACGTTTTACCTGTACCTAGACCTCCTAATCAAATTACTCATCTGGGTCTAATCTTGCCAAGTCCTGAGTACTCTGGCACCAAGCCAGCAGGGTATTTAAGCATGTGCTTAATTTTATGCATGTGAGATATCCCACTCAGTTCAGTGGGATTACTCACATGCTTAAAATTAATCATGTGGTTATGTACGTTACTGGATCAGGCCCAGAGTGTTGCAGGATCAAGCCTTCTGTTTGGGATTCCTCAGCTCCATTTCATTGCATGGGATGTTACCCTGCCATAGAATAAGCTAGATTTTGTCATTTGGTGAAGAAATCTCTCCTTTGATAAATGCAACAGAATTATATGGTGACTACTTTCTGTAACGTTCTTGGCTCATGTAGGAATATTGTTACATCACCATGTTAGGGGAACAGAAGTGTCATTCTTTGTATTTCAAAAACAGCGTGGTGCTGATTTAACGTTTCGTGGAGGGCGTGGGAACCTGCCAATGTAGAGGCAAGATTTTGTATGTCTAAAATTGATAAGAATGTATCTGTGAGCAAGCGAGCTCCATGGGAGCTTCACTGTTCATTGACTCAAGATGAAAGACATAATATACCTCTCTCCTTAGATATAAGAAAATTATTATCCAAAAAAAGTCAACCAGAGCTAATTAAAGAAGATTTTATAGTGCAAATAGCTGTCTTGATGGTTTTAAGTAACATTCACCATCATTGGCTTAATTAATAAACTCTGTTGTAGGCATGCAAGGTTCATTTTTGTAGCTTTTTAATAAACTCTGCTGCTTCCAGACTTTCAAATCAAATTTTAAAATGCTACCTGTCCTATTAGTATGATTGTAATGAATTGCTGTTTTTCTTTGTTCGTGGTAGATCTTTCCACTTCTATGGCAAAAGATGCCAATACCTGCAGTGCTCATTAATGTATGCATACTTCTTTATATTGAGTACTTGTTCTCTGGTGGAAGAAACCCTAGTGTAAATCCTGGTACCACATTCGCTTCTGAAAATTACAAAAAAGACAAAGTGTGTGCCTGGTGATCCCTGGAAACAAAGGCGAGGCAGAGCCAGAGTTAGATCTATCCAAATTTTGTTTATCGAACTGTGCAGGAAACAACAGTACCTTTTCCACTGTCCCAGATTCAACACTTTAAAAGTTCTCCAGAGTTTATCTCATGCTCCTTCTACCTCCTGGTCTCCAGCAGTTCCAGTGGCTTGGTAGTTTTCTAGCCAGGTTTTCTCCATCACAGCATCAGCACAGCATTCTGCTAGAGAAAGAGAGAGAAATTTCCCCCTCCACTTATATAAAGCCCACAAAAGAGGAGAGAAACAAATACACAGCTTCAGGCTTGCCTAAGCCCCGCTATTGTCCCCACTCCATATCTTTGCAAGAACAGGCTTCGGGGGAATTCCCCCCGCACACAGATACTTTATCCCAGTTTCATTAGGGACAATTCTGAACTGGATCCTGAAATGACTGGACAGGTAGTGGGGGTAGTCTGGGAATGGGGTTGATGTAGTCACACTTCTTACCATTATCTCCCTATGACAATCTCTCTAATTAAAGCTAAGGAAATTGTCTGCCTCGACACGTTACAGCCTGATCCAAAATCCACTGAAGTCAATTAAAAAACTCCCCTTGATTTCAATGAACACGGCATCTGGCACAAAAGGATGTGAAAGACGCTGCTGCTAGCATTATTTAGAGGCACTTTCTAATTGATGGGTGGGACAAGGGTGAGTGGAAAATGGAGGAAATGGTTTAGTGAAATGGCTATGTAGTAATGAAAAATACCCCCTAATTCCATTTTCTTTATATCTATTTCTTTTGGTTCTAAATAAGCACATTTCCATAAGTTTGCATCAGTTCTGTTGGCTTGCTGTCTCCTGGGAGATCATGCTGTGCATTCAGTAGGACTTAATGGCTATTGATTCTCAATGAGACATTTCCTTAAATGTTTGGCTTATCCTGCTGTAAGAGGTCAAGCACTCACTGCCGCGGCGCCTCCTGCTGTTCAGTCAGGGAATTAGCTCAGTCCCGCTCCAGAGCGCCCTCTTCAGGGGGTGTCTTGCCCGTTGTCTGCTCTTCTCCGCTGTTTTGGACCCGCATTGCTTCCCCGCTTGGCGGTGTCCTCTTCAATACACTGCCTTCCAGCAGTGCCCACTACTTCTGTCTCACCCGCCTTCAGGGGTCACATCAGTCCTTTGGCTTGCAGCCACCGCAGGGGCCAACCACAACCCAAAGTCTAGCCCCTCACCTCAGGGCAAGTTGCAGTCTGTATTGGCCACACTCCTCCCACAGCCAGGTGCAGTGCAAGGAGGCGGCGGGGGGAACTCAAGCCCACAGGCTACTCTGGGTCCCAACCCAGGGACCCTCTAGCGGCAGCCTCTCTGCCCTCCTTTTCTCCCCTTGTCCGACTATCGTTCCTGGGCCACTTCTCCTTTGGCCCCTTGTACCTTCTCGACCCTTCTAGTCAGGGGCCGCAGCCTGACAGGTCACAGGAGGGAGCCCTGCCCAGCACTGCTCTGTCCAAGGTGTTACCTCCTTACCTCAGGAGCAAGTCCTCCTCCCTTGCTTATCAGGAGAGACTCTCCTCTGACCTACGCTCTGCTGGGCAGCCCCTCATATCTGGGCTTCCGCAACAGCTGCCTTCTCTCTGGCTCCTAACTAGCCTCACCCTAGTTAGCTACAGGTTTCCACAGCCTCCCTGGCTGCTTCTACCTCACCCCCTGCTGGAGTAGGCCACCTGCCCCACTACCCCTGCCTTTTGTGATTTGTCCAAATTCCTATCAGAACTGTGAGATCAGAACTAATCCAGCTGTCCTAAGTAAGCCAGTGAAAATACATTCATTTATATATAGTATTTTATGGTAAATTATCACTTTTAATTTTTAGAGCATTACTACCGAGACCCCGGTCTCGTTGTGCTAGGCTTTGTACAAGCACAAGTTCCTTTCCCAAACACAGTCCTGTTCCCAAAGAGCATACAGTCTAAATACACAAAGGCTGTGATGGGAAACTGATACACAGAGACATGACATGATTTGCCCACTCCAGGACCAGAGCCCAAGCGTCCCGATCCTGTGCCTTCTCCACTGGATCACACTGTGTCTCTGTTAGTTGATAACAAAAGGAAATATTGCTCTCTTGATGATCCAAATGGAAGCCAGAGTGGAGGTGTTCAAATGCTAAATTCATAATTTATTAGTCAAAGGAGCATTATCATGGGAAAAAAAGAGTAAGAAAAAAATCTAAAAGATAAATCATGATTGCATGTAATACGCAAAGCGTTATACTGGTGGAGCTGTGTTAAGATTGGAGAGAATGTTAATCTATTTTAGGCATGGTGTGTGGGCGAGCAAGCTCAGTGGTAAAAATGCAATCAGATGTGCAGGACAGCTCCAAACCTGCCTAGCTTACCTAGGAGATAATAGCTGCATTTCATTTCTCGCGCTGTCACTGGAGTGAGTAAAAGAATTTTGTTGTGCTTATCATTTGTGTCATGTTGTTTCTTTGGTGCAGTCCTTCATTTTCAATTAGTAGATTCCAAAGGTGTTTCCTGGCTTATAAATACAATCTCATTTGATCACCTATTTGATACTTAGGAACATAAGAACTGAACTGCCAGACTGGATCAGACCCATGGTCCTTCTAGTTCAGAAATCTGTCCCGATCAGGGCCCAGGATCAGCTGCTTCAGAGGAAGAGAAACCTCAGAGTAGGCAATTACAGAATAACCTGCCACATTGAAAGTTTCTTCCTGATTCCCATTAGTCACGCTATGTCTACAGTACCCCTGATGTCGGCAAAACTTGTCGCTCGGGTGGGTGAATATTCTACCCTTCCTGAGCAACATAAGTTACACTAGCAATAAACACAGGTGTGCACAGTGCTTTGTTGGCAAGAGCGCTTCTCCCGCCAACATAGCTACCACTACTCATGGGGGGTGAATTAATTATGTCGATGGGAGAGAGCTCTTCCGTTGGCATAGAGCTCTCTAGTGTAGACATGGCCTAAGAGGCTTATGCCTCTTTCCCTTCCAAAACTCCTGGGTTTTAATTATTAATCCTCATCAGTATAACTGTTTGATTTTGTTATCATCTTACTGCCCAATCCTTTTCTGAATCTTACCAAGCGCCGGTCGTCCATGATATCTTGTGCCAATGAGTTCTGCAGGCTGAGTGCATGTTGTATGAAGTATTTCCACTGATATCATGTGAATTAGGTGCCTAAATACCTCTGGTTCCTAAGTCATTTAAGCCCAGGTCCTCAAAGTCCCATTGACTTAGGTTTCCAAGTCATTTAGGCACACTTGAAATGGTTGAACTTTATGCTGCTTCCCATTTAAATTAAAAGCAAACTCAGTGACTATAAAATCAATGGCCAAAATGGCTAAATGACAGTAACAGATTGAAGTGAAGTGGGTTAAGTTGCCAACAGTGTGTCACATGGGTAGGGGAGATGCACCTTATCTTGTGTAAGATTGGAAATGTGCTGGCAACCAGCGTGTTCTGCATTTTAACAGTCTGATTTCTCTTATGGAGGGAAAAGGAGAACTGCTAAGATAATGTTAGTAGGGAGGACAGCTGCATGCCAATCAAAGACCTAAACATGCAGCAGCTCTGACTTGCCTCAGAACTGCCGTGATTCTAATAAACAAGCTGCACAAAGATATAAAAAGCCAGGAGAGATCAAATATACAAATCAGATGTAAGTAAAAGGCTCATCAACATGGTGAACCATAACAGAAAAGTTACCAAACGAATTCCCTTTTCTCACAGGTATCTGCTGAAGGGAAGGGTTCATACTGCTATTATATTCTCTTTAGGAAAGCTTATATTTCTGGGGATTTCTCTTTCACTTGCATTTCAGGGTTCACACCTGGAAAACTCACATTGTTGGAGTGTCTCTTTTCTCTATCATCTTCATTGCTAATGTCAATCGGTGTTGTGTCAGTTTCATACCTGTGTTTTCTATATCTGGGGCACTCCAGCATGCCCATGCTGAGTGGGAGATTCAGGGGTCTGATTATTCTTTTTTAGCCTCTAGTTACTGTGATCCTGTCATGTTTAACTTCTGTTATTCTTATTTTATTTCTTAACCCTCATCCATGAGAGAACCTAGAAAACTCCTTCCAAAATGCCGAAACATTCCCTTTTTGAATGACTGATCCCAGATGCAGAACCTGTTTATATTTTACCAGTTCTCTCACAGTCCTCACCTCCACCCCCAGCCCTCACCAATACTAGCCACTGATTCTTAAAAGAGGAAAGCTTAACTGTACATCAGATATAACTTTCATGGTTCAAATTTATACAACAAAAGTATTAATTTAAACAAGTCCACTAGCCATTTCTATTGATTTGGTACTTAATCATATGAACACCATGAATATTCAGTGCCTGTATGATATAAAAAGAACAATCAGAATAAGCTGTTATGGGTGCTGGAATCTCATTTAAAACCTAATTAGGTCTAGTACAAAGCTAGAGAATTTCTGTCTGCGTATAAAGAGATAGATGTATCTGTGTAGGGAGGGAAATGGCTTCTCATTTCACTGATTTCCCAGAATTTATTAGGAACCTAACATTTCTTTTTGAATTCCCATTTAGGATTACGTTATTCTGTCTAGCTCAAAGACTCCCTAGTAGCCGAGTGCTTCAATTTACAACTTAAAGAAAGATCACCCATTGCTGCCTAAAACTGTACTTTAACAAGGCTCTAGTCAAAATGTTAGCAATGCACACTATGCGTAGCCTTTGCAGTTCCTTGCGTGAATGGACTTTGAGTAACCTGTTAGCATTTTGCATCGTAAATGTTTTCCCAACAGTGCCAGAATTGTCTGATTGAACTAAAACCTGGGCCTGGTTTTCTGAAGGGCCGAGGAATGAGAGCTCCCACTGATTTAAGGTGAGCGCTCAGCACTTCTGAAAACCACTCCTTTACTATGCAAGTCAAATCACTACAAGGAAATCTTTAATTCTGGATGATGGTTCAAATTTAGCAAGGTAGTTAAGGCCAGGAGTAATCCTGTTGAAGGCAATGAGATTACTGACATGCTTAAATTTAGGCATGTGCTTAAATACCAGACTGTGCTTGAATACTGTTCCTCACAGTTGAGACTAAACAGATGTGAATTCAACATCAAGTACACATTTGTATTCCAAATATTTTTTTCTTAACGACCTTATTGAGCCTGCTTCTGCGCCCATAGATTCTAATAGCAAAGCTCTCACTGAATTAAGCAGAAGTGGGAAGAGACCTATCCCAGTAAACGTGATGTATGCCTCCTCTCCACTGACGTCTGTGGTCTCCAAGGGCCTTTCTAACTCTGTCCCCAAAGTAGCTCTCTCTCTTTCCATGTCAATATTTGGATTTTCCCTCCAGGCTTCAGTACCCCAGAGGAATTGCACCCTCATGCATAAGAATTTGAAAATATTTTCAGACTGAGATTTCTTTCCCTCATTTTTTGGCATCCTGAAGGTCCAGCGTGAACCCCTTGATTCCTCACTTGAGGAACTGCAGAAGTGCCAGCATCGGATGGGATGTGACTGTGGCATGGCGGGTGGAACTGAAGAAACAGGGTCAGTTTCAAAAGGGACTGACCTTGGCATGGCACCAGGGGCCAGGCAGCTCCTGCTCAAACAAAGGAGCCACACAATGTAACTGGCATCTTAGCCTGTTCAATGAAGATCTCTTTCCTACAACTCTGCCTGCTGCACCACTTCCTGCAAATGAGACAGTGACAGCAATGGTGAGAGATTCAGTGAAAGCAGAATGGCTTGAGGTAGTCATCTTACCATGTTAGACTATAAAATCAATCTGAGTTTGAGCCCTGCTCACTGAGTGGAGCTTTCTCTGTGGTTGCATTTTGTGCTACTAGAATTTTGTGCTAGTAAAATGTGCTAGTAAAATGAGTGGGTGAGGGAAAATCCTGGTGCCTGTATTTGAAATCTACTTAACACACCAGTCCTGTAGGCAGAGAGGGTCTTTGGGGAAAAAAAGAAAACCACAGGCCAAATTCTGCCCCTTATTACATCTGTGCAGCCTCCATGATTATAGTGCAATTTGATTCAGCGCAGATAGAGGAGGAATGGAACAAAGGAAAATAAAGACCTTATGCCCAAATAAATTTGTTAGTCTCTAAGGTGTCATAAGGACTCCTTGTTGTTTTTGCAAACACCTTTCAGCTAATGATGTTCAGTAAATAGGACAGAGCTTTCTGTCTTGACGGTATATCTCTCTGTTAAAATGGTGCTAGCAAAGTGAACCTGTTATTTAGTGCATGTTCTAGTTTCCCTTGTGCTTTTTTTGTTGAAAACTGAAGTCTGTAGGAGTCGGTTTGGCTGACACTAGAGGATTGTTCCCATCTCTTGCTGTACTTCGCTATTATGCTTTTTGTAATAAAAGATGTGAGTAAATGAGGTGAGCAGGAAGGAAATCTGTGTGGAGAAGAACTTTCAGGATTTTTTAGTCAGAATTTCCACTCTCAATTTGAACCTTAAGCTGGTAAAGTCCAAATGCAGTTCAGAAGTGTTGCAGGTGATTTCAGAGGTCCTTAGTGGAGCAAAGCTCCGATTGCTTTATTAAAGATTGTGAAAATCTTATCAACAAAAGAAATACTGTGTTCAGCTGTTTTGTGTATTTACTAGGTTAAGGATCTACCCAGAGGCTCATAAACTTTCTAGATTACAATTTTTTGTTGAGAAGCCATGTCGTCTTTCAAATTCTTCAGTAGTATAAAAAGAGAGCACACGGTATTTTTTGTGTGTGACAAAGTTAAGGTAAACTTTATTTACTTAAGGTATTTTTAACAAAAATAGTCCTTCAAACCCTTAGGGTTTTCTTGCATAAATACAGGATTTTGGTTTGCTTGGATGAGCAGAATCAAGTCTGCAAATGATCTGCCTCTCTTTAACAGACTCCGTTTAATGCATACTTGGTTTCGCTGCATGTTGGGGTAGCCAGAAGATGTAAGTGGATATCACCCTTGTATGAACTGTGTTTTAATCTGCAGTTTATTAATATCAGTGAATATGGTTTTAAATGGATTAAGATTGATCAGGGCTGACTGGTATACAATTTATATTAATTCTTGACGCACTAGAGCCCTAATCCAAAAAGCCCATTGAAATCAATGGAAATTTTTCCATTGTTCTCACTCAGCTTTGGATCAGGCGCCAAAAGAGCATGAAGTTTTTTAGTGGATTAGCATTTGTCTACCCCAGCCCTCTGTTAGAATAATGTCAACAACAAAAAGGTACAGGATTGAATGGCTGTAATATATTTTCAATAGGGGCTGTTCTGTTCCCTTTGAGAATCTTGAGAAAAATTTGCCCAAGATCATTTATGGGTTCTCCTCTGTATGCCTGGAGATGGTTAGACACCTCCATTTGTATGACAGTTTTGTATTAATGAGAAAGAGGACCAGATACACATAATTCTCCTTGTTTGTAGCCCTGTCTCCTGAGATATGATTGAGCACTTCATTAATCAGTCGCCCTATTTGTATCCGGAAGTAATGAGCAACTCAGGGAAGGAAATGTAAGCTGGACTGGCCCAGCTCTACCACACATTGAATGGGGCAATCCATGACCCCCGTTGTAAAGTGGGAGATGGAAGAGACAAACCTACTCTACTGGGTCATTTCATCCTGCCTGCCAGAAAGACAGCAGCACGAATAAACCAAGTTCACCTAACCCTAATTAATATCCAGGATGTAATGGTAAGTGGTTTCAAGTGTTGGAAATCTCCACAGTGGGGACTTGCTGCAATTACACCCATTGGTGTAGCTATACCACTGCAAATGTATAGTGTTGATGGCAGGTTGATGGAAGGTTTCAGAGTAGCAGCCGTGTTAGTCTGTATCCGCAAAAAGAATAGGGTACTTGTGGCACCTTAGAGACTAACAAATTTATTTCAGCATAAGCTTGCGTGGGCTACAGCTCCCTTCTTCGGATGCACAGAATGGAACACACAGACAGGAGATATTTATACATACAGAGAGCATGAAAAGGTGGAAGTACGCGTACCAACTGGAAGAGTCCAATCAATTGAGATGAGCTATCATCAGCAAGTTATTTTTCTCCTGCTGATGATAGCTCATCTCAATTGATTGGACTCTTCCAGTTGGTACGCGTACTTCCACCTTTTCATGCTCTCTGTATGTATAAATATCTCCTGTCTGTGAGTTCCATTCTGTGCATCCGAAGAAGGGAGCTGTAGCCCACGAAAGCTTATGCTGAAATAAATTTGTTAGTCTCTAAGGTGCCACAAGTACTCCTGTTCTTGTAGTGTTGATGGGCAAATCGTAAAGAACAAAATTGTCAGACACACAGATGAACATAGGTTTCAGTGGTAGCCATGTTAGTCTGTATCAGCAAAAAAAATGTCTTTGTGGCACCTTAGAGACTAACAAATTTATTTGGGCATAAGCTTTTGTGGGCTAGAACCCTCTTCATCAGATGTATGAAGTAAAAAATAGAGGAGTAGGTATAAATACATGAAAGGATGGGGGTGCTTTACCAAGTGTTAGATCAGTTTAATGAGATAAATCAATTAATAGCAGGATACCAAGGGAGGAAAAATAACTTTTGAAGTGGTAAGAGAGAGGCCCATTACAGACAGTTGACAAGAAGGTCTGAGTAACAGTAGGGAGAAAATAGTAATGGGGAAATTAAGTTTAGATTTTGTAATGACCCAACCAGTCCCAGTCTTTGTTCAGGCCTGCTCTGATGGTATCTAGTTTGCAAATTAGTTCCAGTTCTCCAGTTTTATGTTGGAATCTGTTTTTGAAGTTTTTTTCTTGAAGAATTGCCACTTTGAGATCTGTTATTGAGTGACCAGAGGGACTGAAGTGCTCTCCCACTGGTTTTTGAATGTTATGGTTCCTGATGTCAGATTTGTGTCCATTTATTCTTTTGCTTAGAGACTATCTGGTTTGGTCATTGTACATGGCAGAGGGGCATTGCTGTCACATGATGCCATATAGATGAACATAATTTGTCGAGAAATAGTCAACATGGTTTTTGTAAAGGGAAATCATGCCTCACCAATCTACTATATTGATTTGAGGGGGTCAACAAGCATGCGGACAAAGGAGATCCAGTGGATATAGCAGGGGTCAGCAGCCGGGCTGAGGGATGTGCTGGCCATGGCTTCCCACTTCTCCCATTGGCCTGGGCCAGTGAACCGCGGCCAGTGGGAGCCATGATCGGCCGAATCTGCCAATGCAGCAGGTAAACAAACTGGCCTGGCCTGCCATGGTGCTTACCCTGGTGAGCCGCATGCCAGAGGTTGCTGACCCCTGGGATATTGTGTGTGAAGATTTTCAGAAAGCCTTTGACACGGTCTCTCACCAAAGGCTCTTAAGCAAAATAAGCAATCATGGGATAAAAGGGAAGATTCTCTCATGGATTGGTAATTGGTTAAAAGATAGGAAACAAAGGGTAGGAATAAATGGTCAGTTTTCAGAAAGGAAAGAGGTAAATAGTGGTGTCCCCCAGAGATCTGTACTGGGCCCAGTCCTGTTTAACATATTCATAAATGATCTGGAAAAAGGGGTAAACAATGAAGTGGCAAAATTTGAAAATGATACAAAACTACTCAAGATAGTTGAGTGCCAGGCAAACTGCGAAGAGCTACAAAAGGATCGCACAAAACTGAGTGTCTGGGCAACAAAATGGCAGATGAAATTTAACTGATAGATGCAAAGTAATGCACATTGGAAAACATAATCCCCACTATACATATACAATGATGGGATCTAAATTAGCTGTTACCACTCAAGAGAGAGATCTTGGAGTCATTGTGGATAGTTGTCTGAAATCCTCCTCTCAGTGTGCAGCGGCAGTCAAAAAAGTGAACAAGATGTTGGGAATCATCAAGAAAGGAATAGATAATAAGACAGAAAATATCATATTGCCTCTATATAAATCCATGATTCGCCTACACCTTGAATACTGCGTGCATTGGAAAAGGTTCAGAAAAGGGCAACAAAAACCATTAGGGGTGTAGAACGGCGTCCGTATGAGGAGAGATTAATAAGACTGGGACTTTTCAGCTTGGAAAAGAGGCAACTAAGGGGGGATATGATAGAGGTCTGTAAAATCATGAGTGGTATAGAGAAAGTAAATATGGAAGTGTTATTTACTCTTTCTCATAATACAGGGGTTCCCACACTTGGTTTGCGGCTTGTTCAGGGTAAGCCCCTGGTGGGCCGCGAGACACTTTGTTTATTTCAGCGTCCGCAGGTATGGCCGCTTGCAGCTCCCAGTGGCCACGATTTGCTGTTCCCAGCCAATGGGAGCTGCGAGAAGCGGCGTGGGCCGGGCCACCGCTTCCCGCAGCTCCCATTGGCTGGGAATGGTGAACTGCAGCCACTGGGAGCTGCAAGCGGCCATGCCTGCAGATGCTGAGATAAACAAAGTGTCTCGCGGCCCGCCAGGGGCTTACCCTGAACAAGCTGTGAACCAAGTTTGGGAACTTCTGTCATAATACAAGAACAAGGGGCCACCAAATGAAATTAATAGGTAGCAGGTTTAAAACAAACACAAGAAAGTATTCTTTCACGCAACGCACTGTCAACTTCTGGAACTCCTTGCCAGAGGGTGTTGTGAAGGCCATTACGATAACGGGGTTCAAAAGGTATCTTGATAGATTCATTCTGTTTGCCAGAAGCTGGGATTGGGTGACAGGACATGGATCACTTGATGATAAACTGTCTGATCATTCCCTTTGGGACACCTGCCATTGGCCTCTGTCAGAGGACAGGATACTGGGCTTGATGGACCTTTGGTCTGACCCAGTATGGCCATTCTTATGTTCTTATGTAAACTCACTATCACCTGTGATTTAATAGTTGTGTAATGTGAATACTGCATGATAAAGTAATCCAACATGGTCCGAGTTCCAGACTATAACACATAGTCACACTCTGGGACTAAAACTCTGGTCACGCTTTATATTAAGTATTCATTTCTAAATAGTTTATAAAGGTAGAATTAATGGTGCTTTAATGAATAGTGAACTGATTTTTATAGACTGTTATGGGGTCCAGTAGATCTGTAGGTCGCTTAAACCCTCAGTAACACCTTTAAGGGATGTTCTGATAACTACCTGTAACCCATACTACCCATGACTGTAACATGCTTTTAACATCTATTAACTACTATCCCTTTATAAATATGACGTGTGACCCAGACTCCTATTGAATTCCCTTTCCGAGATTACAGGAAATGTTGTTTAATGGTGGAGGCAGTCCAAACAATGATCTAATGGCTATGGCGCCAGATGGAAAAGCCACAGTAATGTGTCTTTCTTCTTTTGGTGTGGGATGGGGAAGAAACAGTATTGGAAGATTAAAGCACATTCACTTTTGAATCTAAAATTGAATAAAACAATCTGGATGTAGCGTTAGAGAATTTGATGAATAACATATCCCTGGACAGAATGGAACATATGAAAGACATCAGTAACCAGCTGAAAGCTGTTCAACAGCCTAATAGGGATGACAATTTTCAGCAACCCTGGGTTAAAGGATAAGATTTTTCTGGCATTAGTTACCTCAGTTTGAAGGAACTGTCGCTAAGACATCCCAACTTAACATTAGCTAAAGAAATAGATATCTGCAGAGCTGCAGAAATTACTACATCGTAAATAAAAATCCTGATAAAGCAGGAAAGAAAAGAATGAAGTAGCTGGTATGGATGTCATTAACAAGAACAATGAAAATAAAACAATGATTAAAAAAGAATAGTAATGGAAAAACCATCATAAAACAGCAGCTCCAAGAAAAAAATGTTTAATAAAACAGAAGTAACAGGACCAGTAATCAACAGAGCAGGGCAAAAGCTGGGTCTCGAGGATGTAGTCACATTGACTATCCCAGAAATAGAGGGGCAGATTGTAGCAATTGTAACAAATCCATTTTATGGTTCGTATGAAGCAAGTAAGAAGCTCTCAGCTTGTAAAAAGATGCAGATAAGCAATGACTCCTCCTGTCTTTAAATATGGTTGATCAAATGATAGTTTAGCAAAGAAGCAAAGAGGGCCCTGCTCAACACCCAATTAAAATATAACAAGATAAAGCTACAAGAGTATTTGGATTGAGTAATGGGTATGAATTCAGGCAGGATCAAAAAGAGAGCGTTTAGGGTCTAGCAGATTCTGAGAGATGTCCAGCTGAAGTGAGCATTGGAAGTTGTGGTATGGATGCCCTTGTATTGGATCAGGTTCCTCCTTATTCTTATGTTAGAGCATCTGGAAAAGGTGAGAGAGACTAGTTTTGACTGTGGCCTGTGTAGCTCTGATTAGCCCAGTTGGCAATATCTTGTCAGGCTGTTCCTTAGTGAGGATAGGCCAGATTTGGACACAATACTATAGATGAGGGCATCCTTTGCTCCACTCAGCTGTATGGTATAATCTCATTACCTTATTTTCTCTTGATTTCTTATTAGGGCTAGCCTGTTGGCATTGAAAAAAATAGCTTTGAAACTATTGGTTTAAGGGAAAATGGCCTAATGCAGGTCCTGATTCAGGAAAGCACTTAAGCATTTGTTTGACATTAAGCATGTGCTTAAGTCCCTTTGAAGCACATGGTTACAACTCAGAATATTCTTAAGTGCTTTTCTGAGCTGGGACCATGAGCTAGCAAACAGATATTTGAAAAACTGGGGTCAAATGTAGCCTGAAAACTTGGTAATCCCTCTTTAAATAGACTCCACTGTAAACTGTAATTTCCTGGAAATTGTAAATGAATGATACAGCCCCAGATACAAAATTACACTTGATTCATGAATTTATTTTGTTGTTGACAAATGTTTGATCTGGAGTTATATTTATGCTTTCCCCACATACCACAGCTTTCAACAACCTAGAAATTAGGACACCTTGTCCAGGAAGCATTCCATTTGTGATTATCTATTTGGATTTCATTTGTATTTGCAAAATGCTTAACTTTAAGCAAAGCTGCGACAACTCCCCAGTTGCCAGCTGTGAGCCTCACACTCCAGCTGTCTCGCTGGCATTATTATTATATGTTTTAATGTAGCGAACTGGAATTTCAAAGGTACATTACTTCTTATGTAACGTATAGCTAAAAAGAAATTAAGGTATTGATATCACATGCAGCAGAGAATCCTGTGGCACCTTATAGACTAACAGAGGTTTTGGAGCGTGAGCTTTCGTGGGTGAATACCCACTTCGTCAGACGCAGTTATTACAATTCACTTCAGGGCTAAGAGAGAAGAAAACATTACCTAGTACAGGTAGGCTTTTGAACATCTATAACAGATCTATGTTGGAAGGCTACGCGTATGGTTGAATTACTGGTTTGTCTGGTGCATACTTTTGTTCTAAACAGATTTCTTGTCCTCTGAGAATGTTGGTGGTAGGGATGGTTTGGGGAGCGTGGAGCCTGCATTCATGTGGCAATGAGTGTAGCACGCCATCAGGATACAACATTGTAATGCAATGTGTCCTGAAGTTGGTGCATTGCAAAAGCAAAAATGCCATTTTGAGGGCACTGGCATATGGAACATAAATCTGTGAATCCACCCTGAGCAAATTTATTCCTCTGATGATGATTCTGAATGTATTCTAGCCATGACTATAAGAGGTGTTCTTCCTTTGGGGGAAAATGTCTTAAGGTTTAATTTATAGTGAAGTGTTTAAATTGGCATAGAAATTCTGCCTACATTAGTGAGTGCTCAGGGTTGTACTCCTTACTTGATATCTCTGTGAAGGAAACAGTTCATTATTTTTTCACCCAAGTTGTAATGTATTGAACTTTTTGGAACCATCGTTCTGTCTTACAGAATGTGAATAGCTATAGGGTGCCAATGTAGTTCCTTATACTTAGATCGTACCAAATTCACAGTCCATTTTCATCAATTTCATGGCAATAGGATTTGAAAATGAGTCTATCTCATGTTTTCAGATGTTTCCATCTGAAATTTCACCTTGTGGTTTCCTTTGAGGTCCTGATCCAAAAGGGGTATGGGGGTGGGTCGCAAAACTGCTGTAGGGAGGTTGCAGGATTGCCACCCTCACTTCTGTGCTGCCTTCAGAGCTGAGCTCATGCAGTGAGTGGAATTACCCGGAGGTGGGTCTGATTTGCCCCCGAGAGCAGCCATGTAGGGGAAGAAGTCGTCCCATCCCTCCCAAGACCGGCCAGGATTAGCATCTGGAGCCCAGGGTATGGTCGGAGTCCCCGGCTGGGGCACCCCCCCGCCCTGCTCCTCCTTCTCAATAGCTAGATTTCACAGAGGAAGGTCTGATTTCATGGTCTGTGACACATTTTTCACAGCTGTGAATTTGATAGGGCCCTTCTTGTACTTTGTCCACTGCCAAAGCTCAACTCTCTTTCTTGCTCAGTTTTGCCTAAGTAGAATCTATTTCACTCATTGTTTTCAGGATCTTTATTGTGATCCTGTTCCACATCCTATGAGATAAATTACTTTAGTCTGAATTAACTTAATTTTATTGTGATTTACAAAATGCTTGAAAACATATTGTAAGGATTGGTCTTGCACTGGCAGGGAGACAAGATAGCTGATGTATTCGATTTTTAAATTCTAACTAGGGTCTAACTTATAGCTTCTAATTTGTGAGATTCTCCAACACTAACCTAAACTGGTTTATAAATGCACAAAAAAACTAGACAGGGTAATACAGTATGTCTGCTCAGAAATGTAGTAATTGATTTTAGTAGTCATACTGTAATTGTTCTCACAAATCAGCTAATTGAGAAGGTTAATGACACATGATTGAGTGCCAATGAATTTTGCCAGGGCTCTCCAATGGATCACAGCCAACCAAATCTGAGTGTTCCTTTTATTTTAATGTAATTCTTTAAATCAATTATACTGCGTGACTGAAATTAACAGTGTTCACCAGGGTACTTACTGATCTCACTATTTTAATGGAAGTAAGTGTTTGGTATGGATGAAATAATATTGATTACCTTATCATGTGGACTAGGATAAAATGCTTTACTTCAACCTCAAATGTGTGCTTATTCCACTGTAAATAAAAAGTTCTTGAATTTTAGGTGTCAGGTTCAGTCAATTTCAGTTCTCTAAAATCTGGACATCATAACTTTGATATCATAACCTTTAATATAAGAAATAGATCTGGTATAGTTAGCATTAGGCTTCCGTATTCTAGCCTGCTATCCAAGGATTTTAGAGGAGAATGGATATTTTAATCTCAAATGTTTCACAAATTACTTTCTTTTTTTATTTTGCTCCTTTTCTGGTGAGGGAGCTCTCTGAAATTCTCCTAAAGGTGCACAATATTAATATCCTTCCTCCTCTAAACTACCGAAATCCAACTAAAGGCTTTTAGCTGATTATCACAATCACTTTCCATTTCCATCAATGTCCAGAAAGGTCAACAGATAATTCTATCTAATGCACAGGTTTGTTTAATGGTATAGTCCGCTGGGAAAATATTCAGATAATTTTGTCTTTTGCCTTTAATTTCTTGTTAGAGACTTTCACTTAATTACTGTATTGTGTTAATTTCTTGTCCCATATCTTTAAGTTAAACACTTGCATAAGTTCTTTGCTGAAATGGGGCCTTTATAAAGAGAGACGAAGTCCTCATGCAAATGTGTTTATGCATTGCCATGTGCAAAACATCACCAGTTATTGTGAATCCTGCCTTTGGTATGAAAAGTCTCCATCGATTTAATGCTCACTCCTAGAAGTGTCAATGGGAGTTTTGCCAGATCACTCCAAGACATGCAGAATTTGGCCCTTGATTCGGTTTAGATACGGTTAGTAGCCTGCATACCAGCCTCCGTGGGGGTGAGTTCTCATTCAGGTGGGATCAGTTTACCCTCGTATAAATGAAGTGGTTTTTTCTCGAGGAACATGCCCAATATTCAGTCATTTTAAATCTTGTTTAATAATTAACTTTAAATTTCACTGGAGCAAAACAATCCACTAGACTTCGCTGGCTAACAAGAGACTTTGCTGACTAACAGTCTTCTGAGGCTGTAAGTTTACAGCTCCAGCATCGAGCCACCTTTGTACCCTTCCAATCCTGTACTGTTACAGAGGCTGGGGAGGTCACTGGCCTCCCTTAGACAGCCCCCAGGAGCATATGTTATAGCAGCCTTCACACCAATGCCTGGAATGTCCACAGCTCTGAGTTCTCTGACCCTGTCCCAACACCACCCCGTACCCCAGGGTTTGTGAAAGGGTGATCAGGGGCAGGCTTATAACCGTCTTCCACAGTACCTGTGCCAGAGGAATTGTTCCCTGACCTGTTTTGGTGCTTTTACTGCCCCTTTGTAGAGCTCAGCTCCTTTCCAAGATACAAAGGGGCTTGGGTGGGTGAGCTGAGGATCTCAGCCCTTGCTCTGATATTGTGCATGCAGTGGTCCATGACTCCTTACCACTAGGTTGTTGGCACAGCAGTCCATGGCTTCTGCCCTTTCCTCCAGGTCTCCTAGCTGGGTTGAGGTCTGAATGTGTTGTCTAGAGTGGACAAAGTTAACTTCAGTCTAGTGCTTTTTTTTTTTTTTTTAAGTGGCTCCCTAAAAGTTCATTCCTGAGTCAGTCTTCATAGGGTGAAAGAAAGAAACCCCTCCTTGTGTGTAACTAGAGGCTGATCTCTGAATGACTGTCAAAGCTGCAGAACGCGCTTCAAAGAAATGCTGCTTTTCTCTCCCTTCTCCTCTGCCCCTTTCATCAGACACTGTAGCTATAAATCAGGGGGGGTTTCCTACAGAAAAGATTTTTTTGTTTGGAAGGAGCCTAATACTGTCTTCAAACGGCTGAATGGCTGTGGAATCTCAGCTGCTCTGGGTTTGTTAATTACCTGCCTGCGTATTCAGCATAAAAATGTTAGTATCCTATTCTGGTTACTGTGTTTAGTTTAAAGACCTGTGCTCCAGGTCAGTCTGCGGGATGTTTCCTTCAACAGAGAGACTCAGGGACAAATTTTCTATAGAGGTCAGTGGCCAACGTGCACTGGACTCTTGAAAACTTAGCCTCTTATTTTGGTAAGCTCCTAAGTGAGAGTGAGGCTCATTTGCAAATTAGGGCCTTACTTTAGTTCCCATTGATCTGCACTGAAGTGCCAAAGACAGCCTGTGTTTTCCCATTACTGTAGGAACATCCCCTTCTTCCCTGCCACTGCCTCTCTCCCAGCCCCCTATCGCAATGAAACCTCCCAGCCCACGACTCCTGCTTCCTGCCCACCTCAAACACTTATGGGAAAGGAAGGTGGTTGTGTGGCCCAGGCGCTGCTCGGGGCTAACTGACGGCCATGTGTGGGGTCAGGAAGGAAGGAATTTTCCCCAGGTCCGATTGGCCTTGTGTTTTTGGTCTTCCTCTGCAGCCTGTGGGTGCAGGTCACTTGGGAGGATTATCAGGGTAAATCTCACTTAATCATTTCCCTGCCATTGCAGGGGCCTTGGGCACTGTTACACCTTGGTCCCTCCTATTCTGTGCCTGTGGCATCATATAGTCTAGTCTCCTATGGGCTCTGATACTTTGATCTGATGGTTGGGTTTAGTGTGTGGGTGCCGGATGGTGTTGGTGGCCCCTGACATCAGGATGTCAGACTAGATGAAGTGATGGTCCCTTCTGGCTTAAAACTCTGTGACTCCATGACACGGGACTAAGATTTAGGAGACCTGGATTTACTTCCAGGCTCTGCTCTACTCCCTGTTTGATTTTGGGCAAATCACTTAATTGCTGGGCCTTACTTCCCAATCTGTAAAATAAGGAGAATAGTCCTTGGTCTCATCTATTCAGTCTGTAACCTCTTTCTGGCAGAGACTGTGTCTTACTATAAATATGTGCAATGCCTAGCACAGTGAATCCCTAATCTGGATTGGGGCCTCTCTGCACACCTGCAATACAAATTACTAGTGATGGAAAAGTCCTGTAGAATTCAGTAGGCCCCATAATTCCCAGCTCCCAATCCTCTGCCTCAAACACCATATGTCCCTTCAGAGGATGTGCTCCAATACATCAAACTTCCATTGTTTCTGTATGTGAAAACCCAGGGATACAGAGTTAGGGTAGGTCTACACTGCAGCCAGGAGGTGTTATTGCAGCATGTGTAGACTTGCTTGACCTAGCTTTTATCTATCTATCTAATCTAATCTAATCTGTTTTATCTAATCTGTCTGTCTCAGGTAACAGTAGCAGTGAAGCTGCGTCAGGATGGGTGGTGGCACAGGCAAGCCCCACCAGCCCAGGACCCTGGCTGCATGCTCGAGGAGCTACCCGTGCTGCCGTGGCTTCACTACTGTTGTTATTCTAGCTAGCTTTGATTTAGTTAAATCACAGCTAGCTGGGAGAGGTCTACATGTGCTGAAATTGCACTGCCTGACTGCGGTGCAGACGTATCCTTTGAGAGAGAGTCTGAGAATTTCTATTGAAAGTGGAAATTAATATTGCGATGAAAGAAGAATGGAAATTACTTAGGGCCAGGTTGATACCTTTGCTCCCTTTGATAGTAACTTACTCTATGAATAGTCCCGTTGACTTTAATGGGAATCTAATACTACTCAGCATGGGTAAGGGTACCATAATCTTCCCTTAGTCATTATTCCACTCTTGGCAGAACTATCAAATGACTAGAACTCCAAATAAGGACTAAAATATTCAGTTCAAGTTAACTGTGAAAATCAGCACTGGTGATGAACTAGCTGCTGGTTTTACTTTCCTCATATAAGTTGCCATTTGGTGTATTCTGCCCATGTTGCATGTACACTAACTTTGCAGCATAGCAGTTTATAAGCAGGAACACCAAACTCCTCTAGTTCAATGTTTCCATGGCAATGTTCAGCTGAATGGTAATTGGCAGCAAAATCCATTGCTGTACCTCCAGAGACTCATTAAAACCAGATAACTCTGAAGTATAGCAAAATGGTTTCTGTTTGGACTACAGTGCCAATTCAATAGATGTAGAAAGGTAAAATGATGAAGTAGTTTATTGTAAGGACATTCATATAACTAGGCATGTCCTAAAATCATTCAATATGTGTTCGCTTCATAGGTAAACTTTGTTGACAACTTCTTTGAACCATATAGCCTACGCCTGAGAGATATGTTAGCAGCGCACAGTTTCTTACAGTGCTTCGGTCTGTGAAAGCTATACATAGATGTATTTCAAAATGGAAATATTAGAAAGGACATTTGTACTGTGCAGAGTACTGTGTTGATTTGTGATACTGTATTGCGGTTTTCATTATCGGACTGCTTACAGTGAAACAAGTTGACTTGTATATAATTTGCCTGTTCTTGTTCACACATTCCCTTTCTTCTGTTACCTTGTATAGTCTTGTCTGTTCTCAGACTGTGATCTCTTTAAAGCAGGAAAGAAACTAGCACATAGTATGTGCTACTGTAAATAATAATCTTGGTACACATTTATCCAGAAAGTGAGTTGTAGATATCCCATGACATTTAAGAAAAATAAATGGGATGATCATTTGTAGTAATATAAGTAGCACTTAGTTTTCGGAGCTCGGTACCTCATTGTACTAGGCACTGAGGAGGTTGGAGTCTAATTAGACAAACCAGACAATGGTCAGGAAAGGAAACAGAAGTGAAGTGACTTGTCCTCTGGTCAACTGATTCCCAGTCCGGTACAGAGCCCACTAGATCCATAGTTCCCAAACTGTTTGGTACTGAAGCTCCCTTACAGATAGCTTAGAAGTTAGTTTTTAACTAACTCTGGACACTAGATTCCCTAGGGGTGCTAGAGATCAGTTAGTTTTGTGACTTTATTCAACAACAAACAATTTGTTTAATTATATAATTAGATTTAATCTGGGTTTTAAAACTATGATTTGAAAATATGGAATTTGTGTGTGTGTGTTCAGACACAGACTAAGATTTTAGTGAGAAGACTTGGCCTGTTTTGAGCCATGTAGTAACACAATGTTTGATTGAATCTTTTGTAGCATCAGACGTAGTTTGTTTTCCATGTTTAAATAATTTCTATGTTTAGCTTTCACTGAAAACCCAGACTAGAAGTAAATGGAAGCAGCACTTTCATAGCTTCATCACTGAGTTCTTTGTACTCCCCTTCAACAGAAACCCAGAATTCCTGGTTTGTTAGCTTTGAAAACTTGGTCTTCACCCTTTGTTCACTTGATCATTCTAAGAGATTTTCTTGAGCTGAGCTACTTAAGGATGGAATGGAGCTCACAGTTACCCAAGAGCCGGGAGTCAAATCTAATCATCTTCAGCCAAATGTTTGCTACATGCAGTCTTGGCACTTGGTAAGAATCCTTCTGTGATAAACATACCGTGCACAGGTCTCTCCCTCAGCCCCCTTACCCTGTGTGCAAGTGCTGGTGCTACTGGTTCTGGAAGCGTTACCTGGCCTTCTGCTCCAGCAGAGGTCTTTCAGACAGAGACTTCCTGCTGAATGCTTCCCCCAGCAGGGAGTGTCTCTGCTGAAGCCCCTTTGCAGGAGAGGACGGCTCAGAGAGGCTCGCAGGCCCAGCAGCAGCATAAGACACAGATATGTATGTAAGACGCAGGTGATTTTAAACCTAGTTTAATAGTGTCTTAATTGGAAATAAACAAAAGCAACCATATCTATTCAATCACTGCCCCAACACTCAGAGCTCACCCATGAACCATTGTCTCCCCCCAAGAGAGCCCTGGCTCACACGTTTGAAAGCGCTGCACCAGACCATTCTGTGATTGATCAGAGGGAGCAGATTTCTAATGTGCGTGTATAGTTCATT
Organism: Chelonoidis abingdonii; assembly: GCF_003597395.2. NCBI lineage: Eukaryota > Metazoa > Chordata > Testudines > Testudinidae > Chelonoidis > Chelonoidis abingdonii. Next base: position 99,946,275 of record NC_133776.1, on the reverse strand, counting down.
TATAAATCAAGCGAGAACATAAATTTCCATTTTACAAGTGATGGTGCATCACAAAAGCTGAGTTGGTTGGAAAATGGGAACATTTTTCTGGAACAATGTGCTTTGTTTTTTTTTTAAACTAAAAAGATATTCAAATTTTGTTTCCCCCCCCGGGAATATCTGTGACATCATGTTGCTCTCACAAAGGCGATAGGGCGGGAAGAGGGGTTCGTGACCCACAGATGACCCTAGTTTAGAATGATCCAACAATTTTACATCTAATCATATGGGAATGTCCCCTGTGATTTGATTTTAAGATCCCCTTGTGGATTCAATATGCTGAAACTGCATGAGCCGTGACACCAAAGAGGAAATAACACTTCTCTCGCAGAAAGGTAAATCAAAAAGAAATGTCATGTAGAAGATCAAGGCAATCCCAGCCACATGCTTGAAACACAGAACTACCCTCTGGCAACGCTGAAGCTGCCAACCCAACTGCCAGATAGTGTGCCAAAAAGCCGGATGCTGCTAAAAAACATCTTGGCATCTGGGACATCTTAGAGCCACCCCCAAAGAAGAGCTGTAAGGCAGACAGTGCCAATGTAAGACAGATTGTTTCTGCATCACAGACAGGTTTTCCTAAATTCTTCTTAAAATATGAAATCAAACAGGAAAATATTTAATTTGATGGGGAAAACAAGTGGCTTTTTTTTACTTTATTATAAGCCTATGATAGCCATCTGCCAGTTCCTCTCCATGATTGTTATGGAGTTAAAATTGGACACACAATTTTGACACCTCCCGTGTGTCTGGCATTAGCACTTGGAGATTTTAAATGGGATACAGCAGTTGAGACTGAGAATCCACGTCTGGCTGCAGTCCAAGTAGCCTTGTTAAGGGATCATCAAATGATGAGGGAGGAAAATGGCTACTAGGAAGTAAAAAGAGAAAAAGACTTTTTGTGATTGAGGTTTGACTGCTCATAGGGCTTGGTCCAAAGCCTTTTCCATTGACTTCATTGGCCTTTGGATCATACCCATATTTTGTAAACCTGCTGCAGAAAGTGCATGATTTCCATGCTGTGGTATGTGAAACAGTGGCAGTTTGAACAACTCACAATAAAACCCGCATCGGATTTGTGGCTTATTCAATAGCTTTCAGTCCATCAGTGACCACTACAACACTTCAGCTCTCGTTTGCCTTCTCTACTTAATAATACACAGCAAATTTTCAACGGTGCTTTTATTAAAGTAGCCGTTTTTACCTTCTGGGTTTGTTGCCAAATTCTCTCTTTGATATTTTTATTTCCAAACTAGTTAACCATACATTTTAGAATGAAAATGTACATGTAAGTACTTACACTCCAGTCACACTTAAAGGATTGTCCTGTACCCTGCCCCCAAAGAAGCTGCATATTATATGTTCCTCCTCTCAAAGTATAAATTACAGTCACTTGATTTTGCCCCTTAACTGAAGAAAAGCTGCAGATAACCCAACCCCTTCTGAACTCATGCCACAGTAAAGCATCTGGACTAGAATCGCAGAGTTTACAGCAGAATCCATGAGGTACAGTTAGGGTGCCAGATGTCCTGATTTTATGGGGACAGTCCCGATTTTTTTATTTTTTTATTACTCCCCACCCCCATTCTGATTTTTCACATTTGCTGTCTGGTCACCCAGGGTACAGTAGTTTACCTAGGCCTGTATTCTCTGCTGTGACAGAGTTTGGCTCACACAGACCAGGGAGGAGGGTCATTGGTTACAACTCCCTAATTCTCTGGCTGGGTCTGTTCTAGTCCTACCCTCAGGGTAGCTTCGAGCAGCTGACCTAAGCTCCAGTGGTGCCCCAAGAGAGATTATCAGTGCTTAGTATGCTCTGTCCACACCCTGACACATCTCTCTGTTCAAATGGGGAGTGGGTGCCTAGGTGCCAGGTCCGTGTCTGGTGGGGACTCCCACACGTGGGGATATCCTCAGCAAAGGAGACAGTTAGTTTGGCCCTGTTGCTGCTTTGTCATTTCAGCGGGGATGGAGCAGGTCAGAGAAGAGCAGGTCCATAGTTTACAAGCTAAGGATAAAGAAGGCCTATGCTGTTTTGCCACTGATGATGGACAGGGGGCCATTGCACCATGCACACAGGTTTGCTGCAGCCCTGGGCGTAACAGGAAAGGGGCAGGATTGTGGTCCATGAGTAACGGAGTCCACAGGCCTTCAGTCATGACCAGAAGCTGCTTAATGGACCATATATGCTAAGTCAGCCCATAGCCTGAGGATATGCCAGAAGATTCCAGATTGACTTGAACAATTTCTCTGCACCCAACTGTTCACTCAGGTAGAATGCAGGGAGCAGGCCTGGCATGAATTAGTAGTATTTGTATATCAGTACGACTGCCTGCATAAGTTGCTGTGCCACAACAGAGGATTGGAATCTCCCTTTCAGTCTACTGGCTCCACTGACAGGTCTTCAGCAGTCTCACTGATTCTGGATTTGAATACCCCAGCTGAAAATGTAAATATCGATTTAGCATCAGCATTCCTACCAGGTTATCAGGAAACTAGCTTTTAATACGGTGTGCTTGGCTGATTTTCTTCATGGAATAGTGAAGGGAGCTCCTGTAGCAATGCCTCATCAGTGCAGCTATTTCTCAAACCGTATTACTGATCTATCTCGAATGCGATAGCTCACACTGATGGTCTGTGGTTTAGCGGTTCAAGAATGGACGCAGTTTAATTACAGAAGGAAAGCTGTGCCAACACAAAGATACTCTTTGGCACCAAAAGGCTAGCACTGGGCCAGTGTATGATTTCTGTAATTTATTGATCTATTAATTCTAATAATGGGGCTAACTTGCCCCTCTAAACACATGCATAATCTTAATGGTTGGTTATTACACATGTGCATCAAAGGATGGCTAGATCCAGCAAGGTACAAGACAAGAACATGAAAGATCTGACACAAGCCTTCATCCAACTGCAACAGCAAACCTCTGCACCCGTAAGGCTCGATGACGTCATTGCAAAGGTCTGCCTGCAGGGGGTCACCTGCAGGCTTGGGTCTTAAACAATCCAGCCTTACTTCACACAGCACATAAGCATATGCTTGGCTTTAGAGGTATGCTTAAGCTCCATTGTCTTCAATGGAACTTAAGCAGGTTCTTACATTTAAGCATGGGTTTAAATACTTTACTTGAGCTGGAACCTTAATTAAAACAGAAATGCTCCATGCATTGTCCAAGTAGTGAGGGACAAGGGCTTTCACATCCCACTCTTTATCCTGCTGTGTTCCCATACTTAATACTATTGAATTACAGAAGGGGGCATATACCTTTCAATCTCCATATCTTGTTTCTTAAAGGCGCTTTTTGTAATTTGATCCGACTCTCTGTTTTGGCATGATCTGTTCATTCCCCAGGAGGAATAATAGTGGTGAAGGCATTGGAGGTGTGAAGATGAATTTGGACTTGGACCCATGTTGAAGGTTAGCAAGGAGATTTTTCAAACGCAGCTGAAGTCAATAGGACTTGTGTTCCAAGGGGAAGATTTTTTAGAAGTGCCCTTTATAGAGCTAATAAGACTTTTTCAGACATGTTTTTGTTACATCTAATTTTGTAACCCCTAAAAAATGTGTTGTAGAAGGAATAGGAATCTCTCCTAGGTTGAAAATATTAACTTGCTACTCAGTATATGGGCTTATCTACACGACAGCAGCAGAGATGCAGCTGTGCCATTGTAGTGCCATATTGCAGACACTTCCTATATCGATGGAAAGGGTTTTTCGTTGATGTAGGTAATCCGCTTTCCTGCACTGTGGCGGATAGGTTGCATCTAGCTGCAACTGCTACACTGTAGCTAGGACAATCTAAATGTTTCACTAACAAAGTCCTGAAACACTGTCAGTAATTACTTAGCTGTCTTAATTATGTATTAAAAAAAACAGGTGGTGAATGGGTGATTTATTGGTTTCTTTGTGGAAGAAGCGAGTATTTTATTGTCCACATACAGTATTGTTTATGAACAATGTAAGAAAATAATGTTTTGTATTCTATTTAGTAATGACTTAATCAAAGGCAGAATACCCCTCTGCTCCTACTCAATATTAACGTAGTTTAGTTCTTATTACCATTCATTTTTGCTGCACCTTTACCTCTCATCTATGAAAGGTAGCATAATAAATTTCTGCAATAAACTAGAATGTTGGAACAACAAAACAGATCTTTCTTTCACTCCCTAGTGGTAATGTGTAGGCAGAGAATTCCTGTTGCCTTGCCATAAGGGTTTTACTTCAGCTGGATTACATTTCCTCTACAGTGACGAAACAAATATAATGGGCACTAATCACCATTTTTATGTAACTAAAGAAGTTAAAAACCATCTGGTATTTGGAATAACTGCAGTCTAAATTACACTTAAATCAGAATACTGTATCTGCAGAGTTACTGCATACTGTCCTCAGTTTTCCTCTGTTGATACCTAATGACAGACTCCATTGATTTCCTAGCTAAGTGCACTAACCACGTGTTTGGTATCAGTGCAGTAAAAAAGTGATTATATGCTAGACATTGTATTATTTTTTTTAAACAACAAATAAAGTACATATTTCTAATCTGATAACATTTGTATTTCAGTCAATTGTGATTTTCTAGCATTTTTAATTACAGCCCATTGGTACATTTTCTATACAGTTAACATGCATCTTTCTACCAATTCATGTGTACTTCTTCATTGGTGTAACATTTGTGATCTGAGGTTTTGGGGAAATGTCTGAAAAGTTTTTGAGTTCAAACACGTTGGGTAGTAAACCTGGTAAAGCATCATAGTTCCATTCATTTAATTAAAAGGTAACGCAGTAATCAGTGGAGCACTGCTGATGTACGCTAGCTGAAGATCTGACCCATTAGCCGTCAAGAATTTGCTTTGTAGTGGCAAAGACTGTTTGAATCTAAGCTGTGCAGAGCATAGTAGATGCAGGAAGCTCCTGAACATACCACGTGACAGGGCTGGGTAAAACTTTATAGATTAGATCTTCATCCCTAATGCACCTCTGTTCCATCAGATGGGAGCACAAGAGGGGTCTAAAGATATCATAGGTGGACAACGAGGGATGCCCCCAGTGAAGGGGGATACCTGAGTGGTGTAGACCAGGAGTAGCCCACTCTGTTATCTTTTCCTAACCTCTGGCTATGCAGAGAGCATCAGCTTCAGAAAGGGGGCATTTCGGTGACCCTCTGTTCAGGTCTGGCACTGGGCATAGCTGAGTCTGATACAAGGAACTGAGTCGATATGACTACTACATGAAAAGTTGCTAGAATACCACATTTTTTGTGTGGGATGTCATGCAAGACAAACCCAAGAAAGAAACCAACAGGACTCCACTGGCCATCACATACAGCCCCCAGCTAAAACCCCTCCAACGCATCATCAGGGATCTACAACCATCCTGGACAATGATCTCACACTTTCACAGGTCTTGGGTGGCAGGCCAATCCTTGCCCACAGACAATCTGCCAACCTGAAACGTATTCTCACCAGCAACTGCAC